>NW_027490100.1:1172812-1505140 GCF_050948175.1 Xylocopa sonorina | reverse complement strand
TTTAATAGCATGGAAGTGTCGCAATTACATTTTTTAGAAGTGTATACGAGGTACACATGACATTTCGCAATGAATATTATATCTTATCATGAAACATAGAAATGAGATGCGACATCTCGTTTTAAGATGCATTAGAATTCTTTTTCTACGGCACGTAGACGTCTGCAGACGCTATTTCCTAGCAAGGAAGAGTCGCATATACATTCTTTTCAAGTGAATACGAGGTGTACATAACACTGCACAATGAATATTATATCTTATCATGAAACATAGAAATCAGATGCGATATTGCGTTTTAAGATGCATAGAACTCTATTGCTACGATACGTAGACAACTGCAAACGCTATTTCCTAGCAAGGAAGTGTCGCATTTACTTTCATTTGAAGTGTATGCGTGGTATACATGACACTTCGCAATTAATATTATATCTTATCATGAATCATAGAAATGTGATGCGATATCTCGTTTTAAGAAGCACTATAACTCAATTGCTACGATACGTAGACATGCGCAAACGCTATTTAATAGCATGGAAGTGTCGCAATTACATTTTTTAGAAGTGTATACGAGGTACACATGACATTTCGCAATGAATATTATATCTTATCATGAAACATAGAAATGAGATGCGACATCTCGTTTTAAGATGCATTAGAACTCTTTTTCTACGGCACGTAGACGTCTGCAGACGCTATTTCCTAGCAAGGAAGAGTCGCATATACATTCTTTTCAAGTGAATACGAGGTGTACATAACACTGCACAATGAATATTATATCTTATCATGAAACATAGAAATCAGATGCGATATCGCGTCTTAAGTAGCATTAGAACTCTTCATCTACGACACGGAGACGCCTGCAGACGCTACTTCTTAGCAAGGAAATGTAGCATTTACATTCTTTTGAAGTGAATACGAGGTATACATGACACTTCGCAATGAATATTATATCTTATCATGAGACATAGAATTGAGATGTGATATCACGCTTTAAGAAGCATTAGAAACCTATTGCTTCGATACGCAGCCATCTGCAAACGCTATTTCCTAGCATGGTAGTGTCGCATTTACAGTCCCTTGAAGTGAATACAAGGTATACATGTCGCATCGCAATGAATATTATATCTTATCATGAGACATAGAAATGAGATGCGGTATCGCGTTTTAAGAAGCATTAGACCTCTATTGCTACGATACGTAGACATCTGCAGACGATATTTCCTAGCATGGAAGTGTCGCATTTTCATTCTTTTGCAGCGAATACGTGGTATATATAACACATCGCAGTGAATATTATATCTAATCATGAAACATAGAAATGAGATGCGTTATCGCGTTTTGAGAAGCATTAGAACTCTATTGCAACGATACGTAGACATCTCCAAACGCCATTTCCTAGCAAGGAAGTGTCGCAATTACATTCATTTGATGTGAATACGAGGTATACATCACAATTCGCAATGAATAATATATCTTATCATGAAACGTAGCAATGAGATGCGATATCGCGTTTTGAGAAGCATTAGAACTCCACTGATACGATACGTGGACATCTGCAAACGCTATTTCCTAGTAAGGAAGTGTCGCATTTACATTCTTTTGAAATGAATACGAGGTATAGACAACACACCACATTGAACATTACATCTTATCATGAGACATAGAAATGAGATGCGATATCACGTTTGAGAAGCGTTAGAACTATATTGCTACGATACGTAGACATCGGCAAACACAATTTCCTAGCAAGGGAGTGTCGCATTTACATTCTTTAGATGTGTGTAAAAGCCAAACATGGCACTTCGCAATGAATATTATATCTTATCATGAAACACAGAAATGAGATGCGATATCGCATTTTAAGAAGCGTTAGGACTCTGTTGCTACGATACGTAGACATCTCAAAACGCTACTGCCTAGCAAGGAAGTGTCGCATTAACATTCTTTTGAAAGGAATACGAGGTATGCATGACACTTCGCAATGAATATTATATCTTATCATGAAACGTAGAAACGAGATGCGATATCGCGATTTAAATAGCATTAGAATTCTACTACTTCGGTACGTGGACATCTGCAAACGCTATTTCCTAGCAAGCAAGTGTCGCATTTACATTCTTTTGAAGTGAATAGGAGGTATACATGACACTTCGCAATGAATATTATATCTTATCATGAAACATAGAAATGAGATGCGATGTCGCATTTTGAGAAGCATTAGAACACTCTTCCTACGATACATAGACATCTGCAAACGCTATTTAAGAACAAGGAAGCGTTGCGTTTACATTCATTTGAAGTGAACAGGAGGTATACATGACACTTCGCAATGAATATTATATCTTCTCGTGAAACATCGAAATGAGATGCGATATCGCTATTTAATAGCATTAGAACTCTATTGCTTCGATACGTAGACATCGGCAAACGCTATTTCCTAGCAAGAAAGTGTCGCATTTACATTCTTTTGAAGCTAATACGAGGTATACATAACACTGCACAATGAATATTATATCGTATCATGAGACATAGAAATGAGATGCGGTATCGCTATTTAAGAAGCATTAGAACCCTATAGTTTCGATACGTAGACATCCGCAAACGCTACTTCCTAGCAAGGTAGTTGCGCATTTACATTCTTTTGGAAGGAAAACGAGGTCTACATGACACTTCGCAATGAATATTATATCTTATCATAAAACATAGTATTGAGATGCGATATCTCGTTATAGAAGCATTAGAACTCTATTGCTTCGATATGTAGACATCTGCAAACGCTATTTCCTAGCAAGGAAGCTTCGCATTTACATTCCTTTAAAGTGAATTTCAGGTATTCATGACACTTCGCAATGAATATTATATCTTATCATGAAACATGGAAATGAGATGCGACATCTCGTTTTAAAAAGCTTTAGAAGCCTATTGCATCGATACGTAGACAACCGGAAACGCTGTTTCTTAGCAAGGAAGTGTCGCATTTACGTTCATTTGAAGTGTAGACGAAGTATACGTTACATATCCCAATGAATATTATATCTTGTCACGAAACATAGGAATGGGATGCGACATCTCGTTTTAAGAAGCATTAGAACTCTAGTCTTTCGATACCTAGATATCTGGAAACGCTACTTCCTAGAAAGGAAGTGTCGTACTTACATTCTTTTGAAGTGAGTGCGAGGTATACATGACACTTCGCAATGAATATTATATCTTATCGTGAAACATAGAAATGAGTTACGATATCTTGTTTTAAGAAGCATTAGGACTCTATTGCTTCGATACGTAGACATCTACAAACGCTATTTCCTAGCAAGGAAGTGTCGCATTTACATTCTTTTGAAGTGAATACGATGTATACATGACACTTCGCAATGAATATCATATCTTATCATGAAACGTGGAAATGAGATGCGATATCGCGTTTTGAGAAGCATTAGAACAATACTGATACGATACGTGGACATCTGCAAACGCTATTTCCTAGCATGGAAGTGTCGCATTTACATTTTTTTGTAGTGAATACGTGGTGTACATAACACTTCGCAATGAATATTATATCATATCATGAAGCATGGAAATGAGATGCGATATCGCGTTTTAAGAAGCATTAGAACTATATTGCTTCCATACGTAGACAACTGGAAACTCTATTTCCGAGCAAGGATGTGTCGCATTTACATTCTTTTGAGGTGAATAACAGGTATACATGACACTCCACAATGAATATTATATCTTATCACGAAACATAGAAATGAGATGCGATATTGCGATTTAAGAAGCATTGGAACTCAATTGCTACGATACGTAGACATGTGCAAACGCTATTTAATAGCATGGAAGTGTCGCAATTACATTTTTCAGAAGTGTATACGAGGTATACACGACACTTCGCAATGAATATTATATTTATCATGAAACATAGAAATGAGATGCGATGTCGTGTTTTGCGAAGCATTAGAACTCTATTCCTACGATACGTAGACATCTGCAAACGCTATTTTCTCGCCCGGAAGTTTCGCATTTACATTCTTTAGAAGTGAATACGAGGTATACATGACACTTCGCAATGCATATTATATCGTATCATGAACATAGAAATGGGATGCGATATCATGCTTTAAGAAGCTTTAGAACACTATTGCTACGATACGTAGATATCGGCAAACGCTATTTTCTAGCACGGAAGTTTCGCATTTACATTCTTTAGAAGTGAATACGAGGTATACATGACACTTCGCAATGCATATTATATCGTATCATGAACATAGAAATGGGATGCGATATCATGCTTTAAGAAGCTTTAGAACACTATTGCTTCTATACGTAGATATCTGCAAACGCTATTTCCTAGCAAGGAAGTGTCGCATTTACATTCTTTTGAAAAGAATACGAGGTATACATAACACTGCACAAAGAATATTATATCTTACCATGATACATAGAAACGAGATGCGATATCTCGTTATAAGAAGCATTAGAACTCTATTGCTTCGATACGTAGACATCTGCAAACGCTATTTCCGAGCAAGGAAGTGTCGCATTTATATTCATTTGAAGTGAATACGAGGTGTACGTGACACTTCGCAATGAATGTTATATCTTATCATGAAACATAGAAATGATATGCGATATCGCATTTTAAGAAGAGTTAGAACTCTATTGTTACGATACGTAGACATCCTCAAACGCAATTTCCTAGCAAGGAAGTATCGCATTTACATTGTTTTTAAGTGAATACCATGTATATATAACACACCACATTGTATGTTATATCTTATCATGAATCATAGAAATGGGATGCGATATCTCGTTTTAAGAAGCATTAGAACTCTATTGCTTCGATACGTAGACATCTGCAAACGCTATTTCCTAGCAAGGAAGTGTCGCATTTACATTCTTTTGATGTGTATCCGAGGTATGCATAACACTTCGAAATGAATATTATATTTCATCGTGAGACAAGGAAATGAGATGCGATATCGCGCTTTAGGAAGCATTAGAGCTATATTGCTTAGATACTTAGACACCTGCAAACGCTATTTCCAAGGAGGGAAGTGTCGCATTTACATTCATTTGAAGTGTATTAGAGGTATACATGACACTTCGCAATGAAGATTACATCTTATCATGAAACATAGAAATGAGATGCGATATCGCGAATAAAGAAGCATTAGAATACTATTGCTTCGATACGCAGACATCTGCAAACGCTACTTCCTAGCAATGAAATGTCGCAAATAAATTCCTTTGATGTGAAAACGAGGTATACATAACGCTCCACAATGAATATTATGCTTCATCACTAAAAATAGAAATGGGATGCGATATCGCGATTTAAGTAGCATTAGAACTCTATTGCTTCTATGCGTAGACATCAGAAAACGCTATTTCCTAGCAAGGAAGTGTCGCATTTACATTCTTCTGAAGTGAATACGAGGTATAAATGACAATTCGCAATGAATATTATATCTTACCTTGAAACATAGAAATGAGGTGCGCTATCTCGTTTTAAGAAGCATTAGAACTCTGATGCTTCGATACGTTGAAATCTGCAAACTTTATTTCATAGGAAGGAAGTGTCGCATTTACATTCATTGGTAGTGTATGCGAGGTATAGATAACACTTCGCAATGAATATTACATCTTATCATGAAACATAGAAATGAAATGTGATATCGCGTTTTAAGATACATTTGAACTCTATTGCTTCGATACGTAGACATCTGCAAAGGCTATTTCCTAGCAAGGAAGTGTCGCATTTACATTCATTTGAAGTGTATGCGAGGTATACATGACACTTCGCAATGAATATTATATCTTATCATGAAACACAGAAATGAGATGCGATATCGCATTTTAAGAAGCGTTAGGACTCTGTTGCTACGATACGTAGACATCTCAAAACGCTACTGCCTAGCAAGGAAGTGTCGCATTAACATTCTTTTGAAAGGAATACGAGGTATGCATGACACTTCGCAATGAATATTATATCTTATCATGAAACGTAGAAACGAGATGCGATATCGCGATTTAAATAGCATTAGAATTCTACTACTTCGGTACGTGGACATCTGCAAACGCTATTTCCTAGCAAGCAAGTGTCGCATTTACATTCTTTTGAAGTGAATAGGAGGTATACATGACACTTCGCAATGAATATTATATCTTATCATGAAACATAGAAATGAGATGCGATGTCGCATTTTGAGAAGCATTAGAACACTCTTCCTACGATACATAGACATCTGCAAACGCTATTTAAGAACAAGGAAGCGTTGCGTTTACATTCATTTGAAGTGAACAGGAGGTATACATGACACTTCGCAATGAATATTATATCTTCTCGTGAAACATCGAAATGAGATGCGATATCGCTATTTAATAGCATTAGAACTCTATTGCTTCGATACGTAGACATCGGCAAACGCTATTTCCTAGCAAGAAAGTGTCGCATTTACATTCTTTTGAAGCTAATACGAGGTATACATAACACTGCACAATGAATATTATATCGTATCATGAGACATAGAAATGAGATGCGGTATCGCTATTTAAGAAGCATTAGAACCCTATAGTTTCGATACGTAGACATCCGCAAACGCTACTTCCTAGCAAGGTAGTTGCGCATTTACATTCTTTTGGAAGGAAAACGAGGTCTACATGACACTTCGCAATGAATATTATATTTTATCATAAAACATAGTATTGAGATGCGATATCTCGTTATAGAAGCATTAGAACTCTATTGCTTCGATATGTAGACATCTGCAAACGCTATTTCCTAGCAAGGAAGCTTCGCATTTACATTCCTTTAAAGTGAATTTCAGGTATTCATGACACTTCGCAATGAATATTATATCTTATCATGAAACATGGAAATGAGATGCGACATCTCGTTTTAAAAAGCTTTAGAAGCCTATTGCATCGATACGTAGACAACCGGAAACGCTGTTTCTTAGCAAGGAAGTGTCGCATTTACGTTCATTTGAAGTGTAGACGAAGTATACGTTACATATCCCAATGAATATTATATCTTGTCACGAAACATAGGAATGGGATGCGACATCTCGTTTTAAGAAGCATTAGAACTCTAGTCTTTCGATACCTAGATATCTGGAAACGCTACTTCCTAGAAAGGAAGTGTCGTACTTACATTCTTTTGAAGTGAGTGCGAGGTATACATGACACTTCGCAATGAATATTATATCTTATCGTGAAACATAGAAATGAGTTACGATATCTTGTTTTAAGAAGCATTAGGACTCTATTGCTTCGATACGTAGACATCTACAAACGCTATTTCCTAGCAAGGAAGTGTCGCATTTACATTCTTTTGAAGTGAATACGATGTATACATGACACTTCGCAATGAATATCATATCTTATCATGAAACGTGGAAATGAGATGCGATATCGCGTTTTGAGAAGCATTAGAACAATACTGATACGATACGTGGACATCTGCAAACGCTATTTCCTAGCATGGAAGTGTCGCATTTACATTTTTTTGTAGTGAATACGTGGTGTACATAACACTTCGCAATGAATATTATATCATATCATGAAGCATGGAAATGAGATGCGATATCGCGTTTTAAGAAGCATTAGAACTATATTGCTTCCATACGTAGACAACTGGAAACTCTATTTCCGAGCAAGGATGTGTCGCATTTACATTCTTTTGAGGTGAATAACAGGTATACATGACACTCCACAATGAATATTATATCTTATCACGAAACATAGAAATGAGATGCGATATTGCGATTTAAGAAGCATTGGAACTCAATTGCTACGATACGTAGACATGTGCAAACGCTATTTAATAGCATGGAAGTGTCGCAATTACATTTTTCAGAAGTGTATACGAGGTATACACGACACTTCGCAATGAATATTATATTTATCATGAAACATAGAAATGAGATGCGATGTCGTGTTTTGCGAAGCATTAGAACTCTATTCCTACGATACGTAGACATCTGCAAACGCTATTTTCTCGCCCGGAAGTTTCGCATTTACATTCTTTAGAAGTGAATACGAGGTATACATGACACTTCGCAATGCATATTATATCGTATCATGAACATAGAAATGGGATGCGATATCATGCTTTAAGAAGCTTTAGAACACTATTGCTACGATACGTAGATATCGGCAAACGCTATTTTCTAGCACGGAAGTTTCGCATTTACATTCTTTAGAAGTGAATACGAGGTATACATGACACTTCGCAATGCATATTATATCGTATCATGAACATAGAAATGGGATGCGATATCATGCTTTAAGAAGCTTTAGAACACTATTGCTTCTATACGTAGATATCAGCAAACGCTATTTCCTAGCAAGGAAGTGTCGCATTTACATTCTTTTGAAAAGAATACGAGGTATACATAACACTGCACAAAGAATATTATATCTTACCATGATACATAGAAACGAGATGCGATATCTCGTTATAAGAAGCATTAGAACTCTATTGCTTCGATACGTAGACATCTGCAAACGCTATTTCCGAGCAAGGAAGTGTCGCATTTATATTCATTTGAAGTGAATACGAGGTGTACGTGACACTTCGCAATGAATGTTATATCTTATCATGAAACATAGAAATGATATGCGATATCGCATTTTAAGAAGAGTTAGAACTCTATTGTTACGATACGTAGACATCCTCAAACGCAATTTCCTAGCAAGGAAGTATCGCATTTACATTGTTTTTAAGTGAATACCATGTATATATAACACACCACATTGTATGTTATATCTTATCATGAATCATAGAAATGGGATGCGATATCTCGTTTTAAGAAGCATTAGAACTCTATTGCTTCGATACGTAGACATCTGCAAACGCTATTTCCTAGCAAGGAAGTGTCGCATTTACATTCTTTTGATGTGTATCCGAGGTATGCATAACACTTCGAAATGAATATTATATTTCATCGTGAGACAAGGAAATGAGATGCGATATCGCGCTTTAGGAAGCATTAGAGCTATATTGCTTAGATACTTAGACACCTGCAAACGCTATTTCCAAGGAGGGAAGTGTCGCATTTACATTCATTTGAAGTGTATTAGAGGTATACATGACACTTCGCAATGAAGATTACATCTTATCATGAAACATAGAAATGAGATGCGATATCGCGAATAAAGAAGCATTAGAATACTATTGCTTCGATACGCAGACATCTGCAAACGCTACTTCCTAGCAATGAAATGTCGCAAATAAATTCCTTTGATGTGAAAACGAGGTATACATAACGCTCCACAATGAATATTATGCTTCATCACTAAAAATAGAAATGGGATGCGATATCGCGATTTAAGTAGCATTAGAACTCTATTGCTTCTATGCGTAGACATCAGCAAACGCTATTTCCTAGCAAGGAAGTGTCGCATTTACATTCTTCTGAAGTGAATACGAGGTATAAATGACAATTCGCAATGAATATTATATCTTACCTTGAAACATAGAAATGAGGTGCGCTATCTCGTTTTAAGAAGCATTAGAACTCTGATGCTTCGATACGTTGAAATCTGCAAACTTTATTTCATAGGAAGGAAGTGTCGCATTTACATTCATTGGTAGTGTATGCGAGGTATAGATAACACTTCGCAATGAATATTACATCTTATCATGAAACATAGAAATGAGATGTGATATCGCGTTTTAAGATACATTTGAACTCTATTGCTTCGATACGTAGACATCTGCAAAGGCTATTTCCTAGCAAGGAAGTGTCGCATTTACATTCATTTGAAGTGTATGCGAGGTATACATGACACTTCGCAATGAATATTATATCTAATCATGAAACATAGAAATGAGATGCGATATCGCAAATTAAGAAGCATTATAACTCTATTGCTTCGATACGTAGACATCTGGAAACGTTATTTCCTAGAAAGGAAGTGTCGGATTTTCATTCTTTTGAAGTGAGTACGAGGTATACATAACACTCCACAATGAAAATTATATCATATCATGAAACATAGAAATGAAAAGCGATATGGCAATTTAAGAAGCATTAGAACCCTATTGTTTCGATACGTAGACATCTGAAAATGCTATATCCTAGCAAGGGAGTGTCGCATTTGCATTCATTTGAAGTGTATGCGAGGTATACACGACACTTCGCAATGAATATTATGTATCATCATGAAACATAGAAATGAGATGTGATATCGCGTATTGAGAAGCATTAGAACTCTAATGCTACGATACGTAGATATCTGCAAATGCCATATCCTTGCAAGGAAGTGTAGCAATTACACTCATTTGAAGTGTAGACGAGGTATACATGATACTTCGCAATGAACATTATATCTTATCATGAAACATAGAAATGGGAAACGATATCGCGATTTAAGGAGCATTAGAACTCTACTGCTAAGAAACGTAGATATCTGCAAACTCTATTTCCTAGCGAGGAAGGGTCGCATTTACATTCTTTTGAAGTGAATACGATGTATACATGACACTTCGCAATGAATATTATATCCTATCATGAAACACAGAAATGAGATGCCATATCATGTTTTAAGAAGCATTAGAACTCTATTGTTTCGATACGTAGATATCTGAATATGCTATATCCTAGCAAGGGAGTGTCGCATTTGCATTCATTTGAAGTGTAGACGAGGTATACATGACACTCCACAATGAATATTATACCTTATCACGAAACATAGAAATGAGATGCAATATTGCGTTTTGAGAAGCATTAGAACTCTATTCCTTCGATACGCAGACAACTGCCATCGATATTTCCCAGCAAGGAAGTATCGCATTTACATTCTTTTGAAGTGAACACGAGGAATACATAACACTCCACGATGAATACGATATCTTATCATGAAACATAAAGATGGGATGCGATATGGCGATTTAAGAAGCATTAGAACTTTATTGCTTTGCTACGTAGACATCAGCAAACGCTATTTCCTAGCAAGGAAGTGTCGCATTTACATTCTTCTGAAGTGAATACGAGGTATAAATGACAATTCGCAATGAATATTATATCTTACCTTGAAACATAGAAATGAGGTGCGCTATCTCGTTTTAAGAAGCATTAGAACTCTGATGCTTCGATACGTTGAAATCTGCAAACTTTATTTCATAGGAAGGAAGTGTCGCATTTACATTCATTGGAAGTGTATGCGAGGTATAGATAACACTTCGCAATGAATATTACATCTTATCATGAAACATAGAAATGAGATGTGATATCGCGTTTTAAGATACATTTGAACTCTATTGCTTCGATACGTAGACATCTGCAAAGGCTATTTCCTAGCAAGGAAGTGTCGCATTTACATTCATTTGAAGTGTATGCGAGGTATACATGACACTTCGCAATGAATATTATATCTAATCATGAAACATAGAAATGAGATGCGATATCGCAAATTAAGAAGCATTATAACTCTATTGCTTCGATACGTAGACATCTGGAAACGTTATTTCCTAGAAAGGAAGTGTCGGATTTTCATTCTTTTGAAGTGAGTACGAGGTATACATAACACTCCACAATGAAAATTATATCATATCATGAAACATAGAAATGAAAAGCGATATGGCAATTTAAGAAGCATTAGAACCCTATTGTTTCGATACGTAGACATCTGAAAATGCTATATCCTAGCAAGGGAGTGTCGCATTTGCATTCATTTGAAGTGTATGCGAGGTATACACGACACTTCGCAATGAATATTATGTATCATCATGAAACATAGAAATGAGATGTGATATCGCGTATTGAGAAGCATTAGAACTCTAATGCTACGATACGTAGATATCTGCAAATGCCATATCCTTGCAAGGAAGTGTAGCAATTACACTCATTTGAAGTGTAGACGAGGTATACATGATACTTCGCAATGAACATTATATCTTATCATGAAACATAGAAATGGGAAACGATATCGCGATTTAAGGAGCATTAGAACTCTACTGCTAAGAAACGTAGATATCTGCAAACTCTATTTCCTAGCAAGGAAGGGTCGCATTTACATTCTTTTGAAGTGAATACGATGTATACATGACACTTCGCAATGAATATTATATCCTATCATGAAACACAGAAATGAGATGCCATATCATGTTTTAAGAAGCATTAGAACTCTATTGTTTCGATACGTAGATATCTGAATATGCTATATCCTAGCAAGGGAGTGTCGCATTTGCATTCATTTGAAGTGTAGACGAGGTATACATGACACTCCACAATGAATATTATACCTTATCACGAAACATAGAAATGAGATGCAATATTGCGTTTTGAGAAGCATTAGAACTCTATTCCTTCGATACGCAGACAACTGCCATCGATATTTCCCAGCAAGGAAGTATCGCATTTACATTCTTTTGAAGTGAACACGAGGAATACATAACACTCCACGATGAATACGATATCTTATCATGAAACATAAAGATGGGATGCGATATGGCGATTTAAGAAGCATTAGAACTTTATTGCTTTGCTACGTAGACATCTGCAAACGCTATTTCCTAGCAAGGAAATGTCGCATTTACATTTATTTGGAGTGAGTACGAGGTATTCATGGCAGTTCGCATTGAATATTATATCTTGTCATGAAACGTAGAAATTAGAAGCGAAATCTTGTCTTAAGGAGCATTATAACACTATTGTTTCGATACGTAGACATCTGCAAACGCTATTTAATAGCCTGGAAGTGTCGCATTTACATACTTTTGCAGTGAATACGGGGTATACATAACACTCCAAAATGAATGTTATACCCTATCACGAAACATATAGATGAAATGCGATATCGCGATTTAAGAAGCATTAGAACTCTATTGCTTCGATACGGAGACATCTGCAAACGCTATTTCCTAGCAATGAAGTGTCGCATTCACATTCTTTTGAAGTGAATTCGTGGTATACAAGACACTTCGCAATGAATATTACATCTTATCATGGTATATAGGAATGAGATGCGATATCTCTTTTTAAGAAGCATTAGAACCCTATTGCTTCGATATGTAGACATCTACAAACGCTATTTCATAGCAAGGAAGTGTTGCATTTACATTCATATTAAGTGTATGCGAGGTGTACATGACACTTCGAAATGAATATTGTATCTTATCATGAACATAGAAATAAGATGCGATATCGCGTTTTGAGAAGCATTAGATCTCTATTGCATCGATACGTAGACATTTGCAAACGCTTCTTCCTAGCAAGGAAGTGTCGCGTTTACATTCTTTTGAAGTGAATACGATGTATGCATGTCACTTCGCAATGAATATTATATCTTATCATGAAACACAGAAATGAGATGCGATATCGCGATTTAAGAAGCATTAGAACTCTATTGCTTCGATACGTAGACATCTGGTAACGTAATTTTCTAGAGAGAAGTGTCGCATTTACATTCATTTGAAGTGTGTGCCAGGTATACATGACACTTCGCAATGAATATTATTTCTTATCATGGAACATGGAAATAATATGCGATATCGCGTTTTAAGAAGCATTAGAACTCTAATGCTACGATACGTATTCATCTGCCAACGCTATTTCCTAGCAAGGAAGTGTCGCATTTACATTCATTTGAAGTGTATGTGAGGTATAAGTAACACTTCGCAATGAATATTTTATCTCACCATGAAACTTACAAATGAGATGGGATATCGCTTTTTACGAAGCATTAGAACTCTATTGCTACGATACGTAGGATTCTGAAAACGATATTTCCTAGCAAGGAAGTGTCGCATTTACATTCTTTTGAAGTGAATACGAGGTATACATGACACTACGCAATGAATATTATCTCTTATCATGAAACATAGAAGTGAGATGCGATATCACGTTTTAAGAAGCATTAGAACTCTAATGCTACGATACGTAGACATCTGCCAACGCTATTTCCTAGCAAGGAAGTGTCGCATTTACATTCATTTGAAGTGTATGCGAGGTACACATGACACTTCGCAATGAATACTATATCTTGTCATGAGACATAGAAGTGACATGCGATATCGAGATTTAAGAAGCATTAGAACCCTATTGCTACGATACGTAGACTTCTGCAAACACTATTTCCTAGCAAGGAAGTGTCGCATTTACACTCTTTTGAAGTGAATACGAGGTATGAATAACATTTCACAATGAATATTATATGTTATCATGAAACATAGAAATGAGATGCGTTATGGCGATTTAAGAAGCATTAGAACTCTATTTCTTCGTTACGTAGACATCTGCCAACGCTATTTCCTAGCAAGGAAGTGTCGCATTTACATTCATTTGAAGTGTATGCGAGCTATACAAGACATTTCGCAATGAATATAACATCTTACCATGAAACATAGAAATGAGATGCAATATCCCGTTTTGAGAAGCATTAGAACTCTAATGCTACGATACGTAGATATCTGCAAACGCTATTTCCTAGCAAGTAAGTGTCGCATTTACATTCTTTTGACGTGAATGCGAGGTATACATAACAGTCCACAAGGAATATTATATCTAATCACGAAACATAGAAATGGGATGCGATATCGCGATATAAGAAGCATTAGAGCTCTATTGCTTCGATACGGAGACATCTGGAAACGCTAATTCCTAGCAATGAGGTGTCTCATTTACATTCATTTGAAGTGTATGCGAGGTATACATGACACTTCCCAATGAATATTATATCTTGTCATGAAACATAGAAGTGAGATGCGATATCGCGTTTTAACAAGCATTGGAACTCTAGTGCTACGATACGTAGACATCTGCAAACGCTATTTCCTAGCATGGAATTGCCATATTTACATTCTTTTGAAGTGAATTCGATGTATACATGTGTCACGTCCCGTGGTGCGATTGTGCTCTATCCGGTGGCACGATTCGTATCCTTTCCCGTAAACCTACGCGAATTGCGACGGAGCCGGATACGTTGGCGGTCGGAACTCGATTTAACCAAAATTACGCCTTAAAACTTACCTTTCGTTGTCTTCTTTATGCTGTTTCGCATCTCGTTCCAGGTGTTTATGGCGCCTTGGATCCGTGACCGTATTAGCAGCGGCGTACTGCTGGACCAGCGGAGCGTCGACGGGAATGAGTCTCCAGGCAGGCGAGCTGCGGCTGGAGGAAACTGGCGCTGAAACCGGGCGATCGTGGATTCGATTTGGACTTACGGCTGCGAATACCTCCTTCCCAGGAACGGAAACGGCGTTGCAGGCGTATGGATGTCCGGATGTACAACTCGCGTATTCACGAATGAGGCGGCGTAGATATTCTTTCCTCCCCGCGCGTCGTCTACGCCTTTTCGATGGCTCGAAATTTATCAAGGGCACTTGCACTAGGACAGAGTACGGCTCGGCCAAGCGATGGTGCTCTCTGGCTTACCGAGGTCGATCCTTGTTCAAGATACCCTGGATACGATAGAAATGCAGCAAGAGCAGTCGAGCATTGGAGCACTCAAAGACCGTCCAGCGTACAGAACTGTCGCAGATGAATCGTGTGAATTGAATAAGAATCGCAAGCGTACACGTGGAATAGAATTTAAGGAACTTGTAATCGAATAAAGAGACTTAGATTTGGTAAAAGAAGAGTATATTCTATAATATCACTATCCTACTACACTATACTATGTTTAAGTTATCAACTAAAGATATAATTTGAAATAGAAATAGAACTAAGTTACAATAAGGACTCCGCTAAAGGAGATGCGATACAGTCGGCTGCATGAGAGCTGACAGCGCGTAGCAGAGGAGCGTATTGCTCGATTCGGAGTTGAGATTAGAACTGTGTCCGAGATGGGACTCGATGGAATTGATCTCTCGGTGGCGCGTCCGCGACCTCCTCGGGTCGCGCAGCCCACGCGTCGCTGGGCCCTTCGAGTGGGGCGTACGGTCGCAGTGGGGCGGCCGCTCGGACCTCGCGGTGGGGTGTACGGTCGTAATAGGGCGGCCGCTCGGCCCTCGCGGTGGGGCAGCCGGTCGGAGTGGGGTGCGGCTCGCGTTCAGCGTGAGCCGCGAGCGTCGAGTGCGCGCGGGCGCGCCTCGCAGCTTATATTCTATATGTCTTAGAAATTATGACTGTACAAATATTCGCTCAAATCCAGGTGTGTGTTGGATTGTGTATGTACATGATTTGTGTACAGTGCTTAATCTAGAATCGCGTGTATGAGAAATAAGCGTATGGTTGTGTGATCGCAGGTAATTGGGATTCGTACGTGGAGAGGTATTCCTCGTCCCCGTGGCGTTGTCTCCTCGTCTTAGGACGTCGAATCGTCGTGCGGCCCGTGTATGGAGGATCCAGATACCGGTGCTGGCGGAAGAACGGTGTCCCGGTTGTGGATGCTGCGGATGGTGGTTGGCGCCAGAGGGTGGAAGGCGGTGCGCCTAACGTCATAGAAGCATTAGAACTCTATTGCTACGATACGTAGACATCTGCAAACACTGTTTCCTAGAATGGAAGTGTCGCATTTACATTCTTTTGAAGTGAATACGAGGTATACATGACACCTCGCAATGAATATTATATCTTATCATGAGACATAGAAATGAGATGCGATATGGCGATTTAAAAAGCATTAGAAATCTATTGCTTCGATACGTAGACATCTGCAATCACTACTTTATAGCAAGGAAGTGTCGCATTTACATTCAGTTGAAGTGAGTACGAGGAGTACATAACACTTCGTAATGAATATTATATCTTATCATGAAACATGGAAATGAGATGAGATATCGCGCTTTAAGAAGCATTAGAACACTATTGCTACGATACGTAGACATCTGCAAACGCTATTTCCTAGCAAGGAAGTGTCGCATTTACATTCTTTTGAAGTGAATACGAGGTATATATGACACTTCGCAATGAATATTATACCTTATCATGAAACATAAAAATGCGATGCGATATCTCGTTTTAAGAAGCATTAGAACTCTACTGCTTCGATACGTAGACATCTGCAAACGCTATTTCCTAGCAAGGAAGTGTCGCATTTACATTCTTTTGAAAGGAATACGAGGTATACATAACACTGCACATTGAATATTATATCTTATCACGAAACATAGAAATGAGATGCGATATCGCGCTTTAAGAAGCGTTAGAATTCTATTGCTACGATACGCAGAAATCTGGAAACGATATTTCCTACAAAGGAAGTGTCGCATTTACATTCTTTTGAAGTGAATACGAGGTATACATAACACTCCACAATGAATATTGTGTCTTATCATGAATCATAGAAATGAGATGCGATATCCCGATTTAAAAGGCATTAGAACTCTATTGCTACGATATGTAGACATCAGCAAACGTTATTTAATAGCAAGGAACTGTCGCGCTTACATTCTTTTGAAGTGAATGCGCAGTAGACATAACACCCCACAATGTATATTATATCTTATCACGAAACATAGAAATGAGATGCGATATCGCGATTTAAGAAGCAATAGAACTCTATTACATCGATACGTAGACATCTCGAAGCGTTATCTCCTAGCAAGGAAGTGTCGCATTTACATTCTTTTGAAGTGAATACGAGGTATACATAACACACCACAATGAATATTATATCTTATCATGAAACATAGAGATGAGATGCGATATCGCGTTTTAAGAAGAATTAGAACTCTATTGCTACGATACATAGACATCTGCAAACGCTATTTCCTAGCAGGGAAGTGACGCATTATCATACTTTTGAAGTAAATACGAGGTATACATAACACTGCACAATGAATATTGCATCTTATTATGAAACATAGAAATTAGATGCGATATCGCGATTTAAGAAGCATTAGAACTCTAATGCTATGATACGTAGACATCTGCAATCGCTATTTCCTAGCAAGGAAGTGTCGCATTTACATACTTTTTAAGCGAATACGAGGTATACATAACACTGCACAATGAATATTATATCTTAACATGAAACATAGAAATGAGATGCGATATCGCGTTTTAACACATTGCGGACGGGTGACGAGGTATCTCGTTTTTAGAAAGCTAAACGTTGCGACCGGGTCACGATATATCTCGTTTTCACGTTTTTTTTATTCAGTCGGCAACTGAGCAAGGAGCTGCAAATGTTTCTGTTACGTTACGATGGTATCGAAGTCTCTAGCATTCCGAAACCAAAGCGAAACAACTGAATCATTCCTTAAATTTAAGAAAAAACAGTCATTATTGTGTAACGTCCGCCGAACCTCGCGGTACCTCCTTCACCGCCCGGCAGAGCCACACGCATCGCCTGTCGCCACCACAAAGACGAGCTTGCCGAGTATACGATCGCCGAGCTAAGGCAGCCACCCCCGCAACCAGGAGTTGGGCCACACGACCGCGCTACGACGCGTGCCTTCCAGACAGCTGGAGCACGACCGAGCCACAGCCTCCGCACGAGGACCATTCCACGTATCAGGAAGGGTCGCCTGCCGTTACGCTCCCGTACCCATACTTTGCATACAATTATAATTATAATTAAGCGAATCCTAGAACTTAAGCACACGAAACTCCATGTACGCACACGACACAACACACACAACCTAGCATAAGGCGTTTCATGTGTTATTCTAACTTTTAAGATCATAATTAATCGTAATAAGAAATAAGCGAAGCGCCCTACGTGCGCGGCTCACGCCGAACGCGCGCGCCCTACCACGACTGTCTACCCCACTCCGAGGGCCGAGCGTCCGCCCCACTCTAGGGACGTGCGACTCGCGCGCCCGCGATCCGAGGAGGTCGCGGGCCCGCGAGCTGATAGTCAATACGAGTCATCCGCTCCAAGCGAGCGTACCTCCCTCAAATCCAATCTCTAGTTCGAGCCATTCGCTCCAAGCGAGCACTCCTTTATCATAATCCAATCTTACTATTTCAACTTAAACTCTAATTCAATTCAAGTCCTTATTCTAAACTCTAATTATCGTATCCTAGTACTTAGTCAACTTTAGCATAGGAAGTATCAGTGTAAGCTTAGTTTTATTTAGAATATACTTTATTTTTACCAGTATTACAATTCTCATCATTCTAAATATTCCTTGCCTTATTATTATTATAAATTCATTCATTGCGAAGTCTTCCACGAGTTCACGCGTCTTCAAGAACATTCACAAGCTCCGAACTTTAGTCAAACTTGGTAATCGATCAGTTATAGCCGACCGCCTCTTAGCTGCATCGACCCACAGCGAGGCTAGAGCAAGGACACTCGTCGATTTTCCATATTTCTGAACCGGTAAACTAGAGCGGACCGACGCTTAGTGGACCCGTATCTGGACTTTTGGAAACCGACTCGAATGCGTCATTCCGATACAACTAAACGAACTCGTCGCGCGGGAAGGAAGAACTTCTTGCGTTCATTTGTGCGCGGATACGTTGGTACAGCCGTGTGCATATACCACTGCAACGTCTCATCTTCCGCCGCACGCCGATCGGACAGCCGTCCCGCACAGCCGCATCCATCGCCGATCCGCTGGACCGAGCCGATCCATCCCCGAGGTCAGCCCACCTGGGTACTCGTCCCGCTGACAATCACGCCTCACCGACCGTACGCTGGGATTATACCTGAGGGCGATCCGTGCCGACGACGATACCTGCAACAAGGGTACTAAATATTAGCAGCTGTCAAGACATCAAAGGTAAGGTCATATTTTCTTATCCGCGTTCGTGCCTTTTGATACGTGTTTCGCGAGCCAGAAAGAACCCGGTCTTCGTCGCAATTCCGCGAGCCGAACCGTTCGAGGCTGCGTGTCGCTCCCGGTAAACGATAAGTTTTCACGACTCGTGACGTGACAATAGCCATTGCCGGCTGATCTGTGCGGATCGTCGTACGTATCGTATCTTATAAAGTGTTTCATTGATCTGCATTTTAGAATTTCAAACTTCGTGTTTTAAAATTGGAAGGTAACAGTTTTTTGAGTAGTACCTATATTTTCAATCAACCTGTTACTGATACTTGATAACAAAAATTTATTTTATGAATTAGCCCTCTATAAAAGCAGCGAAATGACGCATAGATGTAATGAAAACAGATATACAGATATATGAACTATATGTATACAATTATTTATAATTGTAAATTAAAAATATAAATTATAAATTATTTATAATTGCAAATTAAGTAAAACGCGTATCCACTTCCTGTCACATGCCAAGCATGTTTTTGGAGCGTTCGAAAATCTGCGATCCTTTAGGGCGTGTTGAACGCGCAGCGCCCCGTACTCAATGTGTTAAGAAGCATTAGAACTATATTGCCTCGATAAGTACACATCTGCAAACGCTATATCCTAGCAAGGAAGTGTCGCATTTACATTCATTTGAAGTGTATACGAGGTATACATGACACTTCGCAATGAATATTGTACCTTATCATGAAACATAGAAATAAGATGCGATATCGCGTTTTAAGAAGAATTAGAAACCAATTGCTTCGATACGTAGACATCTGCAGACGTTATTTCCTAGCAAGGTAGTGTCGCATTTACATTCTTTTGAGGTAAGTACGAGGTATATATGACACTTCGCAATGAATATTATATCTTGTCATGAAACATAGAAATGAGAAGCGAAGTCTCATTCTAGGAAGCATCAGTACCCTATTGTTTCTATACGTAGACATCTGGAAACGTTATTTCCTAGCAAGGAAGTGTCGCATCTACATTCTTTTGAGGTAAGTACGAGGTATATATGACACTTCGCAATGAATATTATATCTTGTCATGAAGCATAGAAATGAGAAGCGAAGTCTCATTCTAAGAAGCATCAGTATCCTATTGTTTCTATACGTAGACATCTGGAAACGCTATTTCCTAGCAAGGAAGTGTCGCATTTACATTCTTTTGAAGTGAATACGAGGTATACATGACACTTCGCAATGAAAATTATATCTTATCATGAAACAAAGAAATGAGATGCGATATCGCGATTTAAGGAGCATTAAAACTCTATTGCTTCGATACGTAGACATCTGCAAAAGCTATTTCCTAGCAAGGAAGTGTCGCATTTACATTCATTTGTAGTGTATCCGAGGTATACATGACACTTCGCAATGAATATTATAACTCATCATGAAACATAGAAATGAGATGCGATATTGCGTTTTGAGAAGCATTAGAACTCTGTTGCTTCGAAACGTAGATATCTGCAAACGCTACTTCCTAGCAAGGAAGTGTCGCATTTACATTCATGTGAAGTGTATCCGAGGTATACATGACACTTCGAAATGAATATTATATCTTATCATGAAACATAGAAATGAGATGCGATATCGCTTTTTGTGAAGCATTAGAACTCTACTGCTACGATACGTGGACATCTGTAAACGCTATTTCCTGGCGAGGAAGTGTCGCATTTACATTCATTTGAAGTGTAGACGAGATATACATAAAACTATACAATGAATATTATATCTTATCATGAAACGTAGAATTGAGGTGCGATATCGCGATTTAAGAAGCATTAGAACCCTATTGCTTCGGTACGAATACATCTGCAAGCGCTACTTCCTAGCAAGGAAGTGTCGCATTTACATTCTTTTGTAGTGATTACGAGGTATACATCGCACTCCACAATGAATATTATATCTTATCCTGAAACATAAAAATGAGAAGCGATATCCCGTTTTAAGAAACATTAGGGCTCTATTGCTACGACACGTAGATATCTGGAAACATTATTTCCTAGCAAGGAAAGGTCGCATTTACATTCTCTTGAAGTGAATGCGAGGTATACATAACACTCCGCAACGAATATTATATCTTATCATGAAGCATAGAAATGTGATGCAATATCGCGTCATAAGAAACGTTAGAATTCTATTGCTGCGATAGGTAGATATCTGGGAACACTATTTCCTAGCAAGGAAGTGTCCCATTTTCATTCTTTTGAAGTGTATGCGAGGTATAGATGACACTTCGCAATGAATAATATATCTTATCATGAAAGATAGAAATAAGATGCGACATCTCGTTCTGGAAGCATTAGAGCTCTATTGTTTCGATACGTAGACATCTGGAAACGCTATTTCATAGTAAGGAAGTGTCACATTTATATTCTTTTGAAGTGAATGCGAGGTATACATAACACTTCGCAATTAATGTTATATCTTATCATGAAACATAGAAATGTGATGCGATATCGCGTTTTAAGTAGCATTAGAACTCTATTGCTACGATACGCAGACATCTGCAAACGCTATTTCCTAGCATGGAAGTGTCGCATTTACATTCTTCTGAAGTGAATACGCTTCATACATAACACTCTACAATGAATATTATATCTGATCACGAAACATAGAAATGAGATGCGATATGGCGATTTAAGAAGCATTAGAAAACTATTGCTTTGATACGTATAAATCTGCAAATGCTACTTCCTAGCATGGAAGTGCCGCATTCGATATCGCGTTTTAAGAAGCATTAGAACTCTAATGCTTCGATACGTAGATATCTGCAAAACGCTTTTTCCTAGCAAGGAATTGCCGAATTTACATTCTTTTGAAGTAAATACGCTTCATACATAACACTCCACAATGAATAATGTATCTTATCATGAAACATAGAAATGAGATGCGATATCGCAATTTAAAAAGCGTTAGAACTATATTGGTGCGATACGTAGACATCTGCAAACGCAATTTAAAAGCAAGGAAGTGTCGCATTTACATTCTTTTGAGGTGAATACTAGGTATACATGACACTGCACAATGTATATTATATCTTATCACGAAACATAGAAAAGAGATGCGATTTCACGTTTTAAGAAGCATAGAACTCTATTGCTTCGATACGTAGACATCTGCAAAAGCTATTTCCTAGCAAGGAAGTGTCGCATTTTCATTCATTTGTAGTGTATCCGAGGTATACATGACAATTCGCAATGAATATTATATCTCATCATGAAACATAGAAATGAGATGCGATATTGCGTTTTGAGAAGCATTAGAACTCTATTGCCTCGATACGTAGACATATGGAAACGCTATTTCCTAGCAAGAAATTGTGGCACTTACATTCTTTTGAAGAGTAGACGAGGTATACGTAACACTTCGCAATGAATATTATATCTTATCATGATACATAGAAATGAGGTGCGTTATCCCGTTTTAAGAAGCAGTAGAACACTATTGCCTCGATACGTAGACATCTGCAAGCGCTATTTCCTAGCAATGAAGTGTCTCATTTATATTCATTTGAAGTGTATGCGAGGTATAAGTGGCACTTCGCAATGAATATTATAGCCTATCATGAAACATAGAAATGAGATGCGACATCGCGATATAAGAGTCACTACAACTCTATTGCTTCGATACGTAGACATCTTTTAAACGCTTTTTCCTAGCAAGGAAGTGTCGCATTTACATTCATTTGAAGTGAATACGAGATATGCACGACACTTCGTAATGTATATTATATCATATCATGATTCATAGAAATGAGATGCGATCTCGCGTTTTAAGAAGCATTAGAACACTGTTTCGGCGATACGGAGACGTCTGCAAACGCAATTTCCTAGCAAGGAAGTGTCGTATTTACATGCTTTTGAAGTGAATTCGAGGTATACATGTAACTTCGCAATGAATATTATATCTGATCATGAAACATAGAAATGAGATGCGATATCGCGTTTTGAGAAGCATTAGAACACTATTGCTATTATACGTAGACGTCTGCCATCGCTATATCCTAGCAAGGAAGTGTCGCATTTACATTCTTTTGAAGTCAATACGAGGTATACATAACACTCCACATTAAATATTATATCTTATCACGAAACATAGAAATGTGATGCGATATCGCGTTTTAAGATGCATTAGAATTCTATTGCTTCGATACGAAGACATCTGGAAACGTAATTTCCTGGAATGGAAGTGTCGCATGTACATTCTTTTGATGCGAATACGAGGTATACATAACACTCCACAATGAATATTATATCTTATCATGAAACATAGAAATGAGATGCGATATCGCGTTTTAAGAAGCATTAGAACTCTGTAGCTTCGATACGTAGACATCTGCCAACGTTATTTCCTAGCAATGAAGTGTCGCATTTACATTCATTTGAAACGTATGCGAGGTATAAGTGACACTTCGCAATAAATATCATATCTTATCATGATACACAGATATAAGATGCGGTATCCCGTTTTATGAAGCATTGGAACACTATTGCTTCGATACGTAGATATCTGCAGACGCTATTTCCTAGCATGGAAGTGTCGTATTTACATTCCTTCGAAGTGTAGAAGAGGAATACATAACACTTCGGTATGGATATTATATCTTATCATGACACATAGAAATGAGATGCGATATCGCGTTTTAAGAAGCTTTAGAACTCTATTGCTTCGATACGCAGACATGTGCAATCGCTATTTCCTAGCAAGGATGCGCCGCATTTACATTCATTTGAAGTGTATGCGAGGTATACATGACACTTCGCAATGAATATTACATCTTATCATGGTGTATAGGAATGAGATGCGATATCTCTTTTTAAGAAGCATTAGAACCCTATTGCTTCGATATGTAGACATCTACAAACGCTATTTCATAGCAAGGAAGTGTTGCATTTACATTCATATTAAGTGTATGCGAGGTGTACATGACACTTCGAAATGAATATTGTATCTTATCATGAACATAGAAATAAGATGCTATATCGCGTTTTGAGAAGCATTAGATCTCTATTGCATCGATACGTAGACATCTGCAAACGCTTCTTCCTAGCAAGGAAGTGTCGCGTTTACATTCTTTTGAAGTGAATACGATGTATGCATGTCACTTCGCAATGAATATTATATCTTATCATGAAACACAGAAATGAGATGCGATATCGCGATTTAAGAAGCATTAGAACTCTATTGCTTCGATACGTAGACATCTGGTAACGTAATTTTCTAGAGAGAAGTGTCGCATTTACATTCATTTGAAGTGTGTGCCAGGTATACATGACACTTCGCAATGAATATTATTTCTTATCATGGAACATGGAAATAATATGCGATATCGCGTTTTAAGAAGCATTAGAACTCTAATGCTACGATACGTATTCATCTGCCAACGCTATTTCCTAGCAAGGAAGTGTCGCATTTACATTCATTTGAAGTGTATGTGAGGTATAAGTAACACTTCGCAATGAATATTTTATCTCACCATGAAACTTACAAATGAGATGGGATATCGCTTTTTACGAAGCATTAGAACTCTATTGCTACGATACGTAGGATTCTGAAAACGATATTTCCTAGCAAGGAAGTGTCGCATTTACATTCTTTTGAAGTGAATACGAGGTATACATGACACTACGCAATGAATATTATCTCTTATCATGAAACATAGAAATGTGATTCGACATCGCGTTCTAAGAAGCATGAGAACTCAGTTGCCTCGATACGTAGACATCTGCAAACGTAATTTCCTAGCAACGAAGTCTCGCAATTTACATTCATTTGTAGCGTGTGCGAGGTATACGTGACACTTCGCAATTAACGTTATATCTTATCATAAAACATAGAAATGAGATGCGGTATCGCGATATAAGAAGCATTAGAACTCTATTGCTTCGATACGGAGCCATCTGCAAACGTTATTTCCTAGCAATGAAGTGTCGCATTTACATTCATTTGAAGCGCATGCGAGGTATAAGTGGCACTTTGCGATGAATATTATATCTTATCATGAAACATGGAAATGAGATGCGATATCGCGTTTTAAGAAGCATTAGAACTCTATTGCTACGATACGTAGACATCTGCCAACGATATATCCTAGGAAGGAAGTGTCGCATTTACATTCATTTGAAGTGTATGCGAGGTATACATGACACTCCGCAATGAATATTATATCTTATAATGAAACACAGAAATGAAATGCAATATCGCGTTTTAAGAAGCATTAGAACTCTGTTGCTTCGATACGTAGACATCTGCAAACGTTATTTTCAAGCATGGAAGTGTCGCATTTACATTCATTTGTAGTGTAGACGAGGAAAACATAACATTTCGTAATGAATATTATATCTTAACATGAAACATTGAAATGAGATGCGATATTGCGTTTTCAGAAGCATTAGAACTCTATTGCTTCGATACGTAGACAGCTGGAAACGTAATACTCTAGAAAGGAAGTGTCGCATTTAAATTCATTTGATGTGTGTGCGAGGTATACATGACACCGCGCAATGAATATTATATCTTATCATGAACCATAGATATGAGATGCGATATCGCGATTTAAGAAGCATCAGAACACTATTGCCTCGATACGTAGACTACTGCGAACGCTACTTCCTAGCAAGGAAGTGTCGCACTTACATTCAATTGAAGTGTATACGAGGTATACATAACACCGCAATGAATATTATATCTTATCATGACACATAGAGATGTGATGCGATATCGCGTTTTAAGAAGCATTAGAATCCTATTGCTTCCATTCGTAGACATCTGCAAACGCTATTTCCTAGCAAGGAAGTGTCGCATTTTCATTCATTTGAAGCGTATGCGAGGTATACATGACACTCCATAATGAATATTATATCTTATCACGAATCATGGAAATGAGATGCGATATCGCGTTTTTAGTAGCATTAGAACTCTAATGCTACGATACGTAGACACCTGTCAGCGCTATTTCCTAGAAAGGAAGTGTCGCATTGACATTCTTATGAAGTGAATACCAGCAATACATAATACTCCACAATGAATATTATATCTTATCATAAAACATGGAAATGAGATGCTATATGGCGTTTTAGGAAGCATTAGAACTCTATTGCTACGACACGTAGATATCTGGAAACGCCATTTCCTAGCAAGGAAGTGTCGCATTTACATTCATTTGAGGTGTATGCGAGGAACACATAACACTTCGTAATGAATATTATATCTTAACATGAAACATTGAATTGAGATGCGATATCGCGTTTTAAAATGCACTAGAACTCTATTCCTTCGATACGTAGACATCTACAAACGCTATTTCCTAGAAAGGAAGTGACGCATTTACATTCATTTGAAGTGTATGCGAGGTATAACTGACAATTCGCAATGAATATTATATCTTATCGTAAAACATAGAAATGTGATGCGATATCTCGTTATAAGAAGCATTAGAACTCTGTTGCGTCCATACGTAGACATCTGCCATCGCTATATCCTAGCAAGGAAGTGTCGCAGTTACATTCATTTGAAGTGTATGCGAGATATACCTTTCACTGCACAATGAATATTATATCTTATCATGATACATAGAAATGAGATGCGATATCGCGTTTTAAGCGGCATTAGAAATCTATTGCTACGATACGTAGATACCTGCAGATGTTATTTCCTAGCAAGGAAGTGTCGCACTTACATTCCTTTGACGTGAATAGGAGGTATACATAACACTCTACAATGAATATTATATATTATCATGAAACATAGAAATGCGATGCGGTATGGCGATATAAGAAGCATTAGAACTCTATTGGTTCGATACGTAGACATCTGCCAACGCTATTTCCTAGGCAGGAAGTGTCGCATTTACATTCGTTTGAAGTGTATGCGAGGTATACATGACATTTGGCAATGAATATTATATCTTATCGTGAAACATAGAAATGAGTTGCGATATCGCGTTTTAAGAGGCATTAGGACACAATTGCTTCGACACGCAGACATCTGCAAACGCTATTTCCTAGCAATGAAATGTCGCATTTACATTCTTTTGAAGTGAAAACGAGATATACATGACATTCCGCAATGAATATTATATCTTATCATAAAACATAGGAGTGAGATGCAATATCTCGTTTTAAGAAGCATTAGAACTCTGTTGCGTCCATATGTAGACATCTGCAATCGCTATATCCTAGCAAGGAAGAGTGGCATTTACATTCATTTGAAGTGTATGTGAGGTATACATGTCATTTCGCAATGAATATTATATCTTATCATGAAACATAGAAATGAGTTGCGATATCTAGATTTAAGAAGCATTAGAAATCTATTGCTTCGATACGTAGACATCTGCGAACGGTATTTCCTAGCAAGGAAGCGTCGCATTTACATTGTTTTCAAGTGAATACGAGCTATACGTGACACTTCGCAATGAATATTATATCTTATCATGAAACATAGAAATGTGATTCGACATCGCGTTCTAAGAAGCATGAGAACTCAGTTGCCTCGATACGTAGACATCTGCAAACGTAATTTCCTAGCAACGAAGTCTCGCAATTTACATTCATTTGTAGCGTGTGCGAGGTATACGTGACACTTCGCAATTAACGTTATATCTTATCATAAAACATAGAAATGAGATGCGGTATCGCGATTTAAGAAGCATTAGAACTCTATTGCTTCGATACGGAGCCATCTGCAAACGCTATTTCCTAGCAATGAAGTGTCGCATTTACACTCATTTGAAGCGCATGCGAGGTATAAGTGGCACTTTGCGATGAATATTATATCTTATCATGAAACATGGAAATGAGATGCGATATCGCGTTTTAAGAAGCATTAGAACTCTATTGCTACGATACGTAGACATCTGCCAACGATATATCCTAGGAAGGAAGTGTCGCATTTACATTCATTTGAAGTGTATGCGAGGTATACATGACACTCCGCAATGAATATTATATCTTATAATGAAACACAGAAATGAAATGCAATATCGCGTTTTAAGAAGCATTAGAACTCTGTTGCTTCGATACGTAGACATCTGCAAACGTTATTTTCAAGCATGGAAGTGTCGCATTTACATTCATTTGTAGTGTAGACGAGGAAAACATAACATTTCGTAATGAATATTATATCTTATCATGACACATAGAGATGTGATGCGATATCGCGTTTTAAGAAGCATTAGAATCCTATTGCTTCCATTCGTAGACATCTGCAAACGCTATTTCCTAGCAAGGAAGTGTCGCATTTTCATTCATTTGAAACGTATGCGAGGTATACATGACACTCCATAGTGAATATTATATCTTATCACGAATCATGGAAATGAGATGCGATATCGCGTTTTTAGTAGCATTAGAACTCTATTGCTACGATACGTAGACATCTGCCATCGCTATTTCCTATCAAGGAAGTGTCGCATTTACATTCACTTGCAGTGAATACGAGGTATACATGACACTTTGCAATGAATATTATAACTTGCCAGGAAACATAGAAATGAGATGCCATATCGCGATTTAAGAAGCACTGGAACACTATTGCTTCGATACGTACACATCTGCAAAAGCTATTTAATAGAAAGGAAGAGTCGCACTCACATTCTTTTGAAGTCAATACGAGGTATACATAAATCTCCACAATGAATGTTATATCATGTCATGAAATATAGGAAAGAGATACGATATCACGATATAAGAAGCATTAGAAAACTATTGCTTGGATACGGAGACATCTGCAAACGCTATTTCCAAGGAAGGAAGTGTCGTATTTACATTCTTTTGAAGTGAATACGAGGTATACATAACACTCCACAATGAATATTATACCTTATCATGAAACATAGAAATGAGGTGCTATACCGCGATCTACAAAGCATTAGAACTCTATTGCTTCGATACGTAGACATCTGCAAACGCAACTTCCTAGCTAGGAAGTGTCGCATTTACATTCAATTGATGTGAATACGAGGTATACATAACACTGCACAATGAATATTATATCTTATCATGAAACACAGAAATGAGATGCGATATCGCGATATAAGAAGTATTACAACTCTATTGCTTCGATACGTAGACATCTGCAAACGCAACTTCCTAGCTAGGAAGTGTCGTATTTACATTCATTTGAAGTGAATACGAGGTATACATGCCACTTCGCAATGAATATTATATCTCATCATGAAACATAGATCTGAGATGCGGAGTCTCGTTTTAAGAAGCATTAGAACCCTATTGTTTCTATACGTAGGAATCTGGAAACGCTACTTCCTAGCAAGGATGTGCCGCATTTACATTCATTTGAAGTGTATGCGAGGTATACATGACACTTCGCAATGAATATTACATCTTATCATGGTATATAGGAATGAGATGCTATATCTCTTTTTAAGAAGCATTAGCACCCTATTGCTTCGATATGTAGACATCTGCAAACGCTATTTCATAGCAAGGAAGTGTTGCATTTACATTCATATTAAGTGTATGCGAGGTGTACATGACACTTCGAAATGAATATTATATCTTATCATGAAACATAGAAATAAGATGCGATATCGCGTTTTGAGAAGCATTAGATCTCTATTGCATCGATACGTAGACATTTACAAACGCTACTTCCTAGCAAAGAAGTGTCGCATTTACATTCTTTTGAAGTGAATACGAGGTATGCATGTCACTTCGCAATGAATATTATATCTTATCATGAAACACAGAAATGAGATGCGATATCGCGATTTAAGAAGCATTAGAACTCTATTGCTTCGATACGTAGACATCTGGTAACGTAATTTTCTAGAGAGAAGTGTCGCATTTACATTCATTTGAAGTGTGTGCCAGGTATACATGACACTTCGCAATGAATAATACATCTTATCATGAAAGATAGGAATGTGATGCGATATCGCGTTTTGAGAAGCATTAGTACCCCATTGCTACGACACGTAGACATCTGCAAACGCTATTTCCTAGCAAGGAAGTGCCGCATTTACATTCTTTTGAAGTGTAGAAGAGGAATACATAACACTTCACAATGAATATTATATGTTGTCATGAAACATAGAAATAAGATGCGATATCTCGTTTTAAGTAGCATTATAACATGCTTGCTACGATACGTAGATATCTGCCAACGCTATTTCCTAGGAAGGAGGTGCCGCATTTACATTCATTTGAAGTGAATACGAGGAATACGTGAAACTTCGCAATGAATATTATATCTTATCATGAAACATAGAAATGTGATGTGATATCGCGTTTTAAGAAGCTTTAGAACTCCATTGCTACGATAATAGACATCTACAAACGCTATTTCCTGGCAAGGAAGTGTCGCATTTACATTCTTTTGAAGTGAATACGGGGTATACATAACAATCCACAATGAATGTTATATCTTTTCATGAAACATAGAAATAAGATGCGACATCCCGTTTTAAGAAGCATTAGAACTCAATTGCTTCGATACGTAGACACCTGGAAACGCTATGTCCTAGCAATGAAGTGTCGCATTTACATTCATTTGAAGTTTATGCGAGGTATAAGTGACACTTCGCAATAAATATTATATCTTACCATGAAACATAGACGTGAGACGCGATATCGCGTTTTAAGAAGCATTAGAACTCTATTCCTACGATACGTAGACATCTGCAAACGCTATTTCCAAAGAAGGAAGTGTCGCATTTACAATATTTTGAAGTGAATACGAGGTATACAAGACACTTCGCAATGAATATTATATGTTATCATGAAACATAGAAATGAGATGCGATATCTCGTTTTAAGAATCATTAGAACTCTATTGCTACGATACGAAGACATCTGCAAACGTTATTTGCTAGCAAGGAAGTGTCGCATTTACATTCATTTGAAGTGTATGCGATGTATACGTGACACTTCGCAATAAATATTATATATTATCATGAAACATAGAAATGAGATGCGATATCGCGTTTTGAGATGCAATAGAAATATAATGCTACGATACGCAGAAATCTGCAAACGCTATTTCCTAGCAAGGAAGTGTCGCATTAACATTCTTTTGAAGTGTATGCGAGGTATACATATCACTTCGCAATGAATATTATATGTTGTCACGAAACATAGGAATGAGATGCGATATCTCGTTTTAAGAAGCATTATAACACGCTTGCTACGATACGTAGACATCTGCAAACTCTATTTCCTAGCAAGGAAGTGTCGCATTTACATTCATTTGAAGTGAATACGAGGAATACATGAAACTTCGCAATGAATATTATTTCTTATCGTGAAGCATAGAAATGAGATGCGATATTCCTTTTCAAGAAGCATTAGAGCTCTATTGCTTCGATACGTAGACGTCTGCAAACGCTATTTGCTAGCAAGGAACTGTCGCATTTACATTCATTTGAAGTGTATGCGATGTATACGTGACACTTCGCAATAAATATTATATCTTATCATGAAACATAGAAATGAGATGCGATATCGCGTTTTGAGATGCAATAGAAATATAATGCTACGATACGCAGAAATCTGCAAACGCTATTTCCTAGCAAAGAAGTGTCGCATTAACATTCTTTTGAAGTGTATGCGAGGTATACATAACACTTCGCAATGAATATTATATGTTGTCACGAAACATAGAAATGAGATGCGATATCTCGTTTTAAGAAGCATTATAACACGCTTGCTACGATACGTAGACATCTGCAAACTCTATTTCCTAGCAAGGAAGTGTCGCATTTACATTCATTTGAAGTGAATACGAGGAATACATGAAACTTCGCAATGAATATTATTTCTTATCGTGAAGCATAGAAATGAGATGCGATATTCCTTTTCAAGAAACATTAGAGCTCTATTGCTTCGATACGTAGACGTCTGCAAACGCTATTTGCTAGCAAGGAACTGTCGCATTTACATTCATTTGAAGTGTATGCGATGTATACGTGACACTTCGCAATAAATATTATATCTTATCATGAAACATAGAAATGAGATGCGATATCGCGTTTTGAGATGCAATAGAAATATAATGCTACGATACGCAGAAATCTGCAAACGCTATTTCCTAGCAAAGAAGTGTCGCATTAACATTCTTTTGAAGTGTATGCGAGGTATACATAACACTTCGCAATGAATATTATATGTTGTCACGAAACATAGAAATGAGATGCGATATCTCGTTTTAAGAAGCATTATAACACGCTTGCTACGATACGTAGACATCTGCAAACTCTATTTCCTAGCAAGGAAGTGTCGCATTTACATTCATTTGATGTGAATACGAGGAATACATGAAACTTCGCAATGAATATTATTTCTTATCGTGAAGCATAGAAATGGGATGCGATATTCCGTTTCAAGAAGCATTAGAACTCTATTGCTCCGATACGTAGACGTCTGCAAACGCTATTTCCTAGAAAGGAAGTGTCGCATTTATATTCTTTTGAGGTGAATACGAGGTATACATAACACTCCACAATGAATATTATATCTTATCGTGAAACATAGACGTGAGACGCGATATCGCGTTTTAAGAAGCATTAGAACTCTATTCCTACGATACGTAGACATCTGCAAACGCTATTTCCTAGCAAGGAAGTGTCGCAATTACATTCTTTCCTAGTCAATACGAGGTATACATAACACTCCGCAATGAATATTATATCTTATCATAAAACATATTAATGAGATGCGATATCACGTTTCAAGAAGCATTAGAATTATATTGCTTCGATACGTAGACATCTGCAAACGCTATTTCCAAAGAAGGAAGTGTCGCGTTTACAATCTTTTGAAGTGAATGCGAGGTATACATGACACTTCGCAATTAATATTATATCTCATCATGAACCATGGAAATGAGATGCGATATCCCGTTTCAAGAAGCATTAGAACTCTATTGCTTCGATACGTAGACATCTGCAATCGCTACTTCCTAGCAAGGAACTGTCGCATTTACATTCATTTGAAGTGTATGCGAGGTATACATAACACTTCGCAATGAATATTATATCTTATCATGAAACATAGAAATGTGATGCGATATCCCATTTCAAGGAGCATTACAACTCTGTTGCTACGATACGTAGACATCTGCAATCTCTATTTCCTAGCAAGGAAGTGTCGCATTTGCATTCATTTGAAGTGTATGCGAGGTATACATAACACTTCGCAATGAATATTATATGTTGTCATGAAACATAGAAATGAGGTGCTATATCCCGTTTTAAGAAGCATTATAACACGCTTGCTACGATACGTAGACATCTGCAAACTCTATTTCCTAGCAAGCAAGTGTCGCATTTACATTCATTTGAAGTGAATACGAGGAATACATGAAACTTCGCAATGAATATTATTTCTTATCGTGAAGCATAGAAATGAGATGCGATATTCCGTTTCAAGAAGCATTAGAACTCTATTGCTTCGATACGTAGACGTCTGCAAACGCTATTTCCTAGCAAGGAACTGTCGCATTTACATTCATTTGAAGTGTATGCGATGTATACGTGACGCTTCGCAATAAATATTATATCTTTTCATGAAACATAGAAATGAGATGCGATATCGCGTTTTGAGATGCAATAGAAATCTAATGCTACGATATGCAGAAATCTGTAAACGCTATTTCCTAGCAAGGAAGTGTCGCATTTACATTCGTTTGAGGTGAATACGAGGTATACATAACACTCCACAATGAATATTATATCTTATCGTGAAACATAGATCTGAGATTCGATCTTGCGATATAAGAAGCATAAGAACACTATTGCTACGATACGTAGACATCTGCAGACGCTATTTCCTAGCAAGGAAGTGTCGCATTTACATTCATTTGAAGTGAATGCAAGGTATACATGACACTTCGCAATTAATATTATATCTTATCATGAAACATGGAAATGAGATGCGATATCCCGTTTCAAGAAGCATTAGAACTCTATTGCTTCGATACGTAGACGTCTGCAAACGTTATTTGTTAGCAGGGAAGAATCGCATTTACATTCCACTGAAGTGAATACAAGGTATACATGAAATTTCGCAATGAATATTATATCTTATCTTGAAACATAGAAATGTAATGCGATATCGCGTTTTGAGATGCAACAGAAATCTAATGCTACGATACGCAGAAATCTGCAAACGCTATTTCCTAGCAAGGAAGTGTCGCATTTACATTCTTTTGATGTGAATACGAGGTATACATAACACTCCACAATGAATATTATGTCTTATCATGACACCAAGGAATGAGGTTCGATTTCGCGTTTTAAGAAGCACTTGAACTCTATTGCTTCGATACGTAGGCATCTGCAAATGCTACTTGCTAGCAAGGAAGTGTCGCATTTACATTCATTTGAAGTGTATGCGAGATATACATAACACTACATAATGAATATTATACCTTATCACGAAACATAGAAATTAGATGCGATATCGTGATTTAAGAAGCATAAGAACTCTATTGCAACGATACGTAGACACCTGCAAACGCTATTTCGTGGCATGGAAGTGTCGCAAATACATTCTTTTGGAATGAATACAAGGTAAACATGACACTTCGCAATGAATATTATAACTTATCATGAAACACAGAAATGAGATGCGATATGGCGATTTAAGAAGCGTTAGAACTCTATTGCTTCGATACGTAGGCATCTGCAAACGCTACTTCCTAGCAAGGAAGTGTCGGATTTACATTCATTTGAAGTGTATGCGAGATATACATAACACTCCACGATGAATATTATGCCTTATCACGAAACATAGAAATTAGATGCTATATCGCGATTTAAGAAGCATTAGAACTCTATTGCTACGATACGTAGGCATCTGCAAACGCTACTTCGTAGCATGCAAGTGTCGTAAATACATTCTTTTGGTTTGAATACGAGGTAAACATGACACTTCGCAATGAATATTATAACTTATCGTGAAACACAGAAATGAGATGCGATTTGGCGATTCAAGGAGCATTAGAACACTATTGCCTCGATACGTAGACATCTGCCAACGCTATTTCCTAGCAATGAAGTGTCGCATTTCAATTCATTTGAAGTGTATGCGAGGTATACAAGACACTTCGCAATGAATATTATATCTTATCATGAAACATAGAAATGAGATGCGCTATGGCGTTTTAAGAAGCATTTGAAATCTATTGCGACCATACGTAGACATCTGGAAACGCTATTTCCTAGCATGGAAGTGTCGCATTTACATTCTTCTGAAGCGAATACGAGGTATACATAACACTCCACAATGAATATTATATCTTGTAATGAAACATAGAAATGAGATGCGATATCGCGATTTAAAAGGGCACTAGAAATCTATTGGGACGATACGTAGACATCTGCAAACGCTAATTATTAGCAAAGAAGTGTCGCATTTACATTCATTTGAAGTTTATGCGAGGTATAAGTGACACTTCGCAATAAATATTATATCTTATCATGAAACATAGACGTGAGACGCGATATCGCGATTTAAGAAGCATTAGAACTCTATTGCTACGTTACGTAGACATCTGGAAACGTAATTTCCTAGAAACGAAGTGTCGTATTTACATTCATTTGAAGTGTATCCGAGGCATACATGACACTACGCAATGAATATTATATCTTATAATGAAACATAGAAATGAAATGCGATATCGCGTTTTAAGAACATTAGAACACTATTGCTACGATACGTAGACATCTGCAGACGCCATTTCGTAACAAGGAAGTGTCGCATTTACATTCATTTGAAGCGTAGACGAGATATACATAGCACTGCATAATGAATATTATATCTTATAATGAAACGTAGAAGTGAGATGCAATATCGCTTTTTAAGAAGCATTAGAACTCTGTTGCTTCGATACGTAGACGTCTGCCATCGCTATTTCCTAGCAGGGAAGTGTCGCATTTACATTCTATTGAGGTGAATACGAGGTATACATAACACTGCACAGTGAATATTATATCTAATCATAAAACACAGAAATGAGATGCGATATCTCGTTTTAAGAAGCATTAGTACTCTGTTGCTTCGATACGTAGACATCTGCAAACGCTATTTCCTAGCAAGGAAGTGTCGCATTTACATTCATTTGATGTGTAGACGAGATATACATAGCACTGCCCAATGAGTATTATATCCTATCATGTAACGTAGAATTGAGGTGCGATATCGCGTTTTAAGAAGCATTAGAACTCTATTGCTACGATACGTAGACATCTGCAGACGATATTTCGTAACAAGGAAGTGTCGCATTTACATTCTTTTGAAGTGACTTCGAGGTATACATAACACTCCACAATGAATATTATATCTAATCATGAAACATAGAATTGACATGCGATATCGTGTTTTGAGAAGCACTAGAACACTCCTGCTACGATACGTAGACATCTGCAAACGTTATTTCCAAGCAAGGAAGTGTCGCATTTACATTCTTCTGAAGTGAATCCGAAGTACACATGACTCTCCGCAATGAATATTATATCTTATCATAAAACACAGAACTGTGATGCGATGTCTCGTTTTAAGAAGCATTTGTACTCTGTTGCTTCGATACGTAGACATTTGCCATCGCTATATCCTAGCAACGAAGTGTCGCATTTACATTCATTTGAAGTGTATGCGAGGTATACATGACACTACGCAATGAATGTTATATCTTATAATGAAACATTAGAAATGAGATGCCAAATCGCGATATAAGAAGCATCAGAATTCTATTGCTTCGATACGTAGACATCTGCAAACGCCACTTCCTAGCAAGGAAGTGTCGCATTTACGTTCTTTTGAAGTGTAGACGAGGAATACATAAGACTTCGCAATGAATATTATATCTCATAGTGAAAACTAGAAGTGAGATGCGATATCGCGTTTTAAGAAGCATTAGTACTCTGTTGCTTCGATACGTAGTCATCTGCAAACGCTATTTCCTAGCAAGGAAGTGTCGCATTTACATTCATTTGAAGTGTAGACGAGATATACATAGCACTGCCCAATGAATATTATATCTTATCATGTAACGTAGAATTGAGGTGCGATATCGCGTTTGAAGAAGCATTAGAACTCTATTGCTACGATACGTAGACATCTGCAGGCGATATTTCGTAACAAGGAAGTGTCGCATTTACATTCTTTTGAAGTGAGTGCGAGGTATACATAACACTCCACAATGAATATTATATCCTATCATGAAACATAGAATTGCCATGCGATATCGTGTTTTGAGAAGCACTAGAACACTCCTGCTACGATACGTAGACATCTGCAAACGTTATTTCCAAGCAAGGAAGTGTCGCATTTACATTCCACTGAAGTGAATACAAGGTATACATGAAACTTCGCAATGAATATTATATCTTATCATGAAACATGGAAATGTGATGTGATATCGCGTTTCAAGAAGCATTAGAACTCTATTGCTTCGATACGTAGACATTTGCAATCGCTATTTCCCAGAAAGGAAGTGTCGCATTTACATTCATTTGAAGTGTATGCGAGGTATACATAACACTTCGCAATGAATATTATATGTTGTCATGAAACATAGAAATGAGGTGCGACATCCCGTTTTAAGAAGCATTATAACACGCTTGCTACGATACGTAGACATCTGCAAACTCTATTTCCTAGCAAGGAAGTGTCGCATTTACATTCATTTGAAGTGAATACGAGGAATACATGAAACTTCGCAATAAATATTATATCTTATCATGAAACATAGATATGAGATGCGATATCGCGTTTTGGGATGCAATAGAAATCTAATGCTACGATACGCAGAAATCTGCAAACGCTATTTCCTAGCATGGAAGTGTCGCATTTACATTCTTCTGGAGCGAATGCGAGGTATACATAACACTCCACAATGAATATTATATCTTGTTATGAAACATAGAAATGAGATGCGATATCGCGATTTAAAAGGGCACTAGAAATCTATTGGGACGATACGTAGACATATGCAAACGCTATTTGATAGCAAAGAAGTGTCGCATTTACATTCATTTGAAGTTTATGCGAGGTATAAGTGACACTTCGCAATAAATATTATATCTTATAATGAAACATGGACGTGAGATGCGATATGGCGATATAAGAAGCATTAGAACCCTATTGCTTCGATACGTAGACATCTGCCAACGCTATTTCTTAGCAAGGAAGTGCCGCAATTACGTTCGTTTGAAGTGTATACGAGGTATACATGACACTCCGCAGTGAATATTATATCTTATCATAAAACGTAGAAATGAGATGCTATATGGCGATTTAAGAAGCATTAGAACTCTATTGCTTCGATACGTAGGCATCTGCAAACGCTACTTCCTAGCAAGGAAGTGTCGCATTTACATTCATTTGAAGTGTATGCGAGATATACATAACACTCCACGATGAATATTATACCTTATCACGAAACATAGAAATTAGATGCTATATCGCGTTTTAAGAAGCATTAGAACACCATTGCTTCGATACGTAGACATCTGCCATCGCTATTTCCTAGCAAGGAAGAGTCACATTTAGATTCTTTTGAGGTGTATACGAGGTATGCATGACACTTCGCAATGAATATTATATCTTATCGTGAAACATATAAATGCGATGCGACATCTAGTTTTAAGAAGCATTAGAACACTTCAGTTTCGATACGTTGACATCTGCAAACGCTATTTGCTAGCAAGGAAGTGTCGCATTTACATTTTTTTGAAGTGAATACGAGGTATACATAACACTGCACAATGAATGTTATATCTTAATACGAAACATAGAAATAAGATGCGATATGGCGATTTTAGAAGCATTAGAACTCTATTGCAACGATACGTAGATATCTGCAAACGCTACATCCTTGCAAGCAAGAGTCGCATTTACATTCTTTTGAAGTGAATACGAGGCATACACTACACTTCTCAATGAATATTATATCTTATCACGAAACATAGAAATGAGATGCGATATCGCGATTTAAGAAGCATTAGAACCCTATTGCATCGATACGTAGACATCTGCAAGCGCTATATCCTAGCAAGGATGTGTCGCATTTACATTCATTTGAAGTTTATGCGAGGTATACATGACACTTCGCTATGAATATTATATCTTATCATGCAACGTAGCAATGAGATGCGATATCGCGTTTTAAGAGGCATTAGAACTCTATTGCTTCGATACGTAGACATCTGGAAACGTATTTTCCTAGAAAGGAAGTGTCGCATCTACATTCAATTGAAGTGTAGACGAGAAACACATAACACTTCGCAATGAAGATTATATCTTATCATAAGACATAGAAATGTGATGCGATATCAAGTTTTGAGATGCACTAGAACTCTATTGCTTCGATACGTAGACATCTGCAACACGCTATTTCCCAGCAAGGAAGTGTCGCATTTACATTCATTTGAAGTGTTTGCGAGGTATACATGACACTTCCCAATGAAAATTATATATTATCATGAAACATAGAAATGAGATGCGATATCGCGTTTTAAGAAGCATTAAGACTTTATTGCTACGATACATGGACATATGCGAACGCTATTTCCTAGCTAGGAAGTATTGCATTTACATTCCTATCAAGTGGCGACGAGGTGTACACAATACTTCGCAATGAATATTATATCTTATCATGAAACGTAGAAATGACATGCGATATCTCGTTTTAAGAAGCATTAGAAATCTATTGCTTCGATACGTAGACATCTGCAAGCGCTATTTCCTAGCAAGGAAGTGTCGCATTTACATTCTTAGGAAGTGTAGACGAGATATACATAACACTCCACAATGAATATTGTATCTTATCATGAAACAAATAATTGAGGATCGATTCGCGTTTTAAGAAGCATTAGAAACTTATTGCTACGACACGTAGACATCTGCAGACGCTATTTCCTAGCAAGGAAGTGTCGCAATTACGTTCTTTTGAAGTGACTACGAGGTACACATAGCACTCTACAATGAATATTATATCTTATCATGAAACATAGAAATGTGGAGCGATTTCGCGTATTAAGAAGCATTAGAAACCTATTCCTTCGATACGTAGACATCTGCGGACGCTATCACCTAGCTAGGAAGTGTCGCAATTACTATCTTTTGAAGAGAATACGAGGTATACATAACAATCCACAATGAAAATTATATCTTATCATGAAGCATATAAATGAGGATCGATTTCGCGTTTTAAGAAGCATTAGAACTCGATTGCTACGATACGTAGACATCTGCAAACGCTAATTCCTAGCAAGAAAATGTCGCATTTTCAATCTTTAGAAGTGAACACGAGGTATACATAACACTCCAGAATGAGTATTATATCTTATCATGAAACATAGGAATGAGGTGCGATATTGCGTTTTAAGAAGCATTAGAACACTATTGCCACGATACGTAGACATCTGCAGACGCTATTTCCTAGCAAGGAAGTGTCGCATTTACAGTTTTTTGAAGTGAATACGAGGTATAAATAACACTCCACAATGAATATTATATCTTATCGTGAAACATAGAAATGTGATGTGATATCGCGTTTTAAGAAGCATTGGATTTCTATTGCTTCGATACGTAGACATCTGCAATCGCTATTTCCTAGCAAGGAAGAGTCGCATTTACATTCATTTGGAGTGTATGCGAGGTATACCTGACACTTCACAATGAACATTATATCCTATAATGAAACATAGAAATGAGATGCGATATGACGATATAAGAAGAATTAGAACTCTATTGCTTCGATACGTAGACATCTACAGACGCTATTTCCTAGGAAGGAAGTGTCGCATTTACAATCTTTTGAAGTGAATAGGAGGTATACATAACACTCCACGATGAATATTATATCTTATCATGAAACATAGAAATTAGATGCGTTATCGCGTTTTAAGAAACATTAGGACTGTATTGCTACGATACGTAAGCATCTGCAAACGCTATTTCCTAGCAAGGAAGTGTCGCATTTACATTCTTTTGAAGTGAATACGAGGGTATACATGACACTTCGAAATGAGTATTATATCATATCATGAAACATAGAAATGAGATGCGATATCGCGTTTTAAGTAGCATTAGAACACTATTGCTTCGATACATAGACATCTGGAAACGCTATTTCCTAGCAAGGATGTGTCGCATTTACATTCATTTGAAGTGGATGCGAGGTATACATGACACTTCGCAAAGAATATTATATCTTGTTACGAAGCATAGAAATGGGATGCGATATCGCGATTTAAGAAGCTTTAGAACCCTATTTCTTCGATACTGAGACATTTGCATTCACTATTTCCTAGCAAGGAAGTTTCGCATTTACATTCTTTTGAAGCGAATACGAGGTATACATAACACTCCAAAATGAATATTATATCTTATCATGAAGCATAGAAATGAGGAGCGATTTCGCGTTTTAAGAAGCATTAGAACTCTATTGCTTCGATACGTAAACATCTGCAGACGTTATTACCTAGCAAGGAAGTGTCGCATTTACATTCTTTTGAAGTGAATACGAGGTATGCACAACACTCCACAATGAATATTATATCTTATCATGAAGCACATAAATGAGAAGCGGTATCGCGTTTTAAGAAGCATTAGAACTCTATTGCTAAGATACGTAGACATCTGCAAACGCTAATTCCTGGCAAGGGAGGGTCGTATTTACATTCATTTGATATGATTACGGGGTATACATAACACTGCACAATGATTACTATATCTTATCATGAAACATAGAAATGAGATGCGATATGACGATTTAAGAAGCATTAGAACTCTATTGCTTCGATACGTAAACATCTCCAGACGCTATTACCTAGGAAGGAAGTGTCGCATTTACAATCTGTTGAAGTGAATACGAGAAGTGAATACTCCAGAATGAAAATTATATCTTATCATGAAACATTGAAATGAGATGCGATATGGCGTTTTCAGAAGCATTAGAACTCTATTGCTACAATACGTAGACATCTGCAGACGCTATTTCCTAGCAAGGAAGTGACGCATTTACATTCTTTTGAAGCGAATACGAGGTATACATAACACTCCAAAATGAATATTATATCTTATCATGAAACATAGAAATGAGATGCGATATGACGATTTAAGAAGCATTAGAACTCTATTGCTTCGATACGTAAACATCTGCAGACGTTATTACCTAGCAAGGAAGTGTCGCATTTACAATCTGTTGAAGTGAATACGAGGTATACATAACACTCCAGAATGAATATTATATCTTATCATGAAACATAGAAATGAGATGCGATGTGGCGTTTTCAGAAGCATTAGAACTCTATTGCTACAATACGTAGACATCTGCAGACGCTATTTCCTAGTAAGGAAGTGTCGCTTTTACATTCTTTTGAAGTGAATACCAGGTATACATAAAACTCCACAATGAATATTACATCTTATCATAAAGCATATAAATGAGGAGCGATTTCACGTTTTAAGAAGCATTAGAACTCTATTGCTACGATACGTAGATATCTGGAAACGCTATTTCCTAGCAAGGAAGTGCCGCATTTACATTATTTTCAAGTGAATACGAGGTATACATGACATTCCGCAATGAATATTATATCTTCTCATGAAACATAGAAATGAGATGCGCTATCGCGTTTTTAGTAGCATTAGAACTCTAATGCTACTATCTGGATACGTAGACACCTGCCAGCGCTATTTCCTAGAAAGGAAGTGTCGCATTGACATTCTTATGAAGTGAATACCAGGAATACATAATACTCCACAATGAATATTATATCTTATCATAAAACATAGAAATGAGATGCGATATGGCGTTTTAAGAAGCATTAGAACTCTATTGCTACGATACGTCGATGTCTGGAAACGCTATTTCCTAGCAAGGAAGTGTCGCATTTACATTCATTTGAAGTGTATGTGAGGAACACATAACACTTCGTAATGAATATTATATCTTAACATGAAACATTGAATTGAGATGCGATATCGCGTTATAAGAAGCATTAGAAATCTATTGCTTCGATACGTAGATATCTGGAAACGTAATTTCCTAGGGAGGAAGTGTCGCATATACATTACTTTGATGTGAATACGAGGTATACATAACACTCCACAATGAATATTATATCTTATCACGAAACATAGAAATGTGCTTCGATATCGCGTTTCAAGAAGCATTAGAAATTTACTGCTTCGATACGTAGAAATCTGCTAGCGCTGTTTCCTAGCAAGGAAGAGTCGCATTCACATTCATTTGAAGTGTACACGAGGAATAGATATCACTTCGCAATGAATTACATATCTTATCATGAAACATAGAAATGAGGTGCGATATCGCGATTTAAGAAGCAATAGGACTCCATTGATTCGATACGTAGACATCTGCAAACGCTACTTCCTAGCAAGGGAGTGTCGCATTTACATTCATTTGTAGTGTATGCGAGGTATACATGACACTTCGCAATGATTATTATATCTTTTCATGAAACGTAGAAATGAGATGCGATATCAAGACTTAAAAAGCATTAGAACTCTAATGCTTCGTTACGTAGACATCTGCAAACGCTATTTAATGCAAGGAAGTATCGATCCCGTTTTAAGAAGCATTAGAACTCTATCGCTTCGATACGTAGACATCTGCAAACGCTATTTCCTGGCAAGGAAGTATCGCATTTACATTCAATTAAAGTGTATGCGAGGTATAAGTGACACTTCGCAATAAATATCATATCTTATCATGAAACATAGAAATGAGATGAGATATCGTGTTCTAAGAAGAGATAGAACACTGTTGCTACGATACGTAGCCATCAGCAAACGCTATTTACTAGGATGGAAGTGTCGCATTTACATTCTTTTGAAGTGAATACGAGGTATGCATAACACTCCACAATGAATAGTATATCTTATCGTGAAACATAGAAATGAGAAGCGATGTCGCGATTTAAGAAGCATTAGAACTCTATTGCTACGATACGTAGATATCTGCAAACGCTATTTCCTCGCAAGGAAGTGTCGCATTTACATTCCTTTGAAGTGAATAGGAGGTATACATGACACTTCGCAATGAATATTATATCCTATCATGAAACATAGAAGTGCAATGCGATATCGAGTTTTAAGTAGCATTAGAACTCTATTGCTAGGATACGTAGACGTCTGCAAACGCTATTTCCTGCCAAAGAAGTGGAGCATTTCCATTCTGTTGAAGCGAATGCGAGGTATACATAACACTGCACAGTGAATATTATATCTTATTATGTAACATAGTAATGAGATGCGATATCTCGCTTTCAAGAAGCATAAGATCTCTATTGCTTCGATACGTAGACATCTGCCAGCGCTATTTCCTACCAAGGAAGTGCCGCATTTACATTCATTTGAGTAGCGTACGAGGTATACATGACACTTCGCAATGAATATTATGAATTCTTATCATGAAACATAGAAGTGAGTATCGATATCGCGAATTAAGAAGCATTAGAAATGTATTGCTTCGATATGTAGACATCTGCAAACGCTACTTCCTAGCAAGGAAGTGTCGCATTTACATTCTTTTGAAGTGAATAAGAGGTATACATAACACTCCACAATGAATATTATACCTTATCATGAAACATAGAAATGAGGTGCTATATCGCGATCTAAAAAGCATTAGAACTCTGTTGCTACGACACTTAGACATCTGCAAAAGCTATATAATAGCAAGGAAGAGTCGCACTTACATTCATTTGAAGTGTTGATGAGGAATACATAATACTTCGCAATGAATATCATATCTTATCACGACACATATTAATGAGATGCGATATCGCGTTTTAAGAAGCATTAGAACTCTATTGCTACGATACGCAAACATCTGCAAACGCTATTTACTAGAAATGGAGTGTCGCATTTACATTCATTTGAAGTGTATGCGAAGTATAAGTGGCACTTCACAAATGAATATTATATCCTATCATGAAACAGAGAAACGAGATGCGACATCGCGATATAAGAGTCACTACAACTCTATTGCTTCGATACGTAGACATCTTTTAAACGCTTTTTCCTAGCAAGGAAGTGTCGCATTTACATTCATTTGAAGTGCATGCGAGGTATACATGACACTTCGCAATGAATATTATATCTTATCATGATACATAGAAATGAGATGCGGTATCCCGTTTTAAGAAGCATTAGAACACTATTGCTACGATACGTAGACTTCTGAAAACGCTATTTAGTAGCAAGGAAGTGTCGCATTTACATTCCTTTGAAGTGAATACGAGGTATACCTCACACTTCCCATTGTATATCATACCATATAACGAAACATAGAAATGAAATGCGATATCGCGATTTAAGGAGCATTAGAGCTCTATTGTTACAATACGTAGACGTCTGCAAACGCTATTTCCTAGCAAGGAAGTGTCGCATTTACATTCTTTTGAAGTGAATACGAGGTATACATGACACTTCGCAATGAATATTATATCTTATCATGAAACATAGAAATGAAATGCGATATCCCGTTACAAGAAGCATTAGAACTCTATTGCTTCGATACGTAGACATCTGCAATTGCTGTTTCCTAGCAAGGAAGTGTCGCATTTACATTCATTTGAAGTGTATGCGAGGTATACATAACATTTCGCAATGAATACTACGTCTTATCATGAAACATAGAAATGAGATGCGATATCGCGATTTAAGTAGCACTAGAACACTATTGCTACGATACGTAGACATCTGCAAACGCTATTTCCTAGCAAGGAAGTTTCGCATTTACATTCATTGCAAGTGGATGCGAGGTATACACAACACTTCGCAATGAATACTACGTCTAATCATGAAACATAGAAATGAGATGCGATATCGCGTTTTAGGAAACATTAGAGCTCTATTGCTACGATACGTAGACATGTGGAAACGCTATTTCCTAGAAAGCATGCATCGCATTTTCATTCGTTTGAAGTGTAGACGAGGAATACAAAACACTTGGCAATTAATATTGTATCTTATCATGAAGCATAGAAATGAGATGCGATATCGCGTTTTAAGAAGCTTTAGAACACTATTGCTACGATACGTAGACAACTGCAAACGCTATTTCCTAGGAAGGAAGTGCCGCATTTACATTCTTTTCAAGTAAATACGCTTCATACATAACACTCCGCAATGAATATTATATCCTATCGTGAAACACAGATTTGAGATGCGATCTCGCGATATAAGAAGCATTAGAACTCTATTGCTACGATACGTAGACATCTGCAAACGCTATTTCCTAGCAAGGAAGTGTCGCATTTATATTCTTTTGAAGTGAATGCGAGGTATACATAACATTGCACAATGAATATTATATATTATCATGAAACATAGAAATGAGATGCGATATCGCGGTATAAGATGCATTGGAACTTTATTGCTTCGATATGTAGACATCTGCGAAAAGCTATTTCCTAGCAAGGAAGTGTCGCATTTACATTCATTTGAAGTGAATACGGGGAATACATGAAACTCCACAATGAATATTATATCTTAGCATGAAGCATATAAATGGGGATCGATTTCGCGTTTTAAGAAGCATTAGAACTCTATTGCTTCTTTCGTAGACAACTGCCACCGCTATTTCCTAGCAAGGAAGTGTCGCATTTACATTCATTTGAAGCGTATGCGAGGTACTCAAGACACTTCGCAATGAATATTGTATCTTGTCATGACACATAGAAATGAGATGCGACATCGCGAGTTAAGAAGCATTAGAACTCTATTGCTTCGATACGTAGACATCTGCAAACGCTATTTCCAAGCAAGGAAGTGTCGCATTTACATTCATTTGAAGTGTATGTGAGGTATACGTAACACTTCGCAATGAATGTTATATCTTATCATGAAACATAGGAATGAGATGCGACACCTCGTTTTAAGAAGCATTAGAACTATATTGCTAGGATACGCAGACATTTGCAATCGCTATTTCCCGATAAGGAAGCGTCACATTTACATTCATTTTAAGTGAATACGAGGTATACATGACACTTCCCAATGAATATTATATCTTATCATGAAACATAGAAATGAGATGCGTTATCGCGTTTTAAGAAACATTAGGACTGTATTGCTACGATACGTAAGCATCTGCAAACGCTACTTCCTTGCAAGGAAGTGTCGCATTTACATTCATTTGAAGTGTATGCGAGCTATAAGTGATACTTCGCAATGAATATTATATCTTATCATGAAACATAAAAATGATATGCTATATCGTGTTTTAAGAAGCATTAGAACACTATTGCTACGATACGTAGATATCTGCATTCGCTATTTCCTAGCATGGAATTGTCGCATTTACATTCTTTTGAAGTGAATACGAAGAATACATGATACTTCGCAACTAATATTATATCTTATCATGAAACATAGAAATCAGATGCGACATCTCGTTTTAAGAAGCATTAGACTCTATTGCTTCGATACGGAGACATCTGCAAAAGCTATATCCTAGCAAGGAAGTGTCGCATTTACATTCTTTTAAAGTGAATACGAGGTATAGATAACACTCCGCAATGAATATTATACCTTATCACGAAACATAGAAATGAAAGGCGATATCGCGATTTAAGAAGCATTAGAACTCTATTGCTACAATACGTAGACATCTGCAAACGCTATTTTCCAGCAAGCACGTGTCGCATTTACATTCTTTTGAAGTGAATACGAGGTATACATGACACTTCGCAATGAACATTATATCTTATCATGAAACATAGAAATGAGATGCGATATCTCGTTTTAAGTAGCATTAGAACCCTATTGATGCGATACGTAGACATCTGCAAACGCTATTTCCCAGCAAGGAAGTGTCGCATTTGCATTCCTTCGAAGTGAATACGAGGTATACCTAACACTCCACAATGATTATTATATCTAATCACGAAACATAGGAATGGCATGCGATATCGCGATTTAAGAGGCATTAGAACTCTATTTCTTCGATACGTAGACATGTGCAAACGCTACTTCCTAGACGAGATATACATATCACTGCACAATGAATATTATATCTTACGTAGGCTTGTGCAAACGCTACTTCGTAGACGAGATATACATATCACTGCACAATGAATATTATATCTTATCATGAAACAGAGAAATGAGATGCGATATCGCGATTTAAGGAAGATTAGAGCTCTAATGCTACGGTACGTAGACATCTGCAAACGCTACTTCCTAGCAAGGAAGTGTCACATTTACATTCTTTTGAAAGGAATGCGAGGTATACATGACACTTCGTTCTGAATATTATATCTTATCATGAAACATAGAAATGAGATGCGATATCGCGTTTTGAGAAGCATTAGAACTCTAATGCTACGATACGCAGACATCTGCAAGAGCTATTTCCTAGCAAGGAAGTGCCGCATTTACATTCATTTGAAGTGTATGCGAGGTATACATGACACTTCGCTATGAATGTTACATCTTATCATGGTACATAGGAATGAGATGCGATATCTCTTTTTAAGAAGCATTAGAACCCTATTGCTTCGATACGTAGACATCTGCAAACGCTATTTCATAGCAAGTAAGTGTCGCATTTACATTCATATGAAGTTCATCTGAGGTATACATGACACTTCGAAATGAATTTTATATCTTATCATGAAACATAGAAATGAAATGCGATATCGCGCTTTGAGAAGCATTAGAACACTATTGCTACGATACGTAGATATCTGGAAACGCTATTTCCTAGCTAGGAAGTGCCGCATTTACATTCTCTTGAAGTGAATACGAGGTATACATGACACTTCGCAATGTATATTATATCTTCTCATGAAACATAGTAATGAGTTGCGATATCTTGTTTTAAGAAGCATTGGAACACTATTATCTCGATACGTAGACATCAGGAAAGGCTGGTTCCTAGCAAGGAAGTGAGGCATTTACATTCGTTTGAAGTGAATACGAGGTATACATGACACTTCGCAATGAATATTATATCTTATCACGAGACATAGAAATGAGATGCGATATCGCGTTTTGAGAAGCATTAGAACTCTACTGCTTCGATACGTAGATATCTGCAAACGGTACTGTGACGTCAGGCGTGCCGCCTGCCACCCTCTCAACGCACCACAGCAACCACCCTCACGCGCCTGCACCACCTGCAACACCCAGGCGCAACTCGCCGTCTCTCTCACTCCAGGGGACATACCCTCCGTCTGGCTCGCACCCGCAGAGGTGCTCGCCGTCTCTCTCACTCCAAGGGACCTACCCTCCGTCTAACTCGCACCCGCAGATGTGTTCGCCTTCTCCCTCGCTCCAAGGGCAACACATTCTGTCTCACTCGCACCGAGGACCTCGTGCGTCATCTCTCTCGCACCAAGGACCATGTGCGCTGTCTCGCTCCCACTCAAGGTGCCATCCACCGTCTCACTCTTACCTGCAGGGAAACTCGCCCTCTCGCTCACTCCAGGGACGTACCAGGTGAATCAACCTCTACGAGATTCTAATTTCCTACTTGTATCTCTATAATCATAAGAGCGCTAATTAAATAAGCCGCGACGCGCGAGATCGCGACCGCCTCAGCGGCACGCGCCGCTAACCCCACCACGCAACGCCGAGACCCCACTCGGGCGTCCACATACTCCCACCTACGTTCGCACGCGACCGAAGCGCTCCGAGATTCGAGGAGGTCGCAGACGCATCTTGGGAGACACAGTCAGTCAGTACCGTCAGTACGGTACAGTTCTATCTCGCCTTCGGGCACTTCCAATTCCAAGTCTCTTCCAAGTCGCGCCTTAGGGCCGTCGCGCAGCCTCGATGAGATTCCTAGTTCTAAAGTCTTTGTTCTAATTCCTAATTCATAGTTAACCTAGTCTTAATACTTAGAAATAATTGTTCTTGTACTCTTTGATTTAGAATATACTTTATTGTTTTTCTACCACATCAAGTTCCAGTTCATTCCAACTCCATTTCTAAATATAATTATATTTTAATACAAATTCTTCCAAGTTCGTAACAACTTAAGTGTTTATAAACGAACTCTTCGCGGCGGGTGGAAGAATTTAATCCATTATCTCGTGCGGAATACGTTGGTGAAACGCCAGAATTCTTCGTTCATCGACGGACGTCGACATTCATCGCAGCTCCACCGTCAAAACGCCGATTTCAGCCAGCCGTACGCCGACTCCTCCCCCGAGAACGACCCTCGACGATCGCCACATCTGAAAGCAGAAGAGGGTAATCAGCGAAAGGTAAGTAAAATCCCTCCTTACACGCGTTCGCGATTGTTTACGGTGCCCGCGTCTTGTCAGAATCGACGGACCCGGTCATACGCGTTTTATACCGGACTGAATTCTCGACAAAAATGCTTGTGTCATTCAGCCTCCTGGGATACGAATAATTTGTTCGCCAGGACGTGACATAATTTCTGGTGACAGCGGTGGGATATTCGCGTATAACTTATCGGAAATTCTGCTGAATAAGTGTACGAACAGCCATGGCGACGCGCACGCCGACAAAGCGAACGCGGCTTCAGGTACAATAGGACGCCGCCGCAACCGAATCCGATACTCACCGAACGTTAGATTTTCACGATGCTCTCGCAATCGACGCCGCCGGACCTTCAAACGATAATACGGATAAAGAACAAGCGATCGCTACGTTAAATCGCCAAATAGATTTCATGCGTTGGGAATTGGAATCCTTACGCGCGGCACAATCCGCAAACGCCGACACTATCTCTTTCGGAACTCCGCACCTGCAACCGACACGTAGTTCAGTGTCCGATTCACCAAACTCTCAAACAGATAGGTTTATTTTTCGCGAAGCAATAGATAGCATCCCTATATTCGATGGCAAAAACTTGCCAATATTACAGTTCGTGCGGGCCTGTAAACGGGCAAGGGAGTTGATTTCGCCCGAAGGAGAACCCTCGTTCACCAAACTCATTGTCAATCGTTTACGCGGCTGTGCATACCTGGCCGTAGAGGACGAGCAATGCTCTTCGGTCGGACAACTGACCGATATTCTACGAGCCGCATTCGGAAATACAAAGTCAACCGACCATTACAGGGGCGAACTAACTAATACTTTCATGCGCCCAGGAGAACATATCCTCGATTTCATAGGTAGAATTAAAGACCTACGTAACGCAGCAATCGACTGCGAACGGTTCGATTCCGCCGAATTAGTAAATTCACGTTCCGGAATAGACGCGCTTACGCTTAGGTGTTTTTGCGACGAGCTTATCCCGGAAATTCGACATTCGATGAACACGCGATTGTACGAAACATACGCGGACGCGTTCGCTCACGCTAAGGAGTTGTACAGGCGAAACGAATTAGACAAAGAGAGACTCTCCTCGTCGCGTCTCCGTACAGAAAATTTTCACTTCGAGCGCCGGCAAGAAACGGTTTGCGCTCGTTGTAATAGTCGCGGTCATGTCACCCGCGATTGCAGGTACGCATATCATAGACCGTCAGTCACGTAACCACGGGAAGAAACCCCGAGGTATCCTCGACAGGAACGACCGCCTGTAACGGGACCTCCGCGCGGTCAGTACGCACCGCCCGATCGACGGGATCTCGTTTGTAGGTACTGCCGAAACCTGGGACATAGCATAGACGAATGTCGAAAGCGACAATTTAATAATGTCGGAAATAACGTTACGCGCCCGAATCCGGGAAACGCGAACGGCCTCCCGACCCGCCGCGAGACGGTACGCGAGGCCGGCTACGATCGCCGAGTTCCCGCCTTAACGAACGACGAGTCAATCTCGATAATAGAAGAGCAGCAGTAAATATAACGGGTAAAACTAGCGTCCCCACGGTTGTCATAAATTCTAACGCGTTAATTGAACCCGTAGTAATGATGATCGACACCGGAGCCGAGATCAACGTGATCAAGGAAAACGCGCTAAAACCTAAAACTCTAATTAACACTGCAGAACGCCTAACTATTACCGGTGTAACTCAGGGAACCGTAGCCACCTTAGGGACGGTTACGTTACCGATATTTTCTCGTGACGTTCCGTTTAATGTTGTCAGTTCCGACTTCCCAATTAAATCCGCCGGGATCCTGGGATCCGGGTTTTGTGCAGAAGCGGATATATCTTTTAGAAATAAATATATCCTGTGGCACGGGAATAGGATCCTATTTGCACGTCGCGAAGACGTTTTAAATAAAATAATACTTCCTCCGCGGACTAACTCGGGCATACGCGTCGGAATAATTAATTCAGGCGTAGGCGAAGGAATAATCCCCCGAACACAGATCGCGACGGGAGTATATTTCGGTCATGCTATCGTTAAAGTGCGAAACGGCCATGCGATAGCAAGCATAATTAATGCGACCGATACCGAGATCGAGATCGCGGTGCCCAGAATTCATCTGGACCCGCTTCCCGTTCTCGAATCGCTGAAACGCGAACCAGCGTTATATTCGTTATTTACGAATACTTCTAAATCCACTGTTTCTAATACAAAAATCAATACTAAATCCACTGTTTCTAATACAAAAATCAATACAAAATCCACTGTTCCTAATACAAAAATGAATACTAAATCCACTGTTTCAAGCATGCGTACTAATTCTACTAATACTAAATCCACTGTTTCCAGCATGCCTACTAATCCAATTAATACTAAATCCACTGTCTCAAGCATGCGTACTAACTCGACTAATTCCAAATCCACTGTATCCACTCTAAAACGAGTATTCCCAAATCCCACTGTATCTTATGCTAACATTGTTTCAAAATCCACTACAAATTCTACGAATTCCAACGAAAATCTCTTACCATCGTCACGCGATATTCAACACAAAGTTTCCAACCATGATAAATCTTCCAATAACAACCTCAGAAAATACACAAAAATTTTTTCAAGTGCCATCGAAGGTACGCAACGTAACTTAAACATCCGCGCGAAAGATACACAAAATAAATCTCTTCTCAAAAGCGATAGCGAACGACACTTGAAACGCGACACTCCGCGCGCCACTCAAAATGTAACGCAACCTCAAAGCCGATTCGACGAAATAGACGCGTCACTCCGTCTAGATCATCTAAACAGCGAAGAAAGAAATAATATATACAAACTGATTTCTAACAATCAAAATTTATTCCATCTCCCAGGCGATAAATTAGGATTTACCACTGTAACCGAGCACCGTATTCCAACGATAAATGATCAGCTAATAAACGTGAAACAATACCGCTTCCCGCCGATACACAAGGAAGAAATACAACGTCAAATAGATCAATTACTAGAAAAGGAAATTATTAAACCGTCAAAATCTCCATATAATTCACCGCTCTGGGTTGTACCCAAGAAACCGGATTCTTTAGGAAATAAAAGATGGAGAGTTGTAATAGACTATCGAAGCCTGAACGAAAAATCCATCGCCGATACGTACCCGCTCCCGTGTATAACGGAGATACTAGATAAGTTAGGAAGCGCAAAGTACTTCAGTACCTTTGATTTAGCAAGTGGATTCCATCAAATCCCAATGTCAGCATCAGATTCCGCTAAAACCGCATTTTCGACCCCTCACGGCCACTACGAATTTCAAAGAATGCCGTTCGGTCTCCGTAACGCCACAGCCACCTTCCAACGGCTGATGGACAATGTTCTAACAGGTTTGCAAGGCAATGAAATGTTTGTATATCTCGATGATATTGTTCTGTACGCCAGTTCTTTGCACGAACACGAGGTAAAATTTAATAAGCTTGTAGAACGCCTTCGATACGCGAACCTTGTCCTCCAGCCGGACAAGTGCGAGTTTTTGCGCCGTGAAGTAAATTATTTAAGGCACGTCATTAGCGAAAACGGGGTAAAACCCGATCCTAATAAAATATGAACAGTAAGAGACTTTCCACGTCCACAGAACCCAAAACAAATAAAACAGTTTCTCGGTCTCGCAGGATACTATCGCAGATTTATTTCAAATTTCTCTTCTATCGCGAAACCACTAACGAATCTCCTTAAAAAAGATATTAAATTCATTTGGCGAAACGATCAGGAAATTGCATTCGTTACACTAAGAGACATGCCCTGTGAAGCACCGATATTGCAGTATCCTGACTTTTCGAAACCGTTTATCATAACCTCAGACGCATCCGCCAACGCTATCGGCGCCGTTCTTAGTCAGGGCCCCATCGGTAGGGACCTTCCAATCGCCTACACGTCGCGCTTGCTGAATAATGCAGAGAAAAATTATTCAACTATAGAAAAGGAGTGTTTGGGCATCATTTACGCCGTTCATTATTTTAGACCATATATCTACGGTCGATCTTTCAAACTCGTGACAGACCACAGACCGTTGGCCTGGATGAACTCCGTCAAAGATCCGTCCAGTAGATTAGTTCGTTGGCGCCTTAAACTGGCCGAATACGAATATGAAATCGTATACAAGCCAGGAAAGGTGAACATGAACGCAGATGCTTTGTCAAGAAACCCTGTCAGCGTAAAGCCAATTACACATTCCAGCGACTCCGACGAAAACATTTTCGAGTTTCCAGTTCCTAAATCATCCAAACCTCCACCTCCGCCGCCTCCTACACCAGCATCCTCGACAGAAAATATCGACCGATCGCAATTACCGACAGAAAATCCTAGTTCCTCCTTATCGACAACGGTACCGACAGACTTACCGACAGTGGACTACCCACCCGAAGTCAGGCAACGCCCTCTGTTCGTTACTACAAGAGACTCGTTATCCGCAAGGCACGATAATTTAGTCGTTTTTATCACGAGAGGAGGCCGCCCGTACGAAACAGGCGCACGCGAACTTCAGAATGTAGGAAAATTCCATCAACATAAAGATAACGTTAACTTAGGAAGAGCCAAAGTAAGTTCTCACGGAAATTATTTCCAAATTTCATTACCAGTTACGGAACACGAAAAGAAACAAGTCGACAATCAAATCCTTCTAGAATGTTTACAATCTCTATATGACGTAACACGCGAGCTTCAATTAGAATCGTTTAGCATAGCACAAACCGCAATTAATCAATTTACTCTTTCACAAATCAAACGAATCCTAGTAGATCTCTTTCTCGACACCAATATTCAAATTACGTTCTGCCAAGGTCTCGTTCGAACTCCGCGAGAAGAACTTCGAAACGATATAATCCGCGAGAATCACGATACCCCAGTAGCAGGACACAAAGGAGTTAACAAAACTTACAGTAGAATCCGTGAAAAGTACTACTGGCCGAACATGAAACAAGAAATCCAAAAATACATAGAAAAATGCGAAATGTGCCAAAAATTAAAACTAACTAGAGTCAAAACGCGTCAACCTCTAACTCTCACCGATACCCCAGGCACAGCATTCGACAAGATATCCATGGACGTTATGGGACCATTACCCCCCACTCCAGACGGATATACGAACATACTCACGATACAAGATCTCCTGACAAAGTATTCCCTAGCAATTCCTTTAAAAAGAACCACGGCGGTTGACATAGCCGACGCGTTCATTACGCATTTTATTTGTAAATTCGGATGCCCTAAGGGCATATTAACAGATCAAGGTTCCAATTTTATAAACTCATTGATGAAAACCATCGCCGCTAGATTCAGAATTCAACAATATAAAACAACGGCTTTCCACGCCCAGACCAACGGTTATGTGGAAAGATCACATCACGTGTTAGCGGAATATTTAAAACAATTCATAGGCAATCGGAACAATTGGGAAAAATGGCTGCCATACGCTATGTTTTCCTACAATACCAGTACACACGAAGGAACACGTTACACGCCATACGAACTGGTTTTTGGGAAAATAGCACGAACTCCTTCTGCCATACCTTTCAGAGACACTTCGGAAAACGAATCGTACGCCGCGTATTTAGATGAACTCAACGATAGAATACGTACTTCACAAGAAATAGCGAAAACATACTTAGACGGTGCAAAAACACGCGCTAAATTCTATTACGATAAGAAGCTTAATGTAAAGGATTTCCAGGACAATGGGTTTATTTGCTCCGCGAACCACTTAGACATAAATTCGATTCTCAATACACAGGCCCATATAAGATCTTGGAGATTCTGCCTAATAATAATGTAAAAATTAATGTTAAGGGGAGGCACAAGATTGTGCATTCAAATAAATTAAAAAACTGTAAGCGCCTACAAACGATGAATGCACGTATGAGAGTTCGATCGAATGTAGGAGACAGTGAAAAGTGTAAGTCAAAATCAAAAACTGAAAATCTTAATGAACAAAGAGTAAAAGAATCGGTGACAGTGACAAACGAACAAAGTGCACCTCAGAAGAAAAGTGCAACCAAACAGAGTGCAGCCGTAGCAGCACAAGATACGCAGAGACCACAGCATCCACGAGACGAGAGACCACAGCATCCACGAGATGAGAGCAGCATACACGCCAAGGAGGACCAATCTCCTCCACAGCACATGAGATGAGTAGCATCCCACATCGAGCCCACATCAGTCCAGAGATTTCGCTATAGGCGAAATTCTTTTTCTAAGGGGCAAGGTGTGACGTCAGGCGTGCCACCTGCCACCCTCTCAACGCACCACAGCAACCACCCTCACGCGCCTGCACCACAGGCAACACCCAGGCGCAATTCGCCGTCTCACTCAGGCCAAAGGCTACGACCATCGTCTCACTCGCACCCGCAGAGGTGCTCGCCGTCTCTCTCACTCCAAGGGATATACCCTCCGACTCACTCGCACCCGCAGAGGTGCTCGCCGTCTCTCTCACTCCAAGGGACCTACCCTCCGTCTCACTCGCACCCGCAGAGGTGCTCGCCATCTCGCTCGCATCAACGACCATGTGCGCTGTCTCGCTCCCACTCAAGGAGCCATCCACCGTCTCACTCTTACCTGCAGGGAAACTCGCCCTCTCGTTCACTCCAGGGACGTACCAGGAGAATCAACCTCCACGAGATCCGACGACGGGAACCCTCATCGTACAAAGGACTCTACGATTTCACCATCCCAGATCTGCCATGCCCAAAATACTATTTCTAAGATTATTAATTAACATTATATATATACTCCTACATTCTAAGCTCTGTATTCCTAGCTCATAGAATTTACACGACACTACTTTATACCGACACAAACAACACACATTTTACATTTAAGGCGTAATTTCTAATTTCATACTTGTATCTCTATATTCATAAGTTGCGCTAATTAAGTAACTCGCGACGCGCGAGATCGCGACCGCCTCAGCGGCACGCGCCGCTAACCCCACCACGCAACGCCGAAACCCCACTCGGGCGTCCACATACTCTCACCTACGTTCGCACACGACCTAAGCGCTCCGAGAGTCGAGGAGGACGCAGACGCATCTTGGGAGACACAGTCAGTCAGTACCGTCAGTACGGTACAGTTCTATCTCGCCTTCGGGCACTTCCAATTCCAAGTCCCTTCTAAGTCGCGCCTTAGGGTCGTCGCGCAGCCTCGATAAGGTTCCTAGTTCTAAAGTCTTTGCTCTAATTCCTAATTCATAGTTAACCTAGTCTTAATACTTAGAAATAATTGTTCTTGTACTCGTTGATTTAGAATATACTTTATATTTTCCTACCACATCAAGTTCTAGTTCATTCCAACTCCATTTCTAAATTCAATTATATTCTAATACAAATTCTTCCAAGTTCGCAACAACTTGAGTGTTTATAAACGAACTCATCGCGCCGGGAGGAAGAATTTAATCCAGTATCTGGTGCGGAATACGTTGGTGAAACGCCAGAATTCTTCGTTCATCGACGGACGGCGACATTCATCGCAGCTCCACCGTCACAACGCCGATTTCAGCCAGACGTACGCCGACTCCTCCCCCGAAAACGACACTCGACGATCGCCACATCTGAAAGCAGAAGAGGGAAATCAGCGAAAGGTAAGTAAAATCCCTCCTTACACGCGTACGCGATTGTTTACGGTGCCCGCGTCTTGCCAGAATCGACGAACCCGGTCATACGCGTTTTATTCCGGACCGAATTTTCGACTAAAAAGCTTGTGTCATACAGCCTCCTGGGATACGAATAATTTGTTCGCCAGGACGTGACACTACTTCCTAGCACGGAAGTGTCGCATTTACATTCATTTGATGTGTGTGCGAGGTATACATGCCACTTCGCAATGAATATTACATCTTATCATGAAACGTAGAAGTGAGATGCGATATCGCGATTTATGATGCACCAGAACTCTATTGCTTCGATACGTAGACATCTGCAAACGCTATTTCCTAGCAAGGAAATGTAGCATTTACATTCATTTGAAGTGTATGCGAGGTATACTTGACACTACGCAATGAATATTATATCTTATCATGATACATAGAAATGAGATGCGATATGGTGTTTTAATAACCATTAGAACTCAATTGCTACGATACGTAGACACCTGCAAACGCTATCTACTAGGAAGGAAGTGTCGTATTTACATTCTTATGCAGTGAATACGGGGTATACATAACACTGCACAATGAATATTACATCTTATCATGAAACATAGAAATGAGATGCGATATGGCGATTTAAGAAGCATTAGAACTCTATTGCTTCGATAAGAAGATATCTGCAAACGCCATTTCCAAGCAAGGAAGTGTCGCATTTACATTCTTAGGAAGTGTGGACGAGACATACATAACACTCCACAATGAATATTGTATCTTATTATGAAACATATTATTGAGGATCGATTCGCGTTTTAAGAAGCAATGGAACTCTATTGCTGCGATACGTAGACATCTGCAGGCGCTATTTCCTAGCAAGGAAGTGTCGCATTTACATTCTTTTGAAGTGAATACGAGGTATACATAGCACTCCACAATGAATATTATATCTTATCATGCAACGTAGAATTGAGGTGCGATATCGCGATATAAGAAGCATTGGAATACTATTGCTTCGATACGTAGACATCTCCAAACGCTACTTCCTTGCAAGGATGTGTCGCATTTACATTCTTTTGAAGTGAATACGAGGTATACATAACACTCCACAATGTATATTATATCTTATAATGATTCATAGAAATGAGATGCGATATCGCGTTTTGAGAAGTATTAGAACTCTATTGCTTCGATAAGAAGATATCTGCAAACGCCATTTCCAAGCAAGGTAGTGTCGCATTTACATTCTTAGGAAGTGTGGACGAGACATACATAGCACTCCACAATGAATATTGTATATTATCATGAAACATATAATTGAGGATCGATTCGCGTTTTAAGAAGCAATAGAACTCTATAGCTACGATACGTAGACATCTGCAGGCGCTATTTCCTAACAAGGAAGTGTCGCATTTACATTCTTTTGAAGTGAATACGAGGCATACATAGCACTCCACAATGTATATTGTATCTTATAATGATTCATAGAAATGAGATGCGATATCGCGTTTTGAGAAGTATTAGAACTCTATTGCTTCGATAAGAAGATATCTGCAAACGCCATTTCCAAGCAAGGTAGTGTCGCATTTACATTCTTAGGAAGTGTGGACGAGACATACATAACACTCCACAATGAATATTGTATATTATCATGAAACATATAATTGAGGATCGATTCGCGTTTTAAGAAGCAATAGAACTCTATAGCTACGATACGTAGACATCTGCAGGCGCTATTTCCTAACAAGGAAGTGTCGCATTTACATTCTTTTGAAGTGAATACGAGGCATACATAGCACTCCACAATGAATATTATATCTTATCATGTAACGTAGAATTGAGGTGCGATATCGCGATTTAAGAAGCATTGGAATACAATTGCTTCGATACGTAGACACCTGCAAACGCTATTTCCCAGCAAGGAAGTGTCGCATTTACATTCCTTCGAAGTAAATACGATGAATACCTAACACTCCACAATGATTATTATATCTAATCATGAAACATAGAAATGAGATGCGATATCGCGATTTAAGTAGAATTAGAACTGTATTGCTTCGGTGCGGAGACTTGTGCAGGCGCTATATCGTAGCAAGGAAGCCTCGCACTTACATTCTTTTGAAGTGTATGCGAGGTATAAGTAACACTTCGCAATGAATATTATATCTTTTCATGAATCATATAAAAGAGATGCGCTATGGCGTTTTAAGAAGCATTCGAAATCTATTGCTACGATACGTAGACAACTGCAAACGCTATTTCCTGGCAAGGAAGTGTTGCATTTACATTCTTTTGAAGTGAATACGAGGTATAGATAACACTCCATAATGAATGTTATATCTTGTCATGAAACATAGAAATGAGATGCGATATCGCGATTTAAGATGCACCAGAACTCTATTGCTTCGATACGTAGACATCTGCAAACGCTATTTCCTAGCAAGGAAGTGTCGCAATTACATTCATTTGAAGTGTATGCGAGGTATACTTGACACTACGCAATGAATATTATATCTTATCATGATACATATAAATGAGATGCGATATCGCATTTTAAGATGCATTAGAAATCAATTGCTACGATATGCAGACACCTGCAGACGCTATTTCCTAGCAAGGATGTGCCACATTTACATTCATTTGATGTGAACACGAAGTATACATGACACTTGGCAATGAATATTATATCTTATCATGAAACATAGAAATGAGTTGCGATATCGCGTTATAAGAAGCTTTAGCACACTATTGCTACAATACATAGACGTGTGCAGACGCTATTTCCTAGCAAGGAAGTGTCGCATTTACATTCATTTGAAGTGTAGACGAGAAATACATAACACTTCGCTATGAATAATATATCTTATCATGAGACATAGAAATGAGATGCGATATGGTGTTTTCAGAAGCATTAGAACTCTATTGTTACGATACGTAGACATCTGCAGACACTATTTCCTAGTAAGGAAGTGTCGCTTTTACATTCTTTTGTAGTGAATACGAGGTATACATAACACTCCACAATGAATATTACATCTTATCATAAAGCATAGAAATGAGATGCGATATGGTGTTTTCAGAAGCATTAGAACTCTATTGTTACGATACGTAGACATCTGCAGACACTATTTCCTAGTAAGGAAGTGTCGCTTTTACATTCTTATGCAGTGAATACGGGGTATACATAACACTGCAAAATGAATATTACATCTTATCATGAAACATAGAAATGTGATGCGATATGGCGATTTAAGAAGCATTAGAACTCTATTGCTTCGATAAGAAGATATCTGCAAACGCCACTTCCAAGCAAGGAAGTGTCGCATTTACATTCTTAGGAAGTGTGGACCAGACATACATAACACTCCACAATGAATATTGTATCTTATCATGAAACATATAATTGAGGATCGATTCGCGTTTTAAGAAGCAATAGAACTCTATTGCTACGATACGTAGACATCTGCAGGCGCTATTTCCTAGCAAGGAAGTGTCGCATTTACATTCTTTTGAAGTGAATACGAGGCATACATAGCACTCCACAATGAATATTATATCTTATCATGTAACGTAGAATTGAGGTGCGATATCGCGATTTAAGAAGCATTGGAATACTATTGCTTCGATACGTAGACACCTGCAAACGCTATTTCCCAGCAAGGAAGTGTCGCATTTACATTCCTTCGAAGTAAATACGATGTATACCTAGCACTCCACAATGATTATTGTATCTAATCATGAAACATAGAAATGAGATGCGATATCGCGATTTAAGTAGAATTAGAACTGTATTGCTTCGGTGCGGAGACTTGTGCAGGCGCTATATCGTAGCAAGGAAGCCTCGCACTTACATTCTTTTGAAGTGTATGCGAGGTATAAGTAACACTTCGCAATGAATATTATATCTTTTCATGAAACATATAAAAGAGATGCGCTATGGCGTTTTAAGAAGCATTCGAAATCTATTGCTACGATACGTAGACAACTGCAAACGCTATTTCCTGGCAAGGAAGTGTTGCATTTACATTCTTTTGAAGTGAATACGAGGTATAGATAACACTCCATAATGAATGTTATATCTTGTCATGAAACATAGAAATGAGATGCGATATCGGGATTTAAGATGCATAGAACAATATTTCTTCGATACGTAGACATCTGCAAACGCTATTTCCTAGCAAGGAAATGTAGCATTTACATTTTTTTGAAGTGTAGACGAGGAATACGTAACACTTCTTAATGAATATTATATATTATCATGAAACATAGAAATGAGATGCGATATCGCGATTTAAGATGCACTAGAACTCTATTGCTTCGATACGTAGACATCTGCAAACGCTATTTCCTAGCAAGGAAGTGTCGCAATTACATTCATTTGAAGTGTATGCGAGGTATACTTGACACTACGCAATGAATATTATATCTTATCATGATACATAGAAATGAGATGCGATATCGCATTTTAAGATGCATTAGAAATCAATTGCTACGATATGCAGACACCTGCGAACACTATTTCCTAGCAAGGAGGTGCCGCACTTACACTTACTTGTAGCGTAGACGAGAAATACATAACACTTCGCAATGAATATTATATCATATCATGAAACGTAGAAATCAGATGCGATATCGCGTTTTAAGAAGCATCAGAACTCTACTGTACGATACGTAGACATCTGCAAACGCTATTTAGTCGCAAGGAAGTGTCGCATTTACATTCTTTTAAAGTGAATACGAGGTACACATAACACTCCACAATGAATATTATACTTTATCACGAAACATAGAAATGAAATGCGATATCGCGATTTGAGAAGCATTAGATCTCTATTGCTTCGATACGGAGACATCTGCAAGCGCTATTTCCCAGCAAGGAAGTATCGCAATTACAATCTTTTTAAGTAAATACGAGGTATACATAACACTCCACAATGAATATTATATCTTATCATGAAGCATAGAAATGAGATTCGATATCGAGATTTAAGAAGCATAAAACACTAATTCTTCGATACGTAGACATCTGCAAACGCTATTTCCTAGCAAGGAAGTGTAGAGTTTACATTCTTTTGAAGTGTAGACGAGGGATAGATAACAGTTCGAAATGAATATTATATCTTATCATGAAACATAGACATGTGATGCGATATCGCGTTTTAAGAAGCATAAGAACTCTATTGCTTCGATACGGAGACAACAGCAAATGCTACATCCTAGTAAGGAAGCGTCGCATTTACATTCATTTGAAGTGTCTGCGAGGTATAAGTGACACTTCACAATGAATATTATCTCTTATTGTGAGACATAGAAATGATGCGATATCGCGATTTAAGAAGCATTAGAACCCTATTGCTACGATACGTAGACATCTGGAAACGCTATTTCCTAGAAAGGATGTATCGCATTTTCATTCGTTTGAAGTGTAGACGAGGTAAACATAACACTTGGCAATTAATATTGCATCTTATCATGAAGCATAGAAATGAGATGCGATATCGCGTTTTACGAAGCTTTAGAACACTATTGCTACGATACGTAGACATCTGCAAACGCTATTTCCTAGGAAGGAAGTGCCGCATTTACATTCTTTTGAAGTAAATACGCTTCATACATAACACTCCGCAACGAATATTATATCCTATCGTGAAACATAGATTTGAGATGCGATCTCGCGATATAAGAAGCATTAGAACTCTATTGCTACGATACGTAGACATCTGCAAACGCTATTTCCTAGCAATGAAGTGTCGCATTTATATTCTTTTGAAGTGAATGCGAGGTATACATAACATTGCACAATGAATATTATATATTATCATGAAACATAGAAATGAGATGCGATATCGCGGTATAAGATGCATTGGAACTTTATTGCTTCGATATGTAGACATCTGCGAAAAGCTATTTCCTAGCAAGGAAGTGTCGCATTTACATTCATTTGAAGTGAATACGGGGAATACATGATACTTCGCAATGAATATTATATGTTATCATGAAACATAGTAATGAGATGCGATATCTCGTTTTAAGAAGCATTATAACACGCTTGCTACGATACGTAGACATCTGCAATAGCTATTTCCTAGCAAGGAAGTGTCGCATTTATATTCTTTTGAAGTGAATGCGAGGTATACATAACATTGCACAATGAATATTATATATTATCATGAAACATAGAAATGAGATGCGATATCGCGATATAAGATTAATTAGAACTTTCTTGCTTCGATACGTAGACATCTGCAAACGCTATTTCCTAGAAAGGGAGTGCCGCATTTACATCGTTATTTCCTAGCAAGGAAGTGTCGCATTTATATTCTTCTGAAGTGAATACAAGATACACATGACACTTCGCTATTAATATTATATCTTATCATGAAGCATAGAAATGAGATGCGATATCCCGTTTCAAGAAGCATTAGAACTCTATTGCTTCGATACGTACACATCTGCAGTAGCTATTTCCTAGCAAAGAAGTGTGGCATTTACATTCTTTTGAAGTGTAGACGAGATATACATAACACTGCACAATGAATATTATATCTTATCATGAAACATAAAAATGAGATGCGATATAGCGTTTTAAGAAGCATTAGAATTCTATTGCTAAGATACGTAGACATCTGCAAACGCTACTCCCTCGCAAGGAAGTGTCGCATTTACATTCTTTTGAAAGGAATACGAGGTATACATGATACTTCGCAATGAGTATTATATCTTATCATGAAACATAGAAATGAGATGCGATATGATGATATAATAAGCATTAGAATTCTATTGCTTCGATACGTAGACATCTGCAAACGCTATTTCCTAGCAAGGAAGTGTCGCGTTTGCATTCATTTGAAGTTTATGGGAGGAATACATAACACATCGCAATGAATGTTATGGGTTATCATGAAACATAAAAGTGAGTTGCCATATCGCTTTTAAGAAGTATTTGAACTCTATTTTTCCGATACGTAGACATCTGGAAGCGCTAATTCCTAGCAAGGAAGTGTCGCATTTACACTCATTTGAGTAGTATGCGAGGTATACATAACACTGCACAATGGATATTATATCTTATAATGAAACATAGAAATGAGATACGATATCGCGATGTAAGAAGCATTAGAACTCTATTGCTACGATACGTACACATCTGGGAACTCTATTTCCAGCATGGAAGTGTCGCATTTACATTCTTTTGAAGTGAATACGAGGTATACATAACACTTCGCAATGAATATTATATCTTATCATGAAACAGATACGGGATGCGATATCGCGTTTTAAGAAGCTATAGGACTCTATTGATTCGACACGCAGACATCTGGAAACGCTGTTTCCTAGCAAGGAACTGTGGCATTTGCATTCTTTTGAAGTGTAGACGAGGTGTACGTATTACTTCGCAAAAGAGTGTTATATCATATCATGAAGCATAGAAATGAGATGCGATATCGCGATTTACGATGCATTAGAAATCTACTGCTTCGATACGTAAACATCTGGAAACGCATTTCCTAGCAAGGATGTGTGGCATTTACATTCTTCTAAAGTGTAGACGATGTGTCAATAACACTTCGCAATGAATATAATATTTTATCATGAGCATAGTATCGAGATGCGATACCACGTTAAAAGAAGCATTAGAACTCTATTGCTTCGATACGTAGACATCTGGATGAAATACTTCTAAGGAAGGAAGTGTGACATTTACATTCATTTGAAGTGTAGACGAGGTACACATAACACTACGCAATGAATATTGTATGTTATAATGAAGCATAGAAATGAGATGATATATCGTGTTCTAAGAAGCATTAGAACTCTATTGCTCGGATACGTAGACATCTGGAAACGTTATTCACTAGCAAGGAGGTGTGGCATTTACATTCATTTGAAGTGTAGGCGAGGTATACCTAACACTCCATAATGAATATTATATCTTACAATGAAACTCAGAAATGAGATTCGATATCGCGTTTTAAGGAGCAATAGAACTCTACTGCTTCGATTCGTAGATATCTAGAAACGCTATTTCCTAGCAAGGAAGTTTGGTGTTTACATTCTTTTGAAGTGTAGACGAGGTATGCATAACACTTCGCAAAGGATATTATATCTTATCATGAAACATGGAAATGAGATGCGATATCGCGTCTCAAGGAGCATTAGAACTCTATTATTTCGTTACGTAGACATATGGAAACGCATTTCCTGGCAAGGAAGAGTGGCATTTACATTCATTTGAAGTGTAGACTAGATATACATAATACTGCACAATGAATATTATATATTATCATGAAACATAGAAATGAGATGCGATATGGCGATTCAAGATGCATTAGAACTCTATTGCTACGATACGCAGACATCTGCAAACGCTATTTCCTATAGCAAGGAAGTGCCGCATTTACATTCATTCGAAGAGCATAAGAGGTATAAGTGATACTTCGCAATGAATATTATATCTTATCATGAAACATAGAAATGAGAAGCGACATCTCGTTTTAAGAAGTACTAGAACCCTATAGCTTCGATACGTAGACATCTGCTAACGCTATTTCCTAGCAAGGAACAGCCGCATTCACACTCTTTTGAAGTGAGTACGAGGGATACATGACACTTCGCAATGAATATTGTATCTTATCATGAATCATAGATGTGAGATGCGACATCGCGTTTTAAGAAGAATTAGAACTGTACTGCTACGATACGTAGATATCTGGAAACGCTGTTTCCTAGCATGGAAGTGTCGCATTTACATTCCTTTGAAGTGAATACGAGGTATAAATAGCACTCCACAATGAATAATATATCTTATCATGAAACATAGAAATGAGATGCGGTATCGAGATGTAAAGAGCATTAGATTTCTATTGGTACGATTCGTAGACATCTGCAAACGCTATTTCCTGGCAAGGACATGTCGCATATACATTCTTTTGAAGTGAATACGAGGTATAAATAACACTCCACAATGAATATTATATCTTATCATGAAACACAGAAATGAGATGCGATATCGCGATGTAAAAAGCATTAGAACTCCATTGCTACGATACGTAGGCATCTGCAAACGCTACTTCCTAGCAAGGAAGTGTCGAATTTACAATCTTTTAAGTGAATAGGAGGTAATCATGACACTCCGCAATTAATATTAAGTCTTATCATGAAACATAGAAGTGAAATGCGATATCCCGGTTTAAGAAGCATTAGAACAACTGCTTCGATACGTATACATATGGAAACGCTACTTCTTAGCAAGGAAGTGTCGCATTTACATGCATTGGGAGTGAATACGAGGTATACATCACACACCATAATGAATATCATATATTATCATGAAACATAGAATTGAGATGCTATATCGCGATTTAAGAAGCATTAGAACTCTCTTGCTTCGATACGTAGACATCTTTCAAACGCTATTACCTAGAAAGGAAGTGTCGCATTTGCATTCATTTGAATTGTATGCGAGGTATACATGACACTTCGCAATGAATATTATATCTAATCATGAAACATAGAAATGAGATGCGATATCGCCTTTTAAGGAGCAATAGAACTCTATTGCTACGATACGTAGATATCTGCGGACGCTATTTCCTAGCGAGGAAGTGTCGCATTTACATTCTTTTGTAGTGAATTCGAGGTATACATAACACTCCACAATGAATATTATATCTTATCATGACACATAGAAATGAGATGCGATATCGCGTTTTGAGAAGCAGTAGGACTCTATTGTTTCGATTCGTAGACATCTGGAAGCGCTATTTCCAAGCAAGGAAGTTTCGCATTTACATTATTTTGAAGTGAATACGAGGTATATATAAAACACCACAATCAATATTATATCTTGTCATGAAACATATAAATGAGATGCGATATCGCGAGTTAACAGGCATCAGGAATCAATTGCTGCGATACGTAGACATCTGCAAACGCTATTTCCTAGGAAGGAAGTGTCGCATTTACGTTCTTTTGAAGTGAATACGAAGTATACATGACACTCCGCAATGAATATTACATCCTATAATGAGACATGGAAATGAGTTGCATATCTCGTTTTAAGAAGCATTAGAACTCTGTTGCTTCGATACGTAGACATCTGCAAACGCTAATTTCAAGCAAGGAAGTGTCGCATTTACATTCTTTTGAAGTGAGTGCGAGGTATACATAACACTCCACAATGAATATTATATCTTAACATGAAACATAGAATTGAGATGCGATATCGCGTTTTGAGGAGCACTAGAACCCCCTTGCTACGATACGTAGACATATGCAAACGCTATTTCCTAGCAAGGAAGTGTCGTATTTACATTCTTTTGATGTGAATACGGAGTATACGTAACACTGCACAATGAATATTATATCTTAGCATGAAACATAGAAATGAGATGCGATATCTCGTTTTAAGAAGCATTAGTACTTTGTTGCTACGATACGTAGACATTTGCCATCGCTATATCCTAGCAACGATGTGTCGCATTTACATTTAATTGAAGTGTATGCGAGGTATACATAAAACTTCGCACTGAATATTATATCTTATAACGAAACATAAAAATGAGATGCGATATCGCGTTTTAAGAAGCATTAGGACCCTATTGCTACGATACGTAGACACATGCAAACGCTATTTCGTAGGATGGATGTGTCGCAAATACATTCTTTTGGATTGAATACGAGGTAAACATGACACTTCGCAAAGAATATTATAACTTATCATGAAACGCAGAATTGAGGTGCGATATGGCGACTTAGGAAGCATTAGAACTCTATTGCTTCGATACGCAGACATCTGCAAACGCTATTTCCTAGCAAGGAAGTGTCGCATATACATTCATCTGAAGTCAATACGAGGTATACATGACACTTCGCAATGAATATTATATCTTATCATGAAACAAAGAAATGAGATGCGATATCGCGATTTAAGAAGCATCAGAACTCTATTGCTACAATAAGTAGATATCTGCAAACGCTATTTCCTAGCAAGGAAGTGTCGCATTTACATTCATTTGAAGTGTATGCGAGATATACATAACACTCCACGATGAATATTATATCTTATCACGAAACATAGAAATTAGATGCGATATCGCGATTTAAGAAGCATTAGAACTCTATTGCTACGATACGTAGACATATGGAGACCCTATTTCCTAGCAAGGAAGTGTCGCATTTACATTCTTCTGAACTGAATTCGAGGTATACTTAACACTCCACAATGAATATTATATCTTATCATGAAACCAAGTAATGAGGATCGATTTCGCGTTTTAAGAAGCATTAGAATTCCTTTGCAACGGTAGGTAGACATCTGCAAAAGCTATTTCCTAGCAAGGAAGTGTCGCTATTACATTCCTCTGAGGAGAATACGAGGAATACATGACACTTCGCGCAGAATATTATATCTTATCATGAAACATAGAAGTTTGATGCGATATTGCGTTTTAAGAAGCATTAGAACTCTATTGCTACGATCAGTAGACATCTGAAAACGCTAGTTCTTTGCAAGGAAGTGTCGCATATACATTCATCTGAAGTGAATACGAGGTATACATAACACTCCACAATGAATATTATATCTTATCATGAAACGTAGAAATGTGATGCTATATGGCGATTTAAGAAGCATTAGAACTCTATTTCTTCGATACGTAGGCATCTGCAAACGCTACTTACTAGCAAGGAAGTGTCGCATTTGCATTCATTTGAAGTGTATGCGAGATATACATGACACTCCACGATGAATATTATACCTTATCACGAAACATAGAAATTAGATCCGTTATCGCGATTTAAGAAGCATTAGAACTCTATTGCTACGATACGCAGACACATGCAAACGCTATTTCTTAGCATGGATGTGTCGCAAATACATTCTTTTGGATTGAATACGTGGTAAACATGACACTTCGCAATGAATATTATAACTTATCATGAAACGCAGAATTGAGTTGCGATATGGCGATTTAAGAAGCATTAGAACTCTATTGCTACGACAAGTAGATATCTGCAAACGCTATTTCCTAGCAAGGAAGTGTCGCATTTACATTCATTTGAAGTGTATGCGAGATATACATAACAATCCACGATGAATATTATACCTTATCACGAAACATAGAAATTAGATGCGATATCGCGATTTAAGAAGCATTAGAATTCTATTGCTACGATACGTAGACACCTGCAAACGCTATTTCGTAGCATGGAAGTGTCGCAAATACATTCTTTTGGATTGAATACGAGGTAAACATGACACTTCGCAGTGAATATTATAACTTATCATGAAACATAGAAATGAGATGCGATATCGCGTTTTGAGAAGGATTAGAACACTAATGGTACGATATGTAGACATATGGAGACCCTATTTCCTAGCAAGGGAGTGTCGCATTTAAATTCTTTTGAAGTGAATACAAGGTTATGATAACACTCCGCAATGAATATTATATCTTATCATGAAACATTGAAATGAGATGCGATATGGCGAATTAAGAAGCAGTGAATCTCTATTTCTTCGAAACGTACACATCTGCCAACGCTATTTCCTAGCAAGGAAGTGTCGCATTTACATTCATTTGAAGTGTATGCGAGGTATACAAGACACTTCGCAATGAATATTATATCTTATCATGAAACATAGAAATGAGATGCGATATCGCGATTTAAGCAGCATTAGAACACTATTGCTTCGATACGTAGATATCTGGAAACGTAATTTCCTAGAAAGGGAGTGTTGCATTTACATTCATTTGAATTGCAGACGAGGAATACATAACACTTCGCAAAGAATATTGTATCTTATCATGAAACATAGAAGTTAGATGCGGTATCGCGTTTTGAGAAGCAATAGAACTCCAATGCTACGATACGTAGACATCTGCAAACGCTATTTTCTAGCAAGGAAGTGTCGCATTTACATTCATTTGAAGTGTATGCTCGGTATACATAACACTTCGCTATGAATAATATATCTTATAATGAAACATAGAAATAAGATGCGATATCGCGTTTGAAGAAGCATTAGAACTCTATTGCTACGATACGCAGACATCTGCAATCCCTATTTCCTAGCAAGGAATTGTCGCATTTACATTCTTTTGAAGTAAATACGAGGTAGACATGACACTTCGCAATGAATATTATATCTTGTCATGAAACATAGGAATGAGATGCGATATCTCGTTTTAAGAAGCATTAGAAATCTATTGCTACGATACGTAGACATCTGCAAACGCTATTTTCTAGCAAGGAAGTGTCGCATTTACATTCTTTTGAAGTGAATGGGACGTGTACATAACACTGCACAATGAATATTATATCTTATCATGAAACATAGAAATGAGATGCGATAACTCGTTTTAAGAAGCATTAGAACTCTATTGCTTCGACACGTAGACATCTGGAAACGCTATTTTCTAGCAAGGAAGTGTCGCATTTACATTCATTTGAGTAGTATGCGAGGTATACATGACACTCCACTATGAATATTATATCTTATCATGAAACATAGAAATGAGATGCGATATCGCGTTTTAAGAAGCATTTAAGCTCTATTGCTTCGATATGTAGACATCTGAAAACGCTATTTCCTAGCAAGGATGTGTCGCACATTACATTCATTTGACGTGTATGCGAGGAATACATGACAATTCGCAATGAATATTATATGTTATCATGAAACATAGAAATTAGGAGCGATATCGCGATTAAAGAAGAACTAATACCCCACTGCTTCGATACGAATACATCTGCAAACGCTACTTCCTAGCAAGGAAGTGCCGCATTTACATTATTTTGAAGTGAATACGAGGTATACATGACACTTCGCAATGAATATTATATCTTATCATGAAACATAGAAATGAGTTGCGATATCTCGTTTTAAGAAGCATTAGAACTCTATTGTTTCGATACCTAGACATCTGGAAACGCTACTTCCTAGCAAGGAAGTGTCGCATTTACATTCATTTGTAGTGTATCCGAGGTATACATAACGCTTCGCAATGAATATTATTTCTTATCATGAAACATAGAAATGAGATGCGACATCTCGTTTTAAGAAGCATTAGAACTCCATTGTTTCGACACCTAGACATCTGGAAAAGCTATTTCCTAGCAAGGAAGTGTCGCATTTACATTCATTTGAAGTGAATACGAGCAATACATGAATCTTTGCAATGTTAATATTATATCTTATCATGAAACATAGAAATGTGATGTGATATCGCGTTTTAAGAAGCATTAGAACTCTTTTGCTACGATACGTAGACATCTGCAAACGCTATTTCTTAGCAAGGGAGTGTCGCAGTTACATTCTTTTGAAGTGAATACGATGTTATGATAACACTCCACAATGAATATTATATCTTATCATGGAACATAGGAATGAGATGCGATATGGCGTTTTGAGAAGCACTAGAACTCTAATGCTACGATACGTAGACATCTGCAAACGCTATTTCCTAGCAAGGAAGTGTCGCATTTACTTTCATTTGAAGCGAATACGAGGTATACATGACACTTTGCAATTAATATTTTATCTTATCATGAAACATAGAAATGAGATGCGATATCGCGTTTTAAGAAGAATTAGAACTCTAATGCTACGATGCGTGGACACCTGCAAACGCTATTTCCTAGCAAGGAAGTGTCGCATTTACATTCCCTTGAAGTGAATACGAGGTATACATGACACTTCGCATTGAATATTATATCTTATCATGAAACATAGAAATGAGCTGCGATATCGCGATTTAAGCAGCATTAGAACTCTATTGCTTCGATACCTAGACATCTGCAAACGCTACTTCCTATCGAGGAAGTGTCGCATTTACATTCCTTTGAAGTGAATACGAGGTATACATGACACTTCGCAATGAATATTATACCTTATCATGAAACATATAAATGTGATGTGATATCGCGTTTTAAGAAGCATTAGAACTCTATTGCTACGATACGTAGGCATCTGCAAACGTTATTTCCCAGCAAGGAAGTGTCGCATCTACATTCTTTTGAAGTGAATACGTGGTATACATGACACTTCGCAATGGATATATTAACTTATCATGAAACATAGAAGTGAGATGCGATAACTCGTTTTAAGAAGCATTAGAAATCTATTGCTACGATACGTAGGCATCTACAAACGCTATTTCCTAGCAAGGACGTGTCGCATTTACATTCATTTGAAGTGAATACGAGGAATACATGTAACTTCGAAATGATTATTATATCTTATCATGAAACATAGAAATGAGATTCGATATCCCGTTCCAAGAAGCATTAGAACTCTATTTGTTCGATACGTAGGCATCTGCAATCGCTATTTCCTAGAAAGGTAGTGTCGCATTTACATTCACTTGAAGTGTAGACGAGGAATACACAACACTTCGCAATGAATATTATATCTTATCATGAAACATAGAAATCAGATGCGACATCTCGTTTTAAGAAGCGTTAGAACTCTATTGCTTCGAAGCGGAGACACCTGCAAACGCTATTTCCTAGGAAGGAAGTGTCGCATTTATATTCTTTTGAAGTGAATACGAGGTATACATGTAACTTCGCAATGAATATTATATTTTATAGTGAAACATAGAAATGAGATGCGATATCACGTTTTGAGAAGCATTAATTCTGATTGCTACGATACGTAAACTCCTGCAAACGCCATTTCCTAGCAAGGAAGTGTCGCATTTACATTCTTTTGAAGTCAATACGTGGTATACATGACACTTTGCAATGAATATTATATCTTATCGTAAAACATGGAAATGAGATGCGATATCGCGTTTTGAGAAGCATTAGAATTCCAATGCTACGATACGTAGACATCTGCCAACGCTATTTCCTAGCAATGAAGTGTCGCATTTACATTCATTTGAAGTGTATGCGAGATATACATAACATTCCACGATGAATATTATACCTTATCACGAAACATAGAAATTAGATGCGATATCGCGATTTAAGAAGCACAAGAACTCTATTGCTACGATACGTAGAGACCTGCAAACGCTATTTCGTAGCATGGAAGTGTCGCAAAAACATTCTTTTGGATTGAATACAAGGTAAACATGACACTTCGCAATGAATATTATAACTTATCATGAAAGACATAAATGAGATGCGACATCGCTTTATAAGAAGCATTAGAACCCTATTGCTCCGATAAGTAGACATCTGCAAACGCTATTTCCTAGCAAGGATGTCTCGCATTTACATTCATTTTAAGTGAATACGAGGTACACATGACACTTCGCAATTAATATTATATCTAACCATGAAACATGGAAATGAGATGCGATATCGCGTTTTGAGAAGCATTAGAATTCCAATGCTACGATACGTAGACATCTGCAAACGCTATTTCCTAGCATGGAAGTGTCGCATCTACATTCTTTGGAAGTGAATACGAGGTATACTTAATACTCCACAGTGAATATTATATCTTATCATGAAACCAAGAAATGAGGATCGATATCGCGTTTTAAGAAGCATTAGAACCCTATTGCTTCGATACGTAGACATCTGCAAACGCTACTTCCCAGCAAGGAAGTGTCGCATTTACATTCTTTTGAAGTGAAAACGAGGTATACATGACACTCCGCAATGAATATTATATCTTATCATGAAACATAGAAATGAGGTGCGATATCGCGATTTAAGAAGCATTAGAACTCTATTGCTACGATACGTAGACATATGCAGACACTATTTTCTAGCATGGAAGTGTCGCATTTACAATCTTTTGAAGCGAATACGTGGTATACATGACACTTCGCAGTGAATATTATATCTTATTATGAGACAAAGGAATGAGCTGCGATATCGCATTTTAAGAAGCATTATAACTCTATTCTTTCGGTTTGTAGACATCTGACATCGCTATATCCTAGCAAGGAAGTGTCGCATTTACATTCTTTTAAGTGAATACGAGGTACACATGACACTTCGCAAGGAATATTATATCTTATCATGAAACATAGAAATGAGATGCGATATCGCGTTTTCAGAAGCATTAGCACTCTATTGCTACGATACGTAGACGTCTGCAAACGCTATTTCCTAGGAAGGAAGTGTCGTATTTACATTCTTTTGAATTGAATACGGGGTGTACATTACACTGCACAATGAATATTATATCTTATCATGAAACATAGAAATGGGATGCGATATGACAATTTAAGAAGCATTAGAACTGTTTTGCTTCGATACGTAGACATCTGCAAACGCTATTTCCAAGCAAGGAAGTGTCGCATTTACATTCTTTTGAAGTGAATACGAGGTATTCATGACACTTCGCAATGAATATTATATCTTATCATGAAGCATAGAAATGAAATGTGATATCGCGATTTGAGAAGCATTAGAACCCTATTGCTTCAATACGTAGACATCTGCTAACGCTATTTCCTAGCAACGAAGTGTCCCATTTACATTCTTTTGAGGTGAATACCAAGTATACATGACACTTCGCAATGAATATTGTATCTTATCATGAAACATAGAAATGAGATGCGATATCGCGTTCTAAGATGGATTAGAACTCTAATGCTACGATACGTAGACATCTGCAAACTCTATTTCCCAGCAAGGAAGTGTCGCATTTACATTCTTTTGTTGTGAATACGAGGTATATATGACACTTCGCAATGTATATTATATCTTATCACAAAACATAGAAATGAGATGCGATATCGCGATTTAAGAAGCAATAGAACTCTATTGCTTCGATACGTAGACATCTGCAAACGCTAATTCCTAGAAAGGAAGTGTCGCATTTACAATCATTTGAAGTGAATGCGAGGTATACATAGCACTGCACAATGAATATTATATCTTATCATGAAACATAGAAATGAGATGCGATATCGCGATTTAAGAGGCATTAGAACTCTAATGCTACGATACGTAGACATCTGCAGACGCTATTTCCTAGCAAGGGAGTGTCGCATTTACATTCATTTGAAGTATATGCAAGGTATACATGACACTTCGCAATGATTATTATATATTATCATGAAACATAGAAATGAGATGCGATATCGCGTTTTGAGAAGCATTAGAACACTATTGCTTCGATACGTAGACATCTGCTAACGCTATTTCCTAGCAAGGAAGTATCGCAATTACATTCATTTGAAAAGAATACGAGGAATACATGAAACTTCGCATTGAATATTATACCTTATCATGAAACACAGTAATGAGATTCGATATCCCGTTTCAAGAAGCATTAGAAATCTATTGCTTCGATACGTAGACATCTGCAATCGCTATTTCCTAGGAAGGAAGTGTCGCATTTACATTCATTTGAAGTGTATGCGAGGTATACATAACACTTCGCAATTAATATTATATCTTATCATGAAGCATAGAAATGAGATGCTATATCCCGTTTCAAGAAGCATTAGAACTCTATTGCTTCGATACATAGACATCTGCAATCGCTATTTCCTAGCAAGGAAGTGTCGCATTTATATTCTTTTGAAGTGAATGCGAGGTATACATAACATTGCACAATGAATATTATATGTTGTCGTGAAACATAGAAATGAGAAGCGATATCTCGTTTTAAGAAGCATTATAACACACTTGCTACGTAGACGTCTGCAAACTCTATCTCCTAGCAAGGAAGTGTCGCATTTACATTCATTTGAAGTGAATACGAGGAATACATGAAACTTCGCAATGAATATTATATCTTATCAAGAAGCATAGAAATGAGATGCGATATCCCGTTTCAAGAAGCATTAGAACTCTATTGCTTCGATACGTAGACATCTGCTAACGCTATTTCCTAGCAAGGAAGTGTCGCAATTACACTCATTTGAAATGAATACGAGGAATACATGAAACTTCGCAATGAATATTATATCTTATCATGAAACACAGTAATGAGATTCGATATCCCGTTTCAAGGAGCATTAGAACTCTATTGCTTCGATACGTAGACATCTACAATCGCTATTTCCTAGGAAGGAAGAGTCGCATTTACATTCTTTTGAAGTGAATGCGAGGTATACATATCATTGCACAACGAATATTATATGTTATCATCAAACATCGAAATGAGATGCGATTTCGCGATATAAGAAGCATTACAACTCTATTGCTACGATACGTAGACATCTGCAAACGCTATTTCCTAGCAAGGAAGTGTCGCATTTACATTCATTTGAAGTGTATGCGAGGTATACATAACACTTCGCAATGAATATTATACGTTATCATGAAACATAGAAATGAGATGCGATATCTCGTATTCAGAATCATTATGACACGCTTGCTACGATACGTAGACATCTGCAAACGCTATTTCCTAGGAAGGAAGTGCCGCATTTACATTCATTTGAAGTGAATACGAGGAATACGTTAAAACTTCGCAATGAATATTATATCTTATCATGAAACATAGAAATGTGATGTGATATCGCGTTTTAAGAAGCTTTAGAACTCTATTGCTACGATACGTAGGTATCTGCAAACGCTATTCCCTAGCAAGGACGTGTCGCATTTACATTCATTTGAAGTGAATACGAGGAATACATGAAACTTCGAAATGAATATTAGATCTTATCATGAAACATAGAAATGTGATTCCATATCGCGTTTTGAGAAGCATTAGAACTCTATTGCTACTATACGTAGACATCTGCAAACGCTACTTCCTAGCAAGGAAGTGTCGTATTTACATTCTTTTGAAGTGAATGCGAGGTATACATAACATTGCACAATGAATATTATATATCATCATGAAACATAGAAATGAGATGCGATATCCCGTTTCAAGAAGCATTAGAACTCTATTGCTTCGATACGTAGACATCTGCAACCGATATTTCCTAGCAAGGAAGTGTCGCACTTATATTCTTTTGAAGTGAATGCGAGGTATACATAACATTGCACAATGAATATTATATGTTGTCATGAAACATAGAAATGAGAAGCGATATCTCGTTTTAAGAAGAATTATAACACGCTTGCTACGATACGTAGACATCTGCAAACTCTATCTCCTAGCAAGGAAGTGTCGCATTTACATTCATTTGAAGTGAATACGAGGGCTACATGAAACTTCGCAACGAATATTATATCTTATCAAGAAGCATAGAAATGGGATGCGAAATCCCGTTTCAAGAAACATTAGAACTCTATTGCTCCGATACGTAGACATCTGCTAACGCTATTTCCTAGCAAGCAAGTGTCGCAATTACATTCATTTGAAATGAATACGAGGAATACATGAAACTTCGCAATGAATATTATATCTTATCATGAAACACAGGAATGAGATTCGATATCCCGTTTCAAGAAGCATTAGAACTCTATTGCTTCGATACGTAGACATCTGCAATCGCTATTTCCTAGGAAGGAAGTGTCGCATTTACATTCATTTGAAGTGTATGCGAGGTATACATGACACTTCGCAATTAACATTATATCTTATCATGAAGCATAGAAGTGAAATGCGATATCCCATCTCAAGAAGCATTAGAACACTATTGCTTCGAAACGTAGACATCTGCAATCGCTATTTCCTAGCAAGGAAGTGTCGCGTTTACATTCATTTGAAGTGAAGACGAGGAAAACATAACACTTCGCTTTGAATATTATATGTTATCATCAAACATAGAAATGAGAAGCGATATCTCGTTATGAGAAGCAATATAACACGATTGCTACGATACGTAGACATCTGCAAACGCTATTTCCTAGCAAGGAAGTGTCGCATTTACATTCATTTGAAGTGAATACGAGGAATACATGAAACTTCGCAATGAATATTATACCTTATCATGAAACATATAAATGTGATGTGATATCGCGTTTTAAGAAGCATTAGAACTCTATTGCTACGATACGTAGGCATCTGCAAACGTTATTGCCCAGCAAGGAAGTGTCGCATCTACATTCTTTTGAAGTGAATACGTGGTATACATGACACTTCGCAATGGATATATTAACTTATCATGAAACATAGAAGTGAGATGCGATAATTCGTTTTAAGAAGCATTAGAAATCTATTGCTACGATACGTAGGCATCTACAAACGCTATTTCCTAGCAAGGACGTGTCGCATTTACATTCATTTGAAGTGAATACGAGGAATACATGTAACTTCGAAATGAATATTATATCTTATCATGAAACATAGAAATGAGATTCGATATCCCGTTCCAAGAAGCATTAGAACTCTATTTGTTCGATACGTAGGCATCTGCAATCGCTATTTCCTAGAAAGGTAGTGTCGCATTTACATTCACTTCAAGTGTAGACGAGGAATACACAACACTTCGCAATGAATATTATATCTTATCATGAAACATAGAAATCAGATGCGACATCTCGTTTTAAGAAGCGTTAGAACTCTATTGCTTCGAAGCGGAGACACCTGCAAACGCTATTTCCTAGGAAGGAAGTGTCGCATTTATATTCTTTTGAAGTGAATACGAGGTATACATGTAACTTCGCAATGAATATTATATTTTATAGTGAAACATAGAAATGAGATGCGATATCACGTTTTGAGAAGCATTAATTCTGATTGCTACGATACGTAAACTCCTGCAAACGCCATTTCCTAGCAAGGAAGTGTCGCATTTACATTCTTTTGAAGTCAATACGTGGTATACATGACACTTTGCAATGAATATTATATCTTATCGTAAAACATGGAAATGAGATGCGATATCGCGTTTTGAGAAGCATTAGAATTCCAATGCTACGATACGTAGACATCTGCCAACGCTATTTCCTAGCAATGAAGTGTCGCATTTACATTCATTTGAAGTGTATGCGAGATATACATAACATTCCACGATGAATATTATACCTTATCACGAAACATAGAAATTAGATGCGATATCGCGATTTAAGAAGCACAAGAACTCTATTGCTACGATACGTAGAGACCTGCAAACGCTATTTCGTAGCATGGAAGTGTCGCAAAAACATTCTTTTGGATTGAATACAAGGTAAACATGACACTTCGCAATGAATATTATAACTTATCATGAAAGTCATAAATGAGATGCGACATCGCTTTATAAGAAGCATTAGAACCCTATTGCTCCGATAAGTAGACATCTGCAAACGCTATTTCCTAGCAAGGATGTCTCGCATTTACATTCATTTTAAGTGAATACGAGGTACACATGACACTTCGCAATTAATATTATATCTAACCATGAAACATGGAAATGAGATGCGATATCGCGTTTTGAGAAGCATTAGAATTCCAATGCTACGATACGTAGACATCTGCAAACGCTATTTCCTAGCATGGAAGTGTCGCATCTACATTCTTTGGAAGTGAATACGAGGTATACTTAATACTCCACAGTGAATATTATATCTTATCATGAAACCAAGAAATGAGGATCGATATCGCGTTTTAAGAAGCATTAGAACCCTATTGCTTCGATACGTAGACATCTGCAAACGCTACTTCCCAGCAAGGAAGTGTCGCATTTACATTCTTTTGAAGTGAAAACGAGGTATACATGACACTCCGCAATGAATATTATATCTTATCATGAAACATAGAAATGAGGTGCGATATCGCGATTTAAGAAGCATTAGAACTCTATTGCTACGATACGTAGACATATGCAGACACTATTTTCTAGCATGGAAGTGTCGCATTTACAATCTTTTGAAGCGAATACGTGGTATACATGACACTTCGCAGTGAATATTATATCTTATTATGAGACAAAGGAATGAGCTGCGATATCGCATTTTAAGAAGCATTATAACTCTATTCTTTCGGTTTGTAGACATCTGACATCGCTATATCCTAGCAAGGAAGTGTCGCATTTACATTCTTTTAAGTGAATACGAGGTACACATGACACTTCGCAAGGAATATTATATCTTATCATGAAACATAGAAATGAGATGCGATATCGCGTTTTCAGAAGCATTAGCACTCTATTGCTACGATACGTAGACGTCTGCAAACGCTATTTCCTAGGAAGGAAGTGTCGTATTTACATTCTTTTGAATTGAATACGGGGTGTACATTACACTGCACAATGAATATTATATCTTATCATGAAACATAGAAATGGGATGCGATATGACAATTTAAGAAGCATTAGAACTGTTTTGCTTCGATACGTAGACATCTGCAAACGCTATTTCCAAGCAAGGAAGTGTCGCATTTACATTCTTTTGAAGTGAATACGAGGTATTCATGACACTTCGCAATGAATATTATATCTTATCGTGAAACATAGAAATGAGATGCGACATCTCGTTTTAAGAAGCATTAGAACTCTAATGCTTCGATACGGAGACATCTGCAAACGCTATTTCCTAGCAATGAAGTGTCGTATTTACATTCACTTGATATATATGCGAGGAATAAGTAACATTTCGCAATGAATTTTATATCTTATCATGAAACATAGAAATGAGATGCGATATCGCGTTTTAAGAAGCATTAGAACTCTATTCCTACGATACGTAGACATCTGCAAATGCTAGTTCCTAGCAAGGAAGTGTCGCATTACAATCTTTGGAAGTGAATACGAGGTGTACATGACAATTCGCAATGAATATTATATCTTATCATGAAACATGGAAATGGGATGCGATATCGCGTTTTGGGAAGCATTAGAACTCTATTCCTACGATACGTAGACATCTGCCAACGCTATTACCTAGGAAGGAAGTGTTGCATTTACATTCTTTTGATGTGAATACGAGGTATACATGACACTTCGCAATGAATATTATCTCCTATCATGAAACATAGAAGTGAGATGCGATATCACGTTCTAAGAAGCATCAGAACTCTATTGCTACGATACTTAGACATCTGCAAACGCTATTTCCTAGCATGGAAGTGTCGCATTTACATTCTTTTGAAGTGAATACGAGGTATACATGACACTTCGCAATGAATATTAGCAATTATCATGAACCATAGAAGTGAGAGGCGATATCACGTTTTAAGAAGCATTAGAACTCTATTGCTACGATACGTAGACATCAGCAAACGCTATTTCCCAGAATGGAAGTGTCGCACTTACATTCTTTTAAAGTGAATACGAGGTATACATGACACTTCGCAATGAATATTATATCTTGTCATGAAACATAGAAGTGAGATGCGACATCTCGTTTTAAGAAGCATTAGAGTTCTATTGTTTCGATACGTAGACATGTGGAAACGCTATTCCCTAGCAAGGAAGTGTCGCATTTACATTGTTTTGAAGTGAATACGAGGTATTCATGACTCTTCGCAATGAATATTATATCTTATCATGAAACATAGAAATGAGGTGCGATATCTTGTTTTTAGAAGCTTTAGAACTCTATTGCTTCGGTGCGTAGACATTTGCAAACGCTATTTAATAGCAGTGGAGTGTCGCATTTACATTCTTTAGAAGTGAATACGAAGTATACATGATACTTCGCAATTAATATTATATCTTATCATGAAACATAGAAATCAGATGCGACATCTCGTTTTAAGAAGCATTAGAACTCTATTGCTTCGAAACGGAGACATCTGCAAACGCTACATCCTAGCAATGAAGTGTCGCATTTACATTCTTTTGAAGTGAATGCGAGGTGTACATAACATTGCAAAATGAATATTATATCTTATCATGAAACATATAAATGAGATGCGATTTCGCGATTGAAGAAGCATTAGAACTCTCTTGCTTCGATTCGTAGACATCTGCAAACGTTATTTCCGAGCAAGGCAGTGTCGCATTTACATTCTTTTGAAGTGAGTACGAGGTATACATAACACTCCACAATGAATATTATGTCTTATCATGAAAGATAGAAGTGAGATGCGATACCCCGTTTTAAGAAGCATCTGAACTCTATTGCTACGATACGTAGACATCTGCAAACGCTATTTCCTATCAAGGAATTGTCGCATTTACAATCTTTTGAAAGTAATACGAGGCATACATGACACTACGGAAAAATATTATATCTTATCGTAAAAGATAGATATGAGATGCGATATCTCGTTTTAAGAAGCATTTTAACTCTGTTGCTTCGATACGTAGACATCTGCCATCGCTATATCCTAGCAAGGAAGTGTCGCATTTACAATCATTTGAAGTGAATGCGAGGTATACATAACACTCCACAATGAATATTATATATTATCATGAAACATAGAAATGCGATGCGATATGGCGATATAAGAACCATTAGAACTCTATTGGTTCGATACGTAGACTTCTGCCAACGCTATTTCCTAGGAGAGAAGTGTCGCATTTACATTCGTTTGAAGTGTATGCGAGGTATACATGACACTTCGCAATGAATATTATATCTTATCATGAAACATAGAAATGAGATGCGTTATCTTGTTTTAAGAAGCATTAGAACTCCAGTGCTACGATACGTAGACAGCTGGAAACTCTATTTTCTATCGTAGAAGTGTGGCACTTACATTCTTTTGAAGTCTAGCCGAGATATACATATCATTTCGCAGTGAATAATATATCTCATCACGAAATACAGAAATGAGAAGCGATGTCGCGTTTTAGGAAGCATTGGCACTGTATTGCTCCAATACGTAGACAACTGGAAACTGTTCTAGCAAGGAAGTATGACAGTTACAATCTTTTGAAGTGCAGACGATGTATACATAACACATCGCAATGAATATTATATCTTATCGACAAACAGAAATGAGATGGTATATGGCGCTCTAAGTAGCATAACAACTCTATTTCTGCGATACGTAGACAGCTGGAATCGTTATTTCCGATCAAGGAAGTGTGGCATTTACATTCTTTTGAAGTGTGGACGAGGTATTACATAACACTTCGCAATGACAATTATTCTTATCATGAATCACAGAAATGAGATGCGATATCGCGTTTCAAGAATCATTAGAACTCTATTGCTTCGATGCGTAGACATCTGGAGACGCTATTTCCTAGCAAGGGAGTGTCGCATTTACATTCTTTTGATTTGTATGCGAAGTATACATGACACTCCGCAATGAATATTATTTCATATCATAAAACATAGAAATGAGATGCGATATCTCGTTTTAAGAGGCATTAGAACTCTGTTGCTTCGATACGTAGACATCTGCCACCGCTATTTCCTAGCAAGGAAGTGTCGCATTTACATTAATTTGAAGTGTGTGCGAAGTATACAAGAAACTTCGCAATGAATATTACATCTTATCATGGTTCATAGCAATGAGATGCGATATCGCGTCTTCAGAGGCATTAGCACTCTATTGCTACGATACGTAGACATCTGCAAACGCTATTTCCTAGCAAGGAAGTGTTGTATTTACATTCTTTTGAATTGAATACGGGGTGTACATTACACTGTACAATAACTATTATATCTTATCATGAAACATAGAAATGAGATGCGATATGACAATTTAAGGCGCATTAGAACTATTTTGCTTCGATACGTGGACATCTGCAAACGCTATTTCCAAGCAAGGAAGTGTCGCATTTACATTCATTTGAAGTGTAGACGAGATATACATAACACTGCAAAATGAATATTATATCTTATCATGAAACATAGAAGTGAGGTGCGATATCACGATTTAAGAAGGACTAGAACACTATTGCCTCGATACGTAAACATCTGCAAACGCTACTTCCTAGCAAGGAAGTGTCGCATTTACATTCCTTCGAAGTGAATACGAAGTATACATGACACTCCGCAATGAATATTATATCTTATCATAAAACATAGAAATGAGGTGCGATTTCGCGTTTTAAGAAGCATTAGAACTCTATTGCCACGATACGTAGACATCTGCAAACGCTAATTCCTAGAAAGAAAGTGTCGCATTTTCAATCTTTTGAAGTGAATACGAGGCATACATAACAATCCACAATGGATATTATCTCTTATCATGAAACATAGAAATCAGATGCGATATGGCGTTTTAAGAAGCGTAATTAGAACTCTATTACTACGATACGTAGACATCTGCAGACGCTATTTCCAAGCAAGGAAGTGTCGCATTTACATTTATTTGAAGTGTAGACGAGATATACATAACACTGCAAAATGAATATTATATCTTATCATGAAACATAGAAGTGAGGTGCGATATCACGATTTAAGAAGGACTAGAACACTATTGCCTCGATACGTAGACATCTGCAAACGCTAATTCCTAGCAAGAAAGTGTCGCATTTTCAATCTTCTGAAGTGAATACGAGGCATACATAACAATCCACAATGGATATTATCTCTTATCACGAAACATAGAAATCAGATGCGATATGGCGTTTTAAGAAGCATTAGAACTCTATTACTACGATACGTAGACATCTGCAGACGCTATTTCCTAGCGAGGAAGTGACGCATTTACATTCTTTTGAAGTGAATACGAGGTATACATAACACTCCACAATGAATATTATATCTTATCATAAAGCATATAAATGAGAAGTGATTTCGCGTTTTAAGAAGCATTAGAACTCTATTGCTACGATACGTAGACATCTGCAATCGCTAATTCCTAGCAAGGAAGTGTCGCATTTTCAATCTTTTGAAGTGAATACGAGGTATACATAACAATCCACAATGAATATTATATCTTATCATGAAACATATAAATGAGATGCGATATCGCGATTTAAGAAGGATTAGAGCTCGACTGCTTCGATACGTAGACATCTGCAAACGCTACTTCCTAGCAAGCAAGTGTCGCATTTACATTCTTGTGAAGTGAATACGACGTAAACATGACACTCCGCAATGAAAATTATATCTTATCCTAAAACATAGAAATGAGATGCGATATCTCGTTTTAAGAAGCATTAGAACACTATTGCTTCGATACGTAGACATCTGCAAACGCTAATTTCAAGCAAGGAAGTGTCGCATTTACATTCTTTTGAAGTGAGTGCGAGGTATACATAACACTCCACAATGAATATTATATCTTAACATGAAACATAGAATTGAGATGCGATATCGCGTTTTGAGGAGCACTAGAACCCCCTTGCTACGATACGTAGACATATGCAAACGCTATTTCCTAGCAAGGAAGTGTCGTATTTACATTCTTTTGATGTGAATACGGAGTATACGTAACACTGCACAATGAATATTATATCTTAGCATGAAACATAGAAATGAGATGCGATATGACGATTTAAGAAGCATTAGAACTCTATTGCTTCGATACGTAGACATCTGCGAACACTATTTCCAAGCAAGGAAGTGTCGCATTTACAATCATTTGAAGTGTATGCGAGGTATACATGACACTTCGTAATGATTATTATATATTATCATGAAACATATAAATGAGATGCGATATCGCGTTTTAAGAAGCATTAGAACTCTATAGCTACGATACGTATATATCTGCTGACGCTATTTCCTAGCAAGGAAGTGTCGCATTTACATTCTTTTGAAGTGAATACAAGGTGTACATAACACTCCACAATGAATATTATAACTTATCATGAAACATAGAAATGAGATGCGATATCGCGTTTCGAGAAGCATTGGAACTCTATTGCTTCGATACGTAGACATCTGCAAACGCTATTTCCTAGGAAGGAAGTGTCGCATTTACATTCTTTTGAGGTGAATACGAGGTGTACATAACATTGCACAATGAATATTATATATTATCATGAAACATGGAAATGTGATGCGATATCGCGTTTTAAGAAGCATTATAACTCTATTGCTTCGAAACGTAGGCATCTGGAAACGTAGTTGCCTAGTAAGGAAGTGTCGCATTTACGTTCTTTTGAAGTGAATACGAGGTATTCATAACATTTCGCAATGAATATTATATCTCATCATGAAACATAGGAGAGAGATGCGATATCTCGTCTTATGAAGCATTAGAACTCTTTTGCTTCGATACGTAGACATCTGCAAACGCTATTTCCAAGCAAGGAAGTGTCGCATTTACATTCATTTGAAGTGTAGACGAGATATTCATAACACTGCAAAATGAATATTATATCTTATCATGAAACATAGAAGTGAGGTGCGATATCACGATTTAAGAAGGACTAGAACACTATTGCCTCGATACGCAAACATCTGCAAACGCTACTTCCTAGCAAGGAAGTGTCGCATTTACATTCCTTCGAAGTGAATACGAAGTATACATGACACTCCGCAATGAATATTATATCTTATCATAAAACATAGAAATGAGGTGCGATTTCGCGTTTTAAGAAGCATTAGGACTCTATTGCCACGATACGTAGACATCTGCAAACGCTAATTCCTAGCAAGAAAGTGTCGCATTTTCAATCTTTTGAAGTGAATACGAGGCATACATAACAATCCACAATGGATATTATCTCTTATCATGAAACATAGAAATCAGATGCGATATGGCGTTTTAAGAAGCATTAGAACTCTATTACTACGATACGTAGACATCTGCAGACGCTATTTCCTAGCGAGGAAGTGACGCATTTACATTCTTTTGAAGTGAATACGAGGTATACATAACACTCCACAATGAATATTATATCTTATCATGAAGCATATAAATGAGGAGTGATTTCGCGTTTTAAGAAGCATTAGAACTCTATTGCTACGATACGTAGACATCTGCAAACGCTAATTCCTAGCAAGGAAGTGTCGCATTTTCAATCTTTTGAAGTGAATACGAGGTATACATAACAATCCACAATGAATATCATATCTTATCATGAATCATATAAATGAGATGCGATATCGCGATTTAAGAAGGATTAGTGCTCGACTGCTTCGATACGTAGACATCTGCAAACGCTACTTCCTAGCAAGCAAGTGTCGCATTTACTTTCTTGTGAAGTGAATACGACGTAAACATGACACTCCGCAATGAAAATTATATCTTATCCTAAAACATAGAAATGAGATGCGATATCTCGTTTTAAGAAGCATTAGAACCGTATTGCTTCGATACGTAGACATCTGCAAACGCTAATTTCAAGCAAGGAAGTGTTCGCATTTACAATCTTTTGAAGTGAGTGCGAGGTATACATAACACTCCACAATGAATATTATATCTTAACATGAAACATAGAATTGAGATGCGATATCGCGTTTTGAGGAGCACTAGAACCCCCTTGCTACGATACGTAGACATATGCAAACGCTATTTCCTAGCAAGGAAGTGTCGCATTTACATTCATTTGAAGTGTAGACGAGATATACATAACACTGCAAAATGAATATTATATCTTATCATGAAACATAGAAGTGAGGTGCGATATCACGATTTAAGAAGGATTACAACACTATTGCATCGATACGTAAACATCTGCAAACGCTACTTCCTAGCAAGGAAGTGTCGCATTTACATTCCTTCGAAGTGAATACGAAGTATACATGACACTCCGCAATGAATATTATATCTTATCATAAAACATAGAAATGAGGTGCGATTTCGCATTTTAAGAAGCATTAGAACTCTATTGTTACGATACGTAGACATCTGCAAACGCTAATTCCTAGCAAGGAAGTGTCGCATTTTCAATCTTTTGAAGTGAATACGAGGCATACATAAGAATCCACAATGGATATTATCTCTTATCATGAAACATAGAAATCAGATGCGATATGGCGTTCTAAGAAGCATTAGAACTCTATTACTACGATACGTAGACATCTGCAGACGCTATTTCCTAGCGAGGAAGTGACGCATTTACATTCTTTTGAAGTGAATACGAGGTATACATAACACTCCACAATGAATATTATATCTTATCATAAAGCATATAAATGAGGAGTGATTTCGCGTTTTAAGAAGCAGTAGATCTCTATTGCTTCTATACGTAGACATCTGCCAACGCTATTTCCTAGCAAGGAAGTATCGCATTTACTTTCTTCTTTAGTGTACGCGAGATACAAGTGACACTTCGCAATGAATATTTTATCTTATCATGAAACATGGAAATGAGATGCGATATCGCGTTTTAAGTAGCATTAGAACTCTATTGCTTCGATACGTAGACATCTGCAAACGCTATTTCCTAGGAAGGAAGTGTCGGATTTACATTCTTTTGAGGTGAATACCAGGTATATTTGACACTTCGCAATGAATATTGTATATTATCATGAAACATAGAAATGAGATGCGATATCGCGCTTTAAGAAGCATTATAACTCTATTGCTTCGGTACGTAGAGATCTGCAAACGCTATTTCCTAACAGGGAAGTGTCGCATTTACATTCTCTTAATGTGAATACGAGGTATAAATAACCCTGCACAATGAACATTATATTTTATCATGAAACATAGAATTGAAATGCGATATCGCGTTTTAAGAAGCATTAGATCTCTATTGCTCCGATATGTAGACATCTGCAAACGCTATTTCCTAGTCTGGAAGTGTCGCATTTACATTCATTGGAAGTGTATGCGATCTATACACGACACTTCGCAATGAATAATATATCTTATCATGAAAAATAGAAATGAGGTGCGATATGGTGATTTAAAAAGCATTAGAACTCTATTCCTACGATACGTAGACATCTGCAAAGGCTATCTAAGAGCAAGGAAGTGTCGCATTTACATTCTTTTGAAGTGAATATGAGGTTATAATAACACTGCACAATGAATATTATATCTTATCATGAAACATAGAAATGAGATGCGATATGGCGATTTAGGAAGCAGTAGATCTCTATTGCTTCTATACGTAGACATCTGCCAACGCTATATCCTAGCAAGGAAGTATCGCATTTACTTTCTTCTTTAGTGTACGCGAGATACAAGTGACACTTCGCAATGATTATTTTATCTTATCATGAAACATGGAAATGAGATGCGATATCGCGTTTTAGGAAGCATTAGAACTCTGTTGCTTCGATACGTGGACATCTGCGAACTCTACTTCCTGGCAAGGTAGTATCGCATTTACATTCTTTTGAAGTGAATACGAGGTATACATGACACTCCGCAATGAATATTGTATCTTATCATGAAACATAGAAATGAGATGCGATATCGCTATTTAGGAAGCAGTAGATCTCTATTGCTTCGATACGTAGAACATTATATCTTATAATTAAACATAGAAATGAGAAGCTGTATCGCGATTTAAGCAGAATTAGAACTCTATTGCTTCGATACCTAGATATCCGCAAACGCTATTTCCTAGCAGGGAAGTGCCGCCTTTACATTCATTTGAAGTGTAGACGAGATAAACATAACACTGCACAATGAATATTATATCTTATCACGAAACATAGAAATGAGATGCGATATCGCTTTTTAACAAGCGTTAGAACGCCATTGCTACGACACGTATACATCTGCAAACGTTATTTCCTAGCATGGACTTGTCGCATTTACATTCTTTCGAAGTGAATACGAGGTACACATAACACTAAACAATGAAAATTATATCTTACCATGAAACATAGAAGTGAGATGCGATTTCGCGTTTTAAGAAGCGTTAGAACTCCATTGCTTCACTACGTACATTTCTGCAAACGCTATTTCCTAGCAAGGAAGTGTCGCATTTACATTCTTTGAAGTGCATGCGAGGTATACATAACACACCACAATGAATATTATATCTTATCATGAAACATAGAAATGGGATGCGATATAGCGTTTTAGGCAGCATTAGAACTCTATTGCTTCGATACCTAGACATCTGCAAACGGTATTTCCTAGCAGGGAAGTGTCGCATATACATTCTTTTAAAGTGAATACGAGGTATACATAACACTCCACAATGAAAATTATACCTTATCACGAAACATAGAAGTGAGATGCGATATCGCGATTTAAGTAGAATTAGAACTGTATTGCTTCGATACGGAGACTTCTGCAAACGCTATTTCATAGCATGGAAGCCTCGCACTTACATTCTTTTAAAGCGTAAGCGAGGTATAAGTGACACTTCGCAATTAATATTATATCTTATCACGAAACTTGGATATGATATGCGACATCTCGTTTTGCGAAGCATTAGAACTACATTGTTCCGATACGTAGACATCTGGAAACGCTATTTCCTAGCATGGAAGTGTCGCATTTACATTCATTTGAAGTGTATGCGATGTATAAGCGACACATCGCAATGAATATTATATCATATCATGAAACATATATATGAGATGCGATATCGCGTTTTAAGAAGCTATAGAACTCTATTGCTACGATACGTAGACTTCTGCAAACGCTATTTCCTAGCAAGCAAGTGTCGCATCTACATTCTTTTGAAGTGAATACGTGGTATACATGACACTTCGCAATGGATATATTAACTTATCATGAAACATAGAAGTGAGATGCGATAACTCGTTTTAAGAAGCATTAGAAATCTATTGCTACGATACGTAGGCATCTACAAACGCTATTTCCAAGCAAGGAAGTGTCGCATTTACATTCATTTGAAGTGAATACGAGGAATACATGTAACTTCGAAATGAATATTATATCTTATCATGAAACATAGAAATCAGATGCGACATCTCGTTTTAAGAAGCATTAGAACTCTATTGCTTCGAAGCGGAGACACCTGCAAACGCTATTTCCTAGGAAGGAAGTGTCGCATTTATATTCTTTTGAAGTGAATACGAGGTATACATGTAACTTCGCAATGAATATTATATTTTATAGTGAAACATAGAAATGAGATGCGATATCACGTTTTGAGAAGCATTAATTCTGATAGCTACGATACGTAAACTCCTGCAAACGCGATTTCCTAGCAAGGAAGTGTCGCATTTACATTCTTTTGAAGTCAATACGTGGTATACATGACACTTTGCAATGAATATTATATCTTATCGTAAAACATGGAAATGAGATGCGATATCGCGTTTTGAGAAGCATTAGAATTCCAATGCTACGATACGTAGACATCTGCCAACGCTATTTCCTAGCAATGAAGTGTCGCATTTACATTCATTTGAAGTGTATGCGAGATATACATAACATTCCACGATGAATATTATACCTTATCACGAAACATAGAAATTAGATGCGATATCGCGATTTAAGAAGCACAAGAACTCTATTGCTACGATACGTAGACACCTGCAAACGCTATTTCGTAGCATGGAAGTGTCGCAAAAACATTCTTTTGGATTGAATACAAGGTAAACATGACACTTCGCAATGAATATTATAACTTATCATGAAAGACATAAATGAGATGCGACATCGCTTTATAAGAAGCATTAGAACCCTATTGCTCCGATAAGTAGACATCTGCAAACGCTATTTCCTAGCAAGGATGTCTCGCATTTACATTCATTTTAAGTGAATACGAGGTACACATGACACTTCGCAATTAATATTATATCTAACCATGAAACATGGAAATGAGATGCGATATCGCGTTTTGAGAAGCATTAGAATTCCAATGCTACGATACGTAGACATCTGCAAACGCTATTTCCTAGCATGGAAGTGTCGCATCTACATTCTTTGGAAGTGAATACGAGGTATACTTAATACTCCACAGTGAATATTATATCTTATCATGAAACCAAGAAATGAGGATCGATATCGCGTTTTAAGAAGCATTAGAACCCTATTGCTTCGATACGTAGACATCTGCAAACGCTACTTCCCAGCAAGGAAGTGTCGCATTTACATTCTTTTGAAGTGAAAACGAGGTATACATGACACTCCGCAATGAATATTATATCTTATCATGAAACATAGAAATGAGGTGCGATATCGCGATTTAAGAAGCATTAGAACTCTATTGCTACGATACGTAGACATATGCAGACACTATTTTCTAGCATGGAAGTGTCGCATTTACAATCTTTTGAAGCGAATACGTGGTACACATGACACTTCGCAAGGAATATTATATCTTATCATGAAACATAGAAATGAGATGCGATATCGCGTTTTCAGAAGCATTAGCACTCTATTGCTACGATACGTAGACGTCTGCAAACGCTATTTCCTAGGAAGGAAGTGTCGTATTTACATTCTTTTGAATTGAATACGGGGTGTACATTACACTGCACAATGAATATTATATCTTATCATGAAACATAGAAATGGGATGCGATATGACAATTTAAGAAGCATTAGAACTGTTTTGCTTCGATACGTAGACATCTGCAAACGCTATTTCCAAGCAAGGAAGTGTCGCATTTACATTCTTTTGAAGTGAATACGAGGTATTCATGACACTTCGCAATGAATATTATATCTTATCGTGAAACATAGAAATGAGATGCGACATCTCGTTTTAAGAAGCATTAGAACTCTAATGCTTCGATACGGAGACATCTGCAAACGCTATTTCCTAGCAATGAAGTGTCGTATTTACATTCACTTGATATATATGCGAGGAATAAGTAACATTTCGCAATGAATTTTATATCTTATCATGAAACATAGAAATGAGATGCGATATCGCGTTTTAAGAAGCATTAGAACTCTATTCCTACGATACGTAGACATCTGCAAATGCTAGTTCCTAGCAAGGAAGTGTCGCATTACAATCTTTGGAAGTGAGTACGAGGTGTACATGACAATTCGCAATGAATATTATATCTTATCATGAAACATGGAAATGGGATGCGATATCGCGTTTTGGGAAGCATTAGAACTCTATTCCTACGATACGTAGACATCTGCCAACGCTATTACCTAGGAAGGAAGTGTTGCATTTACATTCTTTTGATGTGAATACGAGGTATACATGACACTTCGCAATGAATATTATCTCCTATCATGAAACATAGAAGTGAGATGCGATATCACGTTCTAAGAAGCATCAGAACTCTATTGCTACGATACTTAGACATCTGCAAACGCTATTTCCTAGCATGGAAGTGTCGCATTTACATTCTTTTGAAGTGAATACGAGGTATACATGACACTTCGCAATGAATATTAGCAATTATCATGAACCATAGAAGTGAGAGGCGATATCACGTTTTAAGAAGCATTAGAACTCTATTGCTACGATACGTAGACATCAGCAAACGCTATTTCCCAGAATGGAAGTGTCGCACTTACATTCTTTTAAAGTGAATACGAGGTATACATGACACTTCGCAATGAATATTATATCTTGTCATGAAACATAGAAGTGAGATGCGACATCTCGTTTTAAGAAGCATTAGAGTTCTATTGTTTCGATACGTAGACATGTGGAAACGCTATTCCCTAGCAAGGAAGTGTCGCATTTACATTGTTTTGAAGTGAATACGAGGTATTCATGACTCTTCGCAATGAATATTATATCTTATCATGAAACATAGAAATGAGGTGCGATATCTTGTTTTTAGAAGCTTTAGAACTCTATTGCTTCGGTGCGTAGACATTTGCAAACGCTATTTAATAGCAGTGGAGTGTCGCATTTACATTCTTTAGAAGTGAATACGAAGTATACATGATACTTCGCAATTAATATTATATCTTATCATGAAACATAGAAATCAGATGCGACATCTCGTTTTAAGAAGCATTAGAACTCTATTGCTTCGAAACGGAGACATCTGCAAACGCTACATCCTAGCAATGAAGTGTCGCATTTACATTCTTTTGAAGTTAATGCGAGGTGTACATAACATTGCAAAATGAATATTATATCTTATCATGAAACATATAAATGAGATGCGATTTCGCGATTGAAGAAGCATTAGAACTCTCTTGCTTCGATTCGTAGACATCTGCAAACGTTATTTCCGAGCAAGGCAGTGTCGCATTTACATTCTTTTGAAGTGAGTACGAGGTATACATAACACTCCACAATGAATATTATGTCTTATCATGAAAGATAGAAGTGAGATGCGATACCCCGTTTTAAGAAGCATCTGAACTCTATTGCTACGATACGTAGACATCTGCAAACGCTATTTCCTATCAAGGAATTGTCGCATTTACAATCTTTTGAAAGTAATACGAGGCATACATGACACTACGGAAAAATATTATATCTTATCGTAAAAGATAGATATGAGATGCGATATCTCGTTTTAAGAAGCATTTTAACTCTGTTGCTTCGATACGTAGACATCTGCCATCGCTATATCCTAGCAAGGAAGTGTCGCATTTACAATCATTTGAAGTGAATGCGAGGTATACATAACACTCCACAATGAATATTATATATTATCATGAAACATAGAAATGCGATGCGATATGGCGATATAAGAACCATTAGAACTCTATTGGTTCGATACGTAGACTTCTGCCAACGCTATTTCCTAGGAGAGAAGTGTCGCATTTACATTCGTTTGAAGTGTATGCGAGGTATACATGACACTTCGCAATGAATATTATATCTTATCATGAAACATAGAAATGAGATGCGTTATCTTGTTTTAAGAAGCATTAGAACTCCAGTGCTACGATACGTAGACAGCTGGAAACTCTATTTTCTATCGTAGAAGTGTGGCACTTACATTCTTTTGAAGTCTAGCCGAGATATACATATCATTTCGCAGTGAATAATATATCTCATCACGAAATACAGAAATGAGATGCGATATCTCGTTTTAAGAGGCATTAGAACTCTGTTGCTTCGATACGTAGACATCTGCCACCGCTATTTCCTAGCAAGGAAGTGTCGCATTTACATTAATTTGAAGTGTGTGCGAAGTATACAAGAAACTTCGCAATGAATATTACATCTTATCATGGTTCATAGCAATGAGATGCGATATCGCGTCTTCAGAGGCATTAGCACTCTATTGCTACGATACGTAGACATCTGCAAACGCTATTTCCTAGCAAGGAAGTGTTGTATTTACATTCTTTTGAATTGAATACGGGGTGTACATTACACTGTACAATAACTATTATATCTTATCATGAAACATAGAAATGAGATGCGATATGACAATTTAAGGCGCATTAGAACTCTTTTGCTTCGATACGTGGACATCTGCAAACGCTATTTCCAAGCAAGGAAGTGTCGCATTTACATTCATTTGAAGTGTAGACGAGATATACATAACACTGCAAAATGAATATTATATCTTATCATGAAACATAGAAGTGAGGTGCGATATCACGATTTAAGAAGGACTAGAACACTATTGCCTCGATACGTAAACATCTGCAAACGCTACTTCCTAGCAAGGAAGTGTCGCATTTACATTCCTTCGAAGTGAATACGAAGTATACATGACACTCCGCAATGAATATTATATCTTATCATAAAACATAGAAATGAGGTGCGATTTCGCGTTTTAAGAAGCATTAGAACTCTATTGCCACGATACGTAGACATCTGCAAACGCTAATTCCTAGAAAGAAAGTGTCGCATTTTCAATCTTTTGAAGTGAATACGAGGCATACATAACAATCCACAATGGATATTATCTCTTATCATGAAACATAGAAATCAGATGCGATATGGCGTTTTAAGAAGCATTAGAACTCTATTACTACGATACGTAGACATCTGCAGACGCTATTTCCAAGCAAGGAAGTGTCGCATTTACATTTATTTGAAGTGTAGACGAGATATACATAACACTGCAAAATGAATATTATATCTTATCATGAAACATAGAAGTGAGGTGCGATATCACGATTTAAGAAGGACTAGAACACTATTGCCTCGATACGTAGACATCTGCAAACGCTAATTCCTAGCAAGAAAGTGTCGCATTTTCAATCTTCTGAAGTGAATACGAGGCATACATAACAATCCACAATGGATATTATCTCTTATCACGAAACATAGAAATCAGATGCGATATGGCGTTTTAAGAAGCATTAGAACTCTATTACTACGATACGTAGACATCTGCAGACGCTATTTCCTAGCGAGGAAGTGACGCATTTACATTCTTTTGAAGTGAATACGAGGTATACATAACACTCCACAATGAATATTATATCTTATCATAAAGCATATAAATGAGAAGTGATTTCGCGTTTTAAGAAGCATTAGAACTCTATTGCTACGATACGTAGACATCTGCAATCGCTAATTCCTAGCAAGGAAGTGTCGCATTTTCAATCTTTTGAAGTGAATACGAGGTATACATAACAATCCACAATGAATATTATATCTTATCATGAAACATATAAATGAGATGCGATATCGCGATTTAAGAAGGATTAGAGCTCGACTGCTTCGATACGTAGACATCTGCAAACGCTACTTCCTAGCAAGCAAGTGTCGCATTTACATTCTTGTGAAGTGAATACGACGTAAACATGACACTCCGCAATGAAAATTATATCTTATCCTAAAACATAGAAATGAGATGCGATATCTCGTTTTAAGAAGCATTAGAACACTATTGCTTCGATACGTAGACATCTGCAAACGCTAATTTCAAGCAAGGAAGTGTCGCATTTACATTCTTTTGAAGTGAGTGCGAGGTATACATAACACTCCACAATGAATATTATATCTTAACATGAAACATAGAATTGAGATGCGATATCGCGTTTTGAGGAGCACTAGAACCCCCTTGCTACGATACGTAGACATATGCAAACGCTATTTCCTAGCAAGGAAGTGTCGTATTTACATTCTTTTGATGTGAATACGGAGTATACGTAACACTGCACAATGAATATTATATCTTAGCATGAAACATAGAAATGAGATGCGATATGACGATTTAAGAAGCATTAGAACTCTATTGCTTCGATACGTAGACATCTGCGAACACTATTTCCAAGCAAGGAAGTGTCGCATTTACAATCATTTGAAGTGTATGCGAGGTATACATGACACTTCGTAATGATTATTATATATTATCATGAAACATATAAATGAGATGCGATATCGCGTTTTAAGAAGCATTAGAACTCTATAGCTACGATACGTAGATATCTGCTGACGCTATTTCCTAGCAAGGAAGTGTCGCATTTACATTCTTTTGAAGTGAATACAAGGTGTACATAACACTCCACAATGAATATTATAACTTATCATGAAACATAGAAATGAGATGCGATATCGCGTTTCGAGAAGCATTGGAACTCTATTGCTTCGATACGTAGACATCTGCAAACGCTATTTCCTAGGAAGGAAGTGTCGCATTTACATTCTTTTGAGGTGAATACGAGGTGTACATAACATTGCACAATGAATATTATATATTATCATGAAACATAGAAATGTGATGCGATATCGCGTTTTAAGAAGCATTATAACTCTATTGCTTCGAAACGTAGGCATCTGGAAACGTAGTTGCCTAGTAAGGAAGTGTCGCATTTACGTTCTTTTGAAGTGAATACGAGGTATTCATAACATTTCGCAATGAATATTATATCTCATCATGAAACATAGAAGTGAGGTGCGATATCACGATTTAAGAAGGACTAGAACACTATTGCCTCGATACGCAAACATCTGCAAACGCTACTTCCTAGCAAGGAAGTGTCGCATTTACATTCCTTCGAAGTGAATACGAAGTATACATGACACTCCGCAATGAATATTATATCTTATCATAAAACATAGAAATGAGGTGCGATTTCGCGTTTTAAGAAGCATTAGGACTCTATTGCCACGATACGTAGACATCTGCAAACGCTAATTCCCAGCAAGAAAGTGTCGCATTTTCAATCTTTTGAAGTGAATACGAGGCATACATAACAATCCACAATGGATATTATCTCTTATCATGAAACATAGAAATCAGATGCGATATGGCGTTTTAAGAAGCATTAGAACTCTATTACTACGATACGTAGACATCTGCAGACGCTATTTCCTAGCGAGGAAGTGACGCATTTACATTCTTTTGAAGTGAATACGAGGTATACATGACACTTCGTAATGAATATTATATATTATCATGAAACATATAAATGAGATGCGATATCGCGTTTTAAGAAGCATTAGAACACTATAGCTACGATACGTAGATATCTGCTGACGCTATTTCATAGCAAGGAAGTGTCGCATTTACATTCGTTTGAAGTGAATACGAGGTATACATAACAATCCACAATGAATATTATATCTTATCATGAAACATATAAATGAGATGCGATATCGGGTTTTAAGAAGTATTAGAATTCTAATGCTTCGATACGTAGACATCTGCAAACGCTATTTACTAGCAAGGAAGCGTCGGATTTACATTCTTTTGAAGTGAATACGAGGTATACATGACACGCCGCAATGAATAATATATCTAATCATGGCACATAGTAATGAGATGCGATATCTCGTTTTAGGAAGCATTAGAACTCTATTGCTTCGATACGTAGACATCTGCAATTGCTATTTCCTAGCAAGGAAGTGTCGCATTTACATTCAGTTGAAGTGTATGCGAGGTATACATAACACTTCGCAATGAATATTATATGTTATCATGAAACATAGAAATGGGATGCGATACCTCGTTTTAGGAAGCATTATAGCACGCTTGCTAAGATACGTAGACCTCTGCAAACGCTATTTCCTAGCAAGGATGTGTCGTATTTACATTCATTAGAAGTGAATACGAAGAGTACATGAAACTTCGCATTGAATATTATTTCTTATCATGGAACATAGAAATGTGATGTGATATCGCGTTTTAAGTAGCATTAGAACTCTATTGCTTCGATACGTAGACATCTGCAAACGCTATTTCCTAGGAAGGAAGTGTCGCATTTACATTCTTTTGAGGTGAATACGAGGTGTACATAACATTGCACAATGAATATTATATATTATCATGAAACATAGAAATGAGATGCGATATCGCGTTTTAAGACGCATTATAACTCTATTGCTTCGAAACGTAGGCATCTGGAAACGTAGTTGCCTAGTAAGGAAGTGTCGCATTTACGTTCTTTTGAAGTGAATACGAGGTATTCATAACATTTCGCAATGAATATTATATCTCATCATGAAACATAGGAGAGAGATGCGATATCTCGTCTTATGATGCATTAGAACTCTTTTGCTTCGATACGTAGACATCTGCAAACGCTATTTCCAAGCAAGGAAGTGTCGCATTTACATTCATTTGAAGTGTAGACGAGATATTCATAACACTGCAAAATGAATATTATATCTTATCATGAAACATAGAAGTGAGGTGCGATATCACGATTTAAGAAGGACTAGAACACTATTGCCTCGATACGTAAACATCTACAAACGCTACTTCCTAGCAAGGAAGTGTCGCATTTACATTCCTTCGAAGTGAATACGAAGTATACATGACACTCCGCAATGAATATTATATCTTATCATAAAACATAGAAATGAGGTGCGATTTCGCGTTTTAAGAAGCATTAGAACTCTATTGCCACGATACGTAGACATCTGCAAACGCTAATTCCTAGCAAGAAAGTGCCGCATTTTCAATCTTTTGAAGTGAATACGAGGCATACATAACAATCCACAATGGATATTATCTCTTATCATGAAACATAGAAATCAGATGCGATATGGCGTTTTAAGAAGCATTAGAACTCTATTACTACGATACGTAGACATCTGCAGACGCTATTTCCTAGCGAGGAAGTGACGCATTTACATTCTTTTGAAGTGAATACGAGGTATACATAACACTCCACAATGAATATTATATCTTATCATGAAGCATATAAATGAGGAGTGATTTCGCGTTTTAAGAAGCATTAGAACTCTATTGCTACGATACGTAGACATCTGCAAACGCTAATTCCTAGCAAGGAAGTGTCGCATTTTCAATCTTTTGAAGTGAATACGAGGTATACATAACAATCCACAATGAATATCATATCTTATCATGAATCATATAAATGAGATGCGATATCGCGATTTAAGAAGGATTAGTGCTCGACTGCTTCGATACGTAGACATCTGCAAACGCTACTTCCTAGCAAGCAAGTGTCGCATTTACTTTCTTGTGAAGTGAATACGACGTAAACATGACACTCCGCAATGAAAATTATATCTTATCCTAAAACATAGAAATGAGATGCGATATCTCGTTTTAAGAAGCATTAGAACCGTATTGCTTCGATACGTAGACATCTGCAAACGCTAATTTCAAGCAAGGAAGTGTTCGCATTTACAATCTTTTGAAGTGAGTGCGAGGTATACATAACACTCCACAATGAATATTATATCTTAACATGAAACATAGAATTGAGATGCGATATCGCGTTTTGAGGAGCACTAGAACCCCCTTGCTACGATACGTAGACATATGCAAACGCTATTTCCTAGCAAGGAAGTGTCGCATTTACATTCATTTGAAGTGTAGACGAGATATACATAACACTGCAAAATGAATATTATATCTTATCATGAAACATAGAAGTGAGGTGCGATATCACGATTTAAGAAGGATTACAACACTATTGCATCGATACGTAAACATCTGCAAACGCTACTTCCTAGCAAGGAAGTGTCGCATTTACATTCCTTCGAAGTGAATGCGAAGTATACATGACACTCCGCAATGAATATTATATCTTATCATAAAACATAGAAATGAGGTGCGATTTCGCATTTTAAGAAGCATTAGAACTCTATTGTTACGATACGTAGACATCTGCAAACGCTAATTCCTAGCAAGGAAGTGTCGCATTTTCAATCTTTTGAAGTGAATACGAGGCATACATAAGAATCCACAATGGATATTATCTCTTATCATGAAACATAGAAATCAGATGCGATATGGCGTTCTAAGAAGCATTAGAACTCTATTACTACGATACGTAGACATCTGCAGACGCTATTTCCTAGCGAGGAAGTGACGCATTTACATTCTTTTGAAGTGAATACGAGGTATACATAACACTCCACAATGAATATTATATCTTATCATAAAGCATATAAATGAGGAGTGATTTCGCGTTTTAAGAAGCAGTAGATCTCTATTGCTTCTATACGTAGACATCTGCCAACGCTATTTCCTAGCAAGGAAGTATCGCATTTACTTTCTTCTTTAGTGTACGCGAGATACAAGTGACACTTCGCAATGAATATTTTATCTTATCATGAAACATGGAAATGAGATGCGATATCGCGTTTTAAGTAGCATTAGAACTCTATTTCTTCGATACGTAGACATCTGCAAACGCTATTTCCTAGGAAGGAAGTGTCGGATTTACATTCTTTTGAGGTGAATACGAGGTATATTTGACACTTCGCAATGAATATTGTATATTATCATGAAACATAGAAATGAGATGCGATATCGCGCTTTAAGAAGCATTATAACTCTATTGCTTCGGTACGTAGAGATCTGCAAACGCTATTTCCTAACAGGGAAGTGTCGCATTTACATTCTCTTAATGTGAATACGAGGTATAAATAACCCTGCACAATGAACATTATATTTTATCATGAAACATAGAATTGAAATGCGATATCGCGTTTTAAGAAGCATTAGATCTCTATTGCTCCGATATGTAGACATCTGCAAACGCTATTTCCTAGTCTGGAAGTGTCGCATTTACATTCATTGGAAGTGTATGCGATCTATACACGACACTTCGCAATGAATAATATATCTTATCATGAAAAATAGAAATGAGGTGCGATATGGTGATTTAAAAAGCATTAGAACTCTATTCCTACGATACGTAGACATCTGCAAAGGCTATCTAAGAGCAAGGAAGTGTCGCATTTACATTCTTTTGAAGTGAATATGAGGTTATAATAACACTGCACAATGAATATTATATCTTATCATGAAACATAGAAATGAGATGCGATATGGCGATTTAGGAAGCAGTAGATCTCTATTGCTTCTATACGTAGACATCTGCCAACGCTATATCCTAGCAAGGAAGTATCGCATTTACTTTCTTCTTTAGTGTACGCGAGATACAAGTGACACTTCGCAATGATTATTTTATCTTATCATGAAACATGGAAATGAGATGCGATATCGCGTTTTAGGAAGCATTAGAACTCTGTTGCTTCGATACGTGGACATCTGCGAACTCTACTTCCTGGCAAGGTACAATCGCATTTACATTCTTTTGAAGTGAATACGAGGTATACATGACACTCCGCAATGAATATTGTATCTTATCATGAAACATAGAAATGAGATGCGATATCGCTATTTAGGAAGCAGTAGATCTCTATTGCTTCGATACGTAGAACATTATATCTTATAATTAAACATAGAAATGAGAAGCTGTATCGCGATTTAAGCAGAATTAGAACTCTATTGCTTCGATACCTAGATATCCGCAAACGCTATTTCCTAGCAGGGAAGTGCCGCCTTTACATTCATTTGAAGTGTAGACGAGATAAACATAACACTGCACAATGAATATTATATCTTATCACGAAACATAGAAATGAGATGCGATATCGCTTTTTAACAAGTGTTAGAACGCTATTGCTACGATACGTATACATCTGCAAACGTTATTTCCTAGCATGGACTTGTCGCATTTACATTCTTTCGAAGTGAATACGAGGTATACATAACACTCCACAATGAAAATTATACCTTATCACGAAACATAGAAGTGAGATGCGATATCGCGATTTAAGTAGAATTAGAACTGTATTGCTTCGATACGGAGACTTCTGCAAACGCTATTTCATAGCATGGAAGCCTCGCACTTACATTCTTTTAAAGCGTAAGCGAGGTATAAGTGACACTTCGCAATTAATATTATATCTTATCACGAAACTTGGATATGATATGCGACATCTCGTTTTGCGAAACATTAGAACTACATTGTTCCGATACGTAGACATCTGGAAACGCTATTTCCTAGCATGGAAGTGTCGCATTTACATTCATTTGAAGTGTATGCGATGTATAAGCGACACATCGCAATGAATATTATATCATATCATGAAACATATATATGAGATGCGATATCGCGTTTTAAGAAGCTATAGAACTCTATTGCTACGATACGTAGACTTCTGCAAACGCTATTTCCTAGCAAGCAAGTGTCGCATCTACATTCTTTTGAAGTGAATACGTGGTATACATGACACTTCGCAATGGATATATTAACTTATCATGAAACATAGAAGTGAGATGCGATAACTCGTTTTAAGAAGCATTAGAAATCTATTGCTACGATACGTAGGCATCTACAAACGCTATTTCCAAGCAAGGAAGTGTCGCATTTACATTCATTTGAAGTGAATACGAGGAATACATGTAACTTCGAAATGAATATTATATCTTATCATGAAACATAGAAATCAGATGCGACATCTCGTTTTAAGAAGCATTAGAACTCTATTGCTTCGAAGCGGAGACACCTGCAAACGCTATTTCCTAGGAAGGAAGTGTCGCATTTATATTCTTTTGAAGTGAATACGAGGTATACATGTAACTTCGCAATGAATATTATATTTTATAGTGAAACATAGAAATGAGATGCGATATCACGTTTTGAGAAGCATTAATTCTGATTGCTACGATACGTAAACTCCTGCAAACGCGATTTCCTAGCAAGGAAGTGTCGCATTTACATTCTTTTGAAGTCAATACGTGGTATACATGACACTTTGCAATGAATATTATATCTTATCGTAAAACATGGAAATGAGATGCGATATCGCGTTTTGAGAAGCATTAGAATTCCAATGCTACGATACGTAGACATCTGCCAACGCTATTTCCTAGCAATGAAGTGTCGCATTTACATTCATTTGAAGTGTATGCGAGATATACATAACATTCCACGATGAATATTATACCTTATCACGAAACATAGAAATTAGATGCGATATCGCGATTTAAGAAGCACAAGAACTCTATTGCTACGATACGTAGACACCTGCAAACGCTATTTCGTAGCATGGAAGTGTCGCAAAAACATTCTTTTGGATTGAATACAAGGTAAACATGACACTTCGCAATGAATATTATAACTTATCATGAAAGACATAAATGAGATGCGACATCGCTTTATAAGAAGCATTAGAACCCTATTGCTCCGATAAGTAGACATCTGCAAACGCTATTTCCTAGCAAGGATGTCTCGCATTTACATTCATTTTAAGTGAATACGAGGTACACATGACACTTCGCAATTAATATTATATCTAACCATGAAACATGGAAATGAGATGCGATATCGCGTTTTGAGAAGCATTAGAATTCCAATGCTACGATACGTAGACATCTGCAAACGCTATTTCCTAGCATGGAAGTGTCGCATCTACATTCTTTTGAAGTGAATACGAGGTATACTTAATACTCCACAGTGAATATTATATCTTATCATGAAACCAAGAAATGAGGATCGATATCGCGTTTTAAGAAGCATTAGAACCCTATTGCTTCGATACGTAGACATCTGCAAACGCTACTTCCCAGCAAGGAAGTGTCGCATTTACATTCATTTGAAGTGTATGCGAGATATACATAACACTACACGATGAATATTATACCTTATCACGAACCATAGAAATTAGATGCGATATCGCGATTTAAGAAGAATAAGAACTCTATTGCTACGATACTTAGACACCTGCAAACGCTACTTCGTGGCATGGAAGTATCGCGAATACATTCTTTTGGATTGAATACAAGGTAAACATAACACTCCACAATGAATATTATATCTTGTCATGAGACATAGAATTGAGATGCGATATCCCGTTTTAAGAAGCATTAGAACTCTATTGCTTCGATACGTGTACATCTGCAAACGCTATTTCCTAGGAAGGAAGTGTGGCATTTACATTCTTTTGAAGTGAATACGAGGTACACATGACACTTCGCAATGAATATTATATCTTATCATGATACATAGAAGTGAGATGCGATATCACGTTCTAAGAAGCATCAGAACTCTATTGCTACGATACTTAGACATCTGCAAACGCTATTTCCTAGCATGGAAGTGTCGCATTTACATTAATTTGAAGTTTATGCGAAGTATACAAGAAACTTCGCAATGAATATTACATCTTATCATCATTCATAGAAATGAGATGCGATATCGCGTTTTCAGAAGCATTAGCACTCTATTGCTACGATACGTAGACGTCTGCAAACGCTATTTCCTAGCAAGGAAGTGTCGTATTTACATTCTTTTGAATTGAATACGGGGTGTACATTACACTGCACAATGAATATAATATCTTATCATGAAACATAGGAATGAGATGCGATATGACAATTTAAGAAGCATTAGAACTCTATTGCTTCGATGCGTAGACTCCTGCAGACGCTATTTCCTAGCAAGGGAGTGTCGCATTTACATTCTTTTGAAGTGAATTTGAAGTATACATGACACATCGCAATGAACATTATATCTTATCATAAAACATAGGATTGAGATGCGATATCTCGTTATAAGAAGCCTTAGAATTCTATTGCTTCGATACGTAGACATCTGCAAACGCTACTTCCTAGCAAGGAGGTGTCGCATTTACATTCTTTTCAAGTGTATGCGAGGTATACAAGCCACTTCGAAATGAATATTATATCTTATCATGAAACATAGAGATGAGATGGGATATCTCGTTTTAAGGAGCTTTAGTACTCTATTGCTACGTAGATATCAGCAGACGCTATTTCCTAGCAAGGAAGTGACGCATTTACAATCTTTTGGAGTGAATACGAGGTATACAAGACAGTTCGCTATGAATATTATATCTTATCCTAAAACAGAAATGAGGTGCGATATCTCGTTTTAAGAAACGTTAGAATCCTATTGCTTCGATACGAAGACATCTGCCAACGCTATTTCCTAGCAATGAAGTGTCGCATTTACATTCTTAGGAAGTGTAGACGAGGTATACATAACACTACACACTGTATATTATATTTTATCGTGAAACATAGAAATGAGGATCGATTTGCGTTTTGAGAAGCATCAGAACTCTATTGCTACGATACTTAGACATCTGCAAACGCTATTTCCTAGCATGGAAGTGTCGCATTTACATTCTTTTGAAGTGAATACGAGGTATACATGTCACTTCGCAATGAATATTAGCAATTATCATGAACCATAGAAGTGAGAGGCGATATCACGTTTTAAGAAGCATTAGAACTCTATTGCTACGATACGTAGACATCAGCAAACGCTATTTCCCAGCATGGAAGTGTCGCACTTACATTCTTTTAAAGTGAATACGAGGTATACATGACACTTCGCAATGAATATTATATCTTATCATGAAACATAGAAATGAGGTGCGATATCTTGTTTTTAGAAGCTTTAGAACTCTATTGCTTCGGTGCGCAGACATTTGCAAACGCTATTTAATAGCAGTGGAGTGTCGCATTTACATTCTTTAGAAGTGAATACGAAGTATACATGATACTTCGCAATTAATATTATATCTTATCATGAAACATAGAAATCAGATGCGACATCTCGTTTTAAGAAGCATTAGAACTCTATTGCTTCGAAACGGAGACATCTGCAAACGCTAGATCCTAGCAATGAAGTGTCGCATTTACATTCTTTTGAAGTGAATGCGAGCTATACATAACATTGCAAAATGAATATTATATCTTATCATGAAACATAGAAATGAGATGCGATTTCGCGATTGAAGAAGCATTAGAACTCTCTTGCTTCGATTCGTAGACATCTGCAAACGTTATTTCCGAGCAAGGCAGTGTCGCATTTACATCCTTTTGAAGTGAGTACGAGGTATACGTAACACTCCACAATGAATATTATGTCTTATCGTGAAAGATAGAAGTGAGATGCGATATCCCGTTTTAAGAAGCATCTGAACTCTATTGCTACGATACGTAGACATCTGCAAACGCTATTTCCTATCAAGGAATTGTCGCATTTACAATCTTTTGAAAGTAATACGAGGCATACATGACACTACGGAAAAATATTATATCTTATCGTAAAAGATAGATATGAGATGCGATATCTCGTTTTAAGAAGCATTTTAACTCTGTTGCTTCGATACGTAGACATCTGCCATCGCTATATCCTAGCAAGGAAGTGTCGCATTTACAATCATTTGAAGTGAATGCGAGGTATACATAACACTCCACAATGAATATTATATATTATCATGAAACATAGAAATGCGATGCGATACGGCGATATAAGAACCATTAGAACTCTATTGGTTCGATACGTAGACTTCTGCCAACGCTATTTCCTAGGAGAGAAGTGTCGCATTTACATTCGTTTGAAGTGTATGCGAGGTATACATGACACTTCGCAATGAATATTATATCTTATCATGAAACATAGAAATGAGATGCGATATCTTGTTTTAAGAAGCATTAGAACTCCAGTGCTACGATACGTAGACAGCTGGAAACTCTATTTTCTATCGTAGAAGTGTGGCACTTACATTCTTTTGAAGTCTAGCCGAGATATACATATCATTTCGCAGTGAATAATATATCTTATCACGAAATACAGAAATGAGAAGCGATGTCGCGTTTTAGGAAGCATTGGCACTGTATTGCTCCAATACGTAGACAACTGGAAACTGTTCTAGCAAGGAAGTATGACAGTTACAATCTTTTGAAGTGCAGACGATGTATACATAACACATCGCAATGAATATCATATCTTATCGACAAACAGAAATGAGATGGTATATGGCGCTCTAAGTAGCATAACAACTCTATTTCTGCGATACGTAGACAGCTGGAATCGTTATTTCCGATCAAGGAAGTGTGGCATTTACATTCTTTTGAAGTGTGGACGAGGTATTACATAACACTTCGCAATGACAATTATTCTTATCATGAATCACAGAAATGAGATGCGATATCGCGTTTCAAGAATCATTAGAACTCTGTTGCTTCGATACGTAGACATCTGCCATCGCTATTTCCTAGCAAGGAAGTGTCGCATTTACATTAATTTGAAGTGTGTGCGAAGCATACAAGAAACTTCGCAATGAATATTACATCTTATCATGGTTCATAGCAATGAGATGCGATATCGCGTCTTCAGAGGCATTAGCACTCTATTGCTACGATACGTAGACATCTGCAAACGCTATTTCCTAGCAAGGAAGTGTTGTATTTACATTCTTCTGAATTGAATACGGGGTGTACATTACACTGTACAATAAATATTATATCTTATCATGAAACATAGAAATGAGATGCGATATGACAATTTAAGGCGCATTAGAACTCTTTTGCTTCGATACGTGGACATCTGCAAACGCTATTTCCAAGCAAGGAAGTGTCGCATTTACATTCATTTGAAGTGTAGACGAGATATACATAACACTGCAAAATGAATATTATATCTTATCATGAAACATAGAAGTGAGGTGCGATATCACGATTTAAGAAGGACTAGAACACTATTGCCTCGATACATAAACATCTGCAAACGCTACTTCCTAGCAAGGAAGTGTCGCATTTACATTCCTTCGAAGTGAATACAAAGTATACATGACACTCCGCAATGAATATTATATCTTATCATAAAACATAGAAATGAGGTGCGATTTCGCGTTTTAAGAAGCATTAGAACTCTATTGCCACGATACGTAGACATCTGCAAACGCTAATTCCTAGAAAGAAAGTGTCGCATTTTCAATCTTTTGAAGTGAATACGAGGCATACATAACAATCCACAATGGATATTATCTCTTATCATGAAACATAGAAATCAGATGCGATATGGCGTTTTAAGAAGCATTAGAACTCTATTACTACGATACGTAGACATCTGCAGACGCTATTTCCAAGCAAGGAAGTGTCGCATTTACATTTATTTGAAGTGTAGACGAGATATACATAACACTGCAAAATGAATATTATATCTTATCATGAAACATAGAAGTGAGGTGCGATATCACGATTTAAGAAGGACTAGAACACTATTGCCTCGATACGTAAACATCTGCAAACGCTACTTCCTAGCAAGGAAGTGTCGCACTTACATTCCTTCGAAGTGAATGCGAAGTATACATGACACTCCGCAATGAATATTATATCTTATCATAAAACATAGAAATGAGGTGCGATTTCGCGTTTTAAGAAGCATTAGAACTCTATTGCCACGATACGTAGACATCTGCAAACGCTAATTCCTAGCAAGAAAGTGTCGCATTTTCAATCTTCTGAAGTGAATACGAGGCATACATAACAATCCACAAGGGATATTATCTCTTATCATGAAACATAGAAATCAGATGCGATATGGCGTTTTAAGAAGCATTAGAACTCTATTACTACGATACGTAGACATCTGCAGACGCTATTTCCTAGCGAGGAAGTGACGCATTTACATTCTTTTGAAGTGAATACGAGGTATACATAACACTCCACAATGAATATTATATCTTATCATAAAGCATATAAATGAGGAGTGATTTCGCGTTTTAAGAAGCAGTAGATCTCTATTGCTTCTATACGTAGACATCTGCCAACGCTATTTCCTAGCAAGGAAGTATCGCATTTACTTTCTTCTTTAGTGTACGCGAGATACAAGTGACACTTCGCAATGAATATTTTATCTTATCATGAAACATGGAAATGAGATGCGATATCGCGTTTTAAGTAGCATTAGAACTCTATTGCTTCGATACGTAGACATCTGCAAACGCTATTTCCTAGGAAGGAAGTGTCGGATTTACATTCTTTTGAGGTGAATACGAGGTATATTTGACACTTCGCAATGAATATTGTATATTATCATGAAACATAGAAATGAGATGCGATATCGCGCTTTAAGAAGCATTATAACTCTATTGCTTCGGTACGTAGAGATCTGCAAACGCTATTTCCTAACAGGGAAGTGTCGCATTTACATTCTCTTAATGTGAATACGAGGTATAAATAACCCTGCACAATGAACATTATATTTCATCATGAAACATAGAATTGAGATGCGATATCGCGGTTTAAGAAGCATTAGAACTCTATTGCTCCGATATGTAGACATCTGCAAACGCTATTTCCTAGTCTGGAAGTGTCGCATTTCCATTCATTGGAAGTGTATGCGATCTATACACGACACTTCGCAATGAATAATATATCTTATCATGAAAAATAGAAATGAGGTGCGATATGGTGATTTAAAAAGCATTAGAACTCTATTCCTACGATACGTAGACATCTGCAAACGCTATCTAAGAGCAAGGAAGTGTCGCATTTACATTCTTTGAAGTGCATGCGAGGTATACATAACACACCACAATGAATATTATATCTTATCATGAAACATAGAAATGGGATGCGATATAGCGTTTTAAGCAGCATTAGAACTCTATTGCTTCGATACCTAGACATCTGCAAACGGTATTTCCTAGCAGGGAAGTGTCGCATTTACATTCTTTTAAAGTGAATACGAGGTATACATAACACTCCACAATGAAAATTATACCTTATCACGAAACATAGAAGTGAGATGCGATATCGCGATTTAAGTAGAATTAGAACTGTATTGCTTCGATACGGAGACTTCTGCAAACGCTATTTCATAGCATGGAAGCCTCGCACTTACATTCTTTTAAAGCGTAAGCGAGGTATAAGTGACACTTCGCAATTAATATTATATCTTATCACGAAACTTAGATATGAGATGCGACATCTCGTTTTGCGAAGCATTAGAACTACATTGTTCCGATACGTAGACATCTGGAAACGCTATTTCCTAGCATGGAAGTGTCGCATTTACATTCATTTGAAGTGTATGCGATGTATAAGCGACACATCGCAATGAATATTATATCATATCATGAAACATAGAAATGCGATGCGATATCCCGTTTTAAGAAATATTAGAACTCTATTGCTACGGTACATAGGCATCTGCAAAACCCTATTTCCTAGCAAGGAAGTGTCGCATTTACATTCTTTTGAAGTGAATACGAAGTATGCATAACAATCCACAGTGAATGTTACATCTTATCATGAAACATAGAAATGAGATGCGATATCGCGTTTTGAGAAGCATTAAGACTCTAATGCTACGAGTCGTAGACATCTGCAAACGCTATTTCCTAGAAAGGAAGTGTCGCATTTACATTCATATGAAGTGTAAGCGTGGTGTACATAACACTTTGCAATGAGTATTATATCTTATCATGAAACATATCAATGAGATGCGATATCCCGTTTTGAGAAGCATTAGAACTCTAATGCTACGATACGTAGACATCTGCAGACGCAACTTCCTAGCAAGGAAGTGTCGAATTTACATTCTCTTGAGGTGAATACGAGGTATACATAACCCTCCACAATGAATATTATATCTTATCATGAAACGTAGGACTGAGATACGATTTCGCGATTTAAGAAGCATTAGAACTCTATTGCATCGATACGTAGACATCTGCAAGCGCTATTTCCCTAGAAGGAAGTGTCGCATTTACATTCATTTGAAGTGTGTGCGAGGTATAAGTGACACTTCGCAATGATTATTTTATCTTACCATGAAACATAGAAATGTGATGCGATATTGCGTTTTGGGAAACATTAGAACACTATTGCTACGATACGTAGGCCTCTGCAAACGCTATTCCCTAGCCAGGAAGTGTCGCATTTACATTCTTTTGAAGTGAATACGAGGTATACATGACACTCCGCAATGGATATTATATCTTATCATAAAACATAGAAATGAGATGAGATATCTCGTATTAAGTAGCATTAGAACTCTGTTGCTACGATACGTAGACACCTGAAACCGCTATTTCCAAGCAAGGAAGTATCGCATTTTCCTTTGAAGTGAATACGAGGTATGCATAACACTCTATAATGAATATTATATCTTATCATGAAACCAAGAAATGAGGATCGATTTCGCGTTTTAAGGAGCATTGGAACCCTATAGCTTCGATGTAGAGATATCTGGGAACGTAATTTCCTAGAAAGGAAGTGTCGCATTTACATTTATTTGAAGTGTAGACGAAGAACACATAACACTTCCCAATGAATATTGTATCTTATCATTAGAAATAGAAATGAGATGCGATATCGCGTTTTAAGAAGCATTAGAACTCTACTGCTACGATACGTAGATATCTGCAAACGCTATTTCCTAGCAAGGAAGTGCCGCATTTACATTCTTTTGAAGTAAATACGCTTTATACATAACACTCCACAATGAATATTATATCTTATCATGAAACATAGAAATGAGATGCGATATCGCAATTTAAAAAGCATTAGAACTCTATTTGTGCGATACGTAGACATCTGCAAACGCAATTTCAAAACAAGGAAGTGTCGCATTTACATTCTTTTGAGGTGAATACGAGGTATACATGAGACTGCACAATGTATATTATATCTTATCACGAAACATAGAAAAGAGATGCGATTTCACGTTTTAAGAAGCATGGAACTCAATTGCTTCGATACGCAAACATCTGCAATCGCTACTTCCTAGCAAGGAAGTGTCGCATTTACATTCGTTTGAAGTGAATACGAAGTATACATGACACTTCGCAATGAAATCTATACCTTATCAAGAAACATAGAAATGAGATGCGATATCTCGTTTTAAGAAGCATTAGAACTCTACTTCGCCGGTACGTAGACATCTGCAAACGCTATAACCTAGCAAGGAGGAGTCGCTTTTACATTCATTTGTAGTGTATGCTAGCAATACATGACACTTCGCAATGATTATTATATCTTATAATGAAACATAGAAGTGAGTTGCGATATCGCGTCTTAAGAAGCATTAGAACCCTATTGCTATGATACGTCGACTTCTGCAAACGTTATTTAATAGCAAGGAAGTGTCGGATTTACATTCTTTTGTAGTGAATACGAGGTATACATATCACTCCACAATGAATATTATATCTTATCACGAAACACAGAAATGAGATGCGATATCTCGTTTTAAGAAGCATTAGAACTCTATTGCTTCGATACGTAGATATCTGCAAACGCTATTTCCTAGCAAAGAAGTTTCCCATTTTCCTACATTTGAAGTGAATACGAGGTATACATAACACTGCACAATAAGTATTATATCTTATCATAAAACATAGAAATGAGATGCGAAATCGCGATTTAAGAAGGATTAGAATTCTATTGCTTCGATACGTAGACATCTGCAAACGCTACTTCCTAGGAAGGACGTGTCGCATTTACATTCTTTTGAAGTGAATACGAAGTACACATGACACTCCGCAATGAATATTATATCTTATCATGAAACATAGAAAGCAGATGCGACATCTCGTTCTAAGAAGCATTAGAACTCTATTTCTACGGAGCGTAGACATTTTCAAACGCTATTTAATAGCAGGGAAGAGTCGCATTTACATTCTTTTGAAGTGAAAACGAAGAATACATGATACTTCGCAATTAATGTTATATCTTATCATGAAACATAGAAATCAGATGCGACATCTCGTTTTAAGAAGCATTAGACACTATTGCTTCGATACGGAGACATCTGCAAACGCTATTTCCTAGCATGGAAGTGTCGCATACACATTCTTTTGAAGTGAATACGAGGTATACATGACACTTTGCAATGAATATTATATCTTATCAAGAAACATAGAAATGAGATGCGACATCACGTTTTAAGAAGCAATAGAACTCTATTGCTTCGATACGTAGACATCTGCAAACGCTATTTCCTAGCAAGGAAGTGTCGCATTTACATTCTTTTGAAGTGAATCCGGGGTATACATAACACTCCATAGTGAATATTATACCTTACCGCGAAACATAGAAATGAGATGCGATATCGCGATTTAAGAAGCATTAGAGCTCTATTGCTTCGTTACGGATACATCTGTTAACGCTATTTCCTAGCAAGGAAGTGTCGCATTTACATTCTTTTGAAGTGAATACGAGGTATACATGACACTTCGCAATGAATTTTATATCTTATCATGAAACATAGAAAAGAGATGCGATTTCACGTTTTAAGAAGCATGGAACTCAATTGCTTCGATACGCAAACATCTGCAATCGCTACTTCCTAGCAAGGAAGTGTCGCATTTACATTCGTTTGAAGTGAATACGAAGTATACATGACACTTCGCAATGAATATTATATCTTATCACATAACATAGAAATGAGATGCGACATGACGATGTTAGAAGCATTGGAACTCTATTGCTTCGATACGTATACATCTGCTAACACTATTTAGTAGCAAGGAAGTGTCGCATTTACATTCTTTTGAAGTGAATACGAGGTATACATGACACTTCGCAATGAAATCTATACCTTATCAAGAAACATAGAAATGAGATGCGATATCTCGTTTTAAGAAGCATTAGAACTCTACTTCGCCGGTACGTAGACATCTGCAAACGCTATAACCTAGCAAGGAGGAGTCGCTTTTACATTCATTTGTAGTGTATGCTAGCAATACATGACACTTCGCAATGATTATTATATCTTATAATGAAACATAGAAGTGAGTTGCGATATCGCGTCTTAAGAAGCATTAGAACCCTATTGCTATGATACGTAGACTTCTGCAAACGTTATTTAATAGCAAGGAAGTGTCGGATTTACATTCTTTTGTAGTGAATACGAGGTATACATATCACTCCACAATGAATATTATATCTTATCACGAAACACAGAAATGAGATGCGATATCTCGTTTTAAGAAGCATTAGAAATCTATTGCTTCGATACGTAGATATCTGCAAACGCTATTTCCTAGCAAAGAAGTTTCCCATTTTCCTACATTTGAGGTGAATACGAGGTATACATAACACTGCACAATAAGTATTATATCTTATCATAAAACATAGAAATGAGATGCGAAATCGCGATTTAAGAAGGATTAGAATTCTATTGCTTCGATACGTAGACATCTGCAAACGCTACTTCCTAGGAAGGACGTGTCGCATTTACATTCTTTTGAAGTGAATACGAAGTACACATGACACTCCGCAATGAATATTATATCTTATCATGAAACATAGAAAGCAGATGCGACATCTCGTTCTAAGAAGCATTAGAACTCTATTTCTACGGAGCGTAGACATTTTCAAACGCTATTTAATAGCAGGGAAGAGTCGCATTTACATTCTTTTGAAGTGAAAACGAAGAATACATGATACTTCGCAATTAATGTTATATCTTATCATGAAACATAGAAATCAGATGCGACATCTCGTTTTAAGAAGCATTAGACACTATTGCTTCGATACGGAGACATCTGCAAACGCTATTTCCTAGCATGGAAGTGTCGCATACACATTCTTTTGAAGTGAATACGAGGTATACATGACACTTTGCAATGAATATTATATCTTATCAAGAAACATAGAAATGAGATGCGACATCACGTTTTAAGAAGCAATAGAACTCTATTGCTTCGATACGTAGACATCTGCAAACGCTATTTCCTAGCAAGGAAGTGTCGCATTTACATTCTTTTGAAGTGAATCCGGGGTATACATAACACTCCATAGTGAATATTATACCTTACCGCGAAACATAGAAATGAGATGCGATATCGCGATTTAAGAAGCATTAGAGCTCTATTGCTTCGTTACGGATACATCTGTTAACGCTATTTCCTAGCAAGGAAGTGTCGCATTTACATTCTTTTGAAGTGAATACGAGGTATACATGACACTTCGCAATGAATTTTATATCTTATCATGAAACATAGAAAAGAGATGCGATTTCACGTTTTAAGAAGCATGGAACTCAATTGCTTCGATACGCAAACATCTGCAATCGCTACTTCCTAGCAAGGAAGTGTCGCATTTACATTCGTTTGAAGTGAATACGAAGTATACATGACACTTCGCAATGAATATTATATCTTATCACATAACATAGAAATGAGATGCGACATGACGATGTAAGAAGCATTGGAACTCTATTGCTTCGATACGTATACATCTGCTAACACTATTTAGTAGCAAGGAAGTGTCGCATTTACATTCTTTTGAAGTGAATACGAGGTATACATGACACTTCGCAATGAAATCTATACCTTATCAAGAAACATAGAAATGAGATGCGATATCTCGTTTTAAGAAGCATTAGAACTCTACTTCGCCGGTACGTAGACATCTGCAAACGCTATAACCTAGCAAGGAGGAGTCGCTTTTACATTCATTTGTAGTGTATGCTAGCAATACATGACACTTCGCAATGATTATTATATCTTATAATGAAACATAGAAGTGAGTTGCGATATCGCGTCTTAAGAAGCATTAGAACCCTATTGCTATGATACGTAGACTTCTGCAAACGTTATTTAATAGCAAGGAAGTGTCGCATTTACATTCTTTTGAAGCGAATACGAGGTACACATAACACTGCGCAATGAATATAATATCTTATCATAAAACATAGAAATGGGATGCGATATCGCGATTTAAGCAGCATTAGAACTTTATTGCTTCAATACGGAGACATGTGCCAACGCTATTTCCTAGCAAGGAAGTGTCGCATTTACATTCATTTGAAGTGTATGCGAGGTATACAAGACACTTCGCAATGAATAATATATCTTTTCATGAAACATAGAACTGGTATGCGATATGGCGATTTAAGAAGAATTAGAACTCTATTGCTACGATACGTAGACATCTGCAAACGCTGTTTCCTAGCAAGGAAGTGTCGCATTTACATTCTTTTGAAGCGAATACGAGGTATACATAACACTGAACAATGAATATTATATCTTATCATGAAACATAGAAATGGGATGCGATATCGCGATTTAAGAAGCATTAGGGCTCCAATGCTACGATACATGGACATCTGCCAACGCTATTTCCTAGCAAGGAAGTGTCGCATTTACATTCATTTGAAGTGTATGCAAGGTATACATAACACTTCGCAATGAATATTATATGTTGAAACACAGAAATGAGATGCGATATCTCGTTTTAAGAAGCATTATAACACGCTTGCTATGATACGTAGACATCTGCAAACTCTATTTCCAAGCAAGGAAGTGTTGCATTTACATTCATTTGAAGTGAAAACGAGGAATACATGAAACTTCGCAATGAATATTATATCTTATCATGAGACATAGAAATGAGATACCATATCGCGTTTTAAGAGGCATTAGAACGCTATTGCTGCGATACGTAGATATCTGGAAACGCTATTTCGTAGCAAGGAAGTGTCGCAATTACATTCCTTTCAAGTGAATACGAAGTATAAATGACACTTCGCAATGAATATTATATCTCATCATTAAACATCGAACTGAGTTGCGATATCTTGTTTTAAGAAGCATTAGAACTCTGTTGCTTCGATATGTAGACATCTGGAAACGTTATTTCCTAGAAAGGAAGTGTCGCATTTTCATTCTTTTGAAGTGATTACAAGGTATACATGACACATTGCAATGAATATTATATCTTATCATGAAACATAGAAATGAGATGCGATATCGCGTTTTAAGAAGCATTAGAACTCTATTGCTTCGATACGTAGACATCTGGAAAGGCTTCTTCCTAGCAGGGAAGTGTCGCACTTACATTCATTTGAAGTGAATATTAGGAGTATATAACACTTCGCAATGAATATTATATCTTATCATGAAACATAGAAATGAGATGCGATATCGCGCTTTAAGAAGCTTTAGAAATCTATTGCTAGGATACGCAGATATTTGCAAACGCTATTTCCTAGCAAGGAAGTGTCGCATTTACATTCTTTTGATTTGAATACGAGGTGTACATCACACACCACAATGAATATTATATCTTATCATGAAACATAGGATTGAGATGCGATATCGCTATATAAAAAGCATTAGAACCCTATTGCTGCGAAACGTAGATATCTGGGAACGACAGTTAACAGAAAGGAAGTGTCGCATTTGCATTCTTTTGAAGTGAATACGAGGTATACATAACACTCCACAATGAATATTACATCTTATCACGAAACAGAAATGGGATGCGATTTCGCGATTTAAGAAGCATTAGAACTCTGTTGCTTCGATACGCAGACATCTGCAAACTCTATTTCCTAGCAAGGATGTGTCGCACTTACATTCTCTTGACGTGAATGCGAGATATACATGACACTACACAATGAATATTATATCTTATCACGAAACATAGAAATGAGATGCGATATCGCGTTTTAAGTAGCATTAGAACTATATTGCTTCAATACGTAGACATCTGGAAACGCTATTTCCTAGCAAGGATGTGTCGCATTTACATTCATTTGAAGTGTATGCGAGGTATATATGACACTTCGCAATGAATATTATATCTTGTTACGAAGCATAGAAATGGGATGCGATATCGCGATTTAAGAAGCTTTAGAACCCTATTTCTTCGATACTGAGACATTTGCATTCACTATTTCCTAGCAAGGAAATTTCGCATTTACATTCTTTTGATGCGAATACGAGGTATACATAACACTCCAAAATGAATATTATATCTTATCATGAAACAGAGAAATGAGATGCGATATGAATATTTAAGAAGCATTAGAACTCTATTGCTTCGATACGCAGACATCTGCAAACGCTATTTCCAAGCAAGGAAGTGTCGCATTTACATTCTTAGGAAGGGTAGACGAGGTATACATTACACTCCACAATGAATATTATATCTTATCATGAAGCATAGAAATGAGGAGCGATTTCGCGTTTTAAGAAGCATTAGAACTCTATTGCTTCGATACGTAAACATCTGCAGACGCTATTACCTAGGATGGAAGTGTCGCATTTACAATCAGTTGAAGTGAATACGAGGTATACATAACACTCCAGAATGAATATTATATCTTATCATGAAACATAGAAATGAGATGCGATATGGCGTTTTCAGAATCAGCAGAACTCTATTGCTACGATACGTAGACATATGCAAACGCTAATTCCTAGCAAGGAAGTGTCGTATTTACATTCTTTTGATGTGAATACGAGGTATACATGACACTTCGCAATGAATATTATATCTTTCCAGGCAACATAGAAATGAGATGCGATATTGCGATTTAAGAAGCATTAGAACTCTATTGCTACGATACGTAGACATCTGCAGACGCTATTTCCTAGCAAGGAAGTGTCGCATTTACATTCTTTTGAAGTGAAAACGAGGTATACATGCCACTTCGCAATGAATATTATAGCTCATCATGAGACATAGAAATGAGATGCGATATCGCGTTTTTAGTAGCATTAGAACTCTAATGCTACGACACGTAGACACCTGCAAGCGCTATTTCCTTGAAAGGAAGTGTCGCATTGACATACTTCTGAAGTGAATACCAGGAATACATAATACTCCACAATGAATATTATATCTTATCATAAAACATAGAAATGAGATGCGATATGGCGTTTTAGGAAGCATTAGAACTCTATTGCTACGATGCGTAGACATCTGGAAACGTAATTTACTAGAAAGGAAGAGTTGCATTTACATTCAATTGAAATGTAGACGAGGAACACATAACACTTCGCAATCAATATTATATCTTATCATAAGACATAGAAATGTGATGCGATATCAAGTTTTAAGATGCAGTAGATCTCTATTGCTTCGATACGTAGACATCTGCAGACGCTATTTCCCAGCAAGGAAGTGTCGCATTTACATTCTTTTGAAGTGAATACGAGGTATACATAACACTCCACAATGAACATTATATCTTATCACGAAACATAGAAATGTGCTTCGATATCGCGTTTCAAGAAGCATTAGAAATTTACTGCTTCGATACGTAGAAATCTGTAAGCGCTGTTTCCTAGCAAGGAAGTGTCGCATTCACATTCATTTGAAGTGTACACGAGGAATACATAACACTTCGCAATGAATTATATATCTTATCATGAAACATAGAAATGAGGTGCGATATCGCGATTTATGAAGCATTAGGACACTATTGCTTCGATACGTAGACATCTGCAAACGCTATTTCCTAGCAAGGGAGTGTCGCATTTACATTCATTTGTAGTGTATGCGAGGTATACATGACACTTCGCAATGATTATTATATATTATCGTGAAACATAGAAATGAGATGCTGTATCGCATTTTGAGAAGCATTAGAACACTAATGCTACAATACGTAGACATCTGCAAGCGCTATTTCCTAGCAAGGAAGTGACGCATTATCATTCTTTTGAAGTGAGTACGAGGTATACATAACACTGCACAATGAAGATTATATGTTATCATGATACATAGAAATGAGATGCGATATCGCGTTTTGAGAAGCATTAGAACTCTAATGCTACGATACGTAGACACCTGCAAACGCTATTTCCTAGCAAGGGAGTGTCGCATTTAAATTCTATTGAAGTGAATACGAGGTTACGATAACACTCCGCAATGACTATTATATCTTATCATGAAACATAGAAATGAGATGCGATTTAAGAAGCAGTAGATCTCGATTGCTTCGAAACGTAGACATCTGCCAACGCTATTTCCTAGCAAGGAAGTGTCGCATTTACATTCATTTGAAGTGTATGCGAGGTATACAAGTTACTTCGCAATGAATAATATATCTTATCATGAAGCATAGAAATGAGGTGCGATATCGCGATTTAAGAAGCATTAGGACTCTATTGCTTCGATACGTAGACATCTGCAGACGCTATTTCCTAGCAAGGAAGTGACGCATTATCATTCTTTTGAAGTGAGTACGAGGTATACATAACACTGCACAATGAAGATTATATCTTATCATGAAACATAGAAATGAGATGCGATATCGCGTTTTGAGAAGCATTAGAACTCTAATGCTACGATACGTAGACATCTGCAAACGCTATTTCCTAGCAAGGAAGTGTCGTATTTACATGCTTTTGAAGAGAATACGAGGTATACATGACACACCGCAATGAAAATTATATCCTATCCTAATACAGAAATGAGGTGCGATATCTCGTTTTAAGAAACATTAGAACCCTATTGCTTCGATACTTGGACATCTGGCAACGCTATTTCCTAGGAAAGAAGTGTCGCCTTTAAATTCGTTTGAAGTGTATGCGTGGTATACAAGACTCTTCGCAATGAATAACATATCTTATCATGAAACATACAAATGAGATGCGATATCGCGTTTTAAGGAGCATTAGAAATCTATTGCTACGATACGTAGACATCTGCAGCGCTATTTCCTAGCTAGGAAGTATCGCATTTACATTCTTTTGAAGTGAATACGAGGTATACATAACACTCCGCAATGAATATTATATCTTTTCATGAAGCATATAAATGGGGAGCGATTTCGCGTTTTAAGAAGCATTGGAAATCTATTGCTTCGATACGTAGACATCTGCCATCGCTATATCCTAGCAAGGAAGTGTCGCATTTACATTCATTTGTAGTGTATGCGAGGTATACATGACACTTCGCAATGATTATTATATATTATCGTGAAACATAGAAATGAGATGCGATATCGCGGTTTGAGAAGCATTAGGACTCTATTGCTACGATACATAGACATCTGCAAGCGCTATTCCCTAGGAAGGAACTGTCGCATTTATATTCTTTTGATGCGAATACGAGGTATACATAACACTGCACGATGAATATTATATCTTATCATGAAACATAGAAATGAGATGCTATATCTCGTTTTAAGAAGCATTCGAACCCTGTTGCTACGATACGTAGACATCTGCAGACGCTATTTCCTAGCAAGGAAGTGTCGCATTTGCATTCTTTTGAAGTGAATACGAGGTATACATAACACTCCACAATGAATATCACATCTTTTCATGAAGCATATAAATGGGGAGCGATATCGCGTCTTGAGATGCTTTAGAACTCTAATGCAACGATACGTAGACATCTGCCAACAATATTACCTAGGAAGGAAGTGTCGCATATACAATACTTTGAAGTGAATACGAGGTATACATAACACTCCACAATGAATATTGTTTCTTATCACGAAACATAGAAATGTGCTTCGATATCGGGTTTCAAGAAGCATTAGAAATTTACTGCTTCGATACGTAGAAATCTGCAAGCGCTATTTCCTAGCAAGGAAGTGACGCATTATCATTCTTTTGAAGTGAGTACGAGGTATACATAACACTGCACAATGAAGATTATATCTTATCATGAAACATAGAAATGAGATGCGATATCGCGTTTTGAGAAGCATTAGAACTCTAATGCTACGATACGTAGACATCTGCAAACGCCATTTCCTAGCAAGGAAGTGTCGCATTTACATTGTTTTGAAGTGAATACGAGGTATACATGACACTTCGCAATGAATATTGTATCTTATCATGAAACATAGCAATGAGAAGCGATATCGCGTTTTAAGAAGAACTAGAACTCTATTGCTACGATACATGGACATCTGCAAAAGCTATTTCCTAGCAAGGAAGTGACGCATTATCATTCCTTTGAAATGAATACGAGGTATTCATAACACTGCACAATGAATATTATATCTTATCATGATACATAGAAATGAGATGCGATATCGCGATTTAAGCAGCATTGGAACTCTATTGCTTCGATACCTAGACATCTGCAAACGCTACTTCCTAGCAAGGAAGTGTCGCATGTACATTCTTTTGAAGCGAATACGAGGTATACATGACACTCAGCAATGAATATTATACCTCATCATTAAAAATAGAAATGAGATTCCATATCGCGTTTTAAGAAGCAATAGAACTAAATTGCTACGATACGTAGACATCTGCAAACGCTATTTCCCAGCAATGAAGTGTCGCATTTACATTCATTTGAAGTGTATGCAAGGTATAAGTGACAGTTCGCAATGATTATTTTATCTTACCATGAAACATAGAAATGTGATGCGATATTGCGTTTCACGAAATATTAGAACCCTATTGCAACGTGACGCAGGCTTCTGGAAACGCTATTCCCTAGCCAGGAAGTGTCGCATTTACATTCTTTTGAAGTGAATGCCAGGTATTCATGACACTTCGCAGTGAATATTATATATTATCATGAAACATAGAAATGAGATGCGATATCGCGGTTTAAGCAGCATTAGAACTCTATTTCTTCGATACGTAGACATCTGCCATCGCTATTCCCTAGGAAGGAACTGTCGCATTTATATTCTTTTGATGCGAATACGAGGTATACATAACACTGCACGATGAATATTATATCTTATCATGAAACATAGAAATGAGATGCGATATCGCGATTTAAGAAGCATTGGAACTCTATTGCTTCGGTACGTAGACGTCTGCAAACGCTACTGCCCAGCAAGGAAGTGTCGCATTTATATTCATTTGAAGTGTATGCAAGTTATACATGGCACTTCGCAATGAATATTATATCTTATAATGAAACATAGAAATGAGATGCTATATCTCGTATTAAGAAGCATTCGAACCCTATTGCTACGATACGTAGACATCTGCCAACGATATTTCCTAGGAAGGAAGTGTCGCATATACAATACTTTGAAGTGAATACGAGGTATACATAACACTCCACAATGAATATTGTTTCTTATCACGAAACATAGAAATGTGCTTCGATATCGAGTTTCAAGAAGCATTAGAAATTTACTGTTTCGATACGTAGAAATCTGCAAGCGCTGTTTCCTAGCAAGGAAGTGTCGCATTCACATTCATTTGAAGTGTACACGAGGAATATATAACACTTCGCAATGAATTATATATCTTATCATGAAACATAGAAATGAGGTGCGATATCACGATTTAAGGAGCATTAGGACTCTATTGCTTCGATACGTAGACATCTGCAAACGCTATTTCCTAGCAAGGGAGCGTCGCATTTACATTCATTTGTAGTGTATGCGAAGTATACATGACACTTCGCAATGATTATTATATATTATCGTGAAACATAGAAAGGAGATGCGGTATCGCATTTTGAGAAGCATTAGAACACTAATGCTACGATACGAAAACATCTGCAAACGCTATTTCCTGGCAAGGGAGTGTCGCATTTAAATTCTATTGAAGTGAATACGAGGTTATGATAACACTCCGCAATGAATATTATATCTTATCATGAAACATAGAAATGAGATGCGATTTAAGAAGCAGTAGATCTCTATTGCTTCGAAACGTAGACATCTGCCAACGCTATTTCCTAGCAAGGAAGTGTCGCATTTACATCCATTTGAAGTGTATGCGAGGTATACAAGATACTTCGCAATGATTATTATATCTTATCATGAAACATAGAAATGAGATGCGATATAGCGATTTAAGAAGCATTAGGACTCTATTGCTACGATACATAGACGTCTGCAAGCGCTATTTCCTAGCAAGGAAGTGACTCATTATCATTCTTTTGAAGTGAGTACGAGGTATACATAACACTGCACAATGAAGATTATATGTTATCATGATACATAGAAATGAGATGCGATATCGCGTTTTGAGAAGCATTAGAACTCTAATGCTACGATACGTAGACACCTGCAAACGCTATTTCCTAGCAAGGGAGTGTCGCATTTAAATTCTATTGAAGTGAATACGAGGTTATGATAACACTCCGCAATGAATATTATATCTTATCATGAAACATAGAAATGAGATGCGATTTAAGAAGCAGTAGATCTCGATTGCTTCGAAACGTAGACATCCGCCAACGCTATTTCCTAGCAAGGAAGTGTCGCATTTACATTCATTTGAAGTGTATGCGAGGTATACAAGATACTTCGCAATGAATAATATATCTTATCATGAAGCATAGAAATGAGGTGCGATATCGCGATTTAAGAAGCATTAGGACTCTATTGCTTCGATACGTAGACATCTGCAGACGCTATTTTCTAGCAAGGAAGTGACGCATTATCATTCTTTTGAAGTGAGTACGAGGTATACATAACACTGCACAATGAAGATTATATCTTATCATGAAACATAGAAATGAGATGCGATATCGCGTTTTGAGAAGCATTAGAACTCCAATGCTACGATACGTAGACCTCTGCAAACGCTATTTCCTAGCAAGGGAGTGTCGCATTTACATTCATTTGTAGTGTATGCGAGGTATACATGACACTTCGCAATGATTATTATATATTATCGTGAAACATAGAAATGAGATGCGATATCGCGTTTTGAGAAGCATTAGGACTCTATTGCTATGATACATAGACATCTGCAAGCGCTATTTCCTAGCAAGGAAGTGTAGCATTTACATTCTTTTTAAGTGAATACGAGGAATACATGACACTTGGCAATTAATATTGTATCTTATGATGAAACATGGAAATGAGATGCGATATCGCGTTTTAAGAAGTATTAGAACTCTAATGCTACGATACGTAGACATCTGCAAACGCTATTTCCTAGCAAGGAAGTGTCGCATTTACATTCTTTTGAAGCGAATACGAGGTATACATAACACTGCACAATGAATATTATATCTTATCATGATACATAGAAATGAGATGCGATATCGCTATTTAAGAAGCAATAGATCTCTATTGCTTCATTACGTAGACATCTGCCAAGGCTATTTCCTAGGAAGTGTCACATTTACATTCATTTGAAGCGAATACGAGGTACACATGACACTTGGCAATTAATATTGTATCTTATCATGAAACATAGAAATGAGATTCGATATCGCGTTTTAAGAAGGATTAGAACTCTAATGCTACGAAACGTAGACATCTGCAAACGCTATTTCCTAGCAAGGAAGTGTCGCACTTACATTCTTTTGAAGCGAATACGAGGTACACATAACACTAAACAATGAAAAATATGTCTTACCAGGAAACATAGAAATGAGATGCGATATCGCGTTTTAAGAAGCGTTAGAACACCATTCCTTCGCTACGTAGATATCTGCAAACGCTATTTCCTAGGAAGGAAGTGTCGCAGTTACATTCTTTTGAAGTCAATACGAGGTATACATAACACTCCACAATGAATATTATATCTTATCTTGAATCGTAGAAATGAGATGCGATACCGCGATTTAAACAGTATTAGAAATCTATTGCTACGATACGTAGACATCTGCAATCGCTATCTAATAGCAAGGAAGTGTCGGACTTACATTCTTTTGAAGTGAATACGAAGTATTCATGACACTCAGCAATGAATATTATACCTCATCATTAAAAATAGTAATGAGATTCCATATCGCGTTTTAAGAAGCAATAGAACTAAATTGCTACGATACGTAGACATCTGCAAACGCTATTTCCCAGCAATGAAGTGTCGCATTTACATTCTTTTGAAGTGAATACGAGGTATACATAACACTCCACAATGAATATTACATCTTTTCATGAAGCATATAAATGGGGAGCGATTTCGCGTTTTAAGAAGCAGTGGAAATCTATTGCTTCGATACGTAGACATCTGCAAACGCTATTACCTAGCAATGAAGTGTCGCCTTTTAATACGTTTGAAGTGTATGCGTGGTATACAAGACACTTCGCAATGAATATTATATCTTATCATGGAACATAGAAATGAGTGCGATATCTCGTTTTAAGAAGCATTAGAAATCTGTGGCTTCGATTCGTAGACATCTGCCATCGCTATATCCTAGCAAGGAAGTGTCGCATTTACATTCATTTGAAGTGTATGCGAGGTATACATGACACTTCGCAATGAATATTATAACTTATCATGAAACATAGAAATGAGATGCGATATCGCTTTTTAAGAAGCATTAGAACACTATTGCTACGATACGTAGATATCTGCCAACGATATTTCCTAGGAAGGAAGTGTCGCATTTACATTCTTTTGAAGTGAATACGAGGTATACATGACACTTCGCAATGAATATTATAACTTATCATGAAGCATAGATATGAGGTGCGATATCGCTATTTAAGAAGCACTGGAACTCCATTGCAATGATACGTAGACATCTGCAAACGCTATTTCCTATCAAGGAAGTGTCGCATTTACATTTATTTAAAGTGTATGCGAGGTATACATGACACTTCGCAATGAATATTATATCTTATCATAAAACATAGGAATGAGATGCGATATCGCGTTTTAAGAAGCATTAGACCTATATTGCTACGATACGTAGATATCTGGAAAAGCTATTTCCTAGGAAGGAAGCGTGGGATTCATATTCTTTTGAAGTGAATACGAGGTATACATGACACTTCGCAATGAATATTGTACCTTATCATGAAACATAGAAATGAGATGCGATATCGCGATTTAAGAAGCATTGGAACTCTATTGCTTCGGTACGTAGACGTCTGCAAATGCTACTGCCCAGCAAGGAAGTGTCGCATTTATATTCATTTGAAGTGTATGCAAGGTATACATGGCACTTCGCAATGAATATTATATCTTATAATGAAACATAGAAATGAGATGCTATATCTCGTTTTAAGAAGCATTCGAACCCTATTGCTACGATACGTAGACATCTGCAGACGCTATTTCCTAGCAAGGAAGTGTCGCATTTACATTCTTTTGAAGTGAATACGAGGTATACATAACACTCCACAATGAATATTACATCTTTTCATGAAGCATATAAATGGGGAGCGATTTCGCGTTTTAAGAAGCAGTGGAAATCTATTGCTTCGATACGTAGACATCTGCAAACGCTATTACCTAGCAATGAAGTGTCGCCTTTTAATACGTTTGAAGTGTATGCGTGGTATACAAGACACTTCGCAATGAATATTATATCTTATCATGTAACATAGATATGAGTGCGTTATCTCGTTTTAAGAAGCATTAGAAATCTGTGGCTTCGGTTCGTAGACATCTGCCATCGCTATATCCTAGCAAGGAAGTGTCGCATTTACATTCATTTGAAGTGTATGCGAGGTATACATGACACTTCGCAATGAATATTATAACTTATCATGAAACATAGAAATGAGATGCGATATCGCTTTTTAAGAAGCATTAGAACACTATTGCTACGATACGTAGATATCTGCCAACGATATTTCCTAGGAAGGAAGTGTCGCATTTACATTCTTTTGAAGTGAATACGAGGTATACATGACACTTCGCAATGAATATTATAACTTATCATGAAGCATAGATATGAGATGCGATATCGCTATTTAAGAAGCATTGGAACTCCATTGCAATGATACGTAGACATCTGCAAACGCTATTTCCTATCAAGGAAGTGTCGCATTTACATTTATTTAAAGTGTATGCGAGGTATACATGACACTTCGCAATGAATATTATATCTTATCATGAAGCATAGATATGAGATGCGATATCGCTATTCAAGATGCATTGGAACTCTATTGCAACGATACGTAGACACCTGCAAACGCTATTTAATAGCAGGGATGTGTCGCACTGACATTCATTTGAAGTGAATACGAAATATACACAACACTTTGCAATGGATATTATATCTTATCAGGAAACATAGAAATGAGATGCGATATCGCGTTTTAAGAAGCATTAGAACTCCATGCTTCGATACGTAGATATCTGCAAAAGCTGTTTCCCAGCAAGAAAGTGTCGCATTTACATTCACTTGAAGTGAATTCGAGGTATACATGATACTTCGCAATGAATATTATGTCTTATCATGTAACATACAAATGAGATGCCATATCTCCTTTTAAGAAGCATTAGTACTCTATTGCTACGATACGTAGATATCTGGAAACGATATTTCCTAGCAAGGAAGAGTCGCATTTACATTCTTTTGATGTGAATACGTGGTATACGTGATACTTCGCAATGAATATTATATCTTATCATGAAACATACGAATGAGATGCGATATCGCGTTTTAAAAAGCATTAGAAATCTATTGCTACGATACGTAGACATCTGCAGACGCTATTTCCTAGCAAGGAAGTATCGCATTTACATTCTTTTGAAGTGAATACGAGGTATACATAACACTCCACAATGAATATTATATCTTTTCATGAAGCATATAAATGGGGAGCGATTTCGCGTTTTAAGAAGCATTGGAAATCTATTGCTTCGATACGTAGACATCTGCAAACGCTATTACCTAGCAATGAAGTGTCGCCTTTTAATACGTTTGAAGTGTATGCGTGGTATACAAGACACTTCGCAATGAATATTATATCTTATCATGAGACATAGGAATGAGATGCGATATCGCGTTTTAAGAAGCATTAGACCTATATTGCTACGATACGTAGATATCTGGAAAAGCTATTTCCTAGGAAGGAAGCGTGGGATTCATATTCTTTTGAAGTGAATACGAGGTATACATGACACTTCGCAATGAATATTGTACCTTATCATGAAACATAGAAATGAGATGCGGTATCGCGTTTTAGGAAGAATTAGAACTCTATTGCTACGATACGTAGACACCTGCCAATACTATCTCCTAGCAAGGAAGTGTCGCATTTACATTCTTTTGAAGTCAATACGAGGTATACATGACACTTCGCAATGAATATTATATCTTATCATGAAGCATAGATATGAGATGCGATATCGCTATTTAAGAAGCATTGGAACTCTATTGCAACGATACGTAGACATCTGCAAACGCTATTTAGTAGCAAAGATGTGTCGCACTGGCATTCATTTGAAGTGAATACGAAATATACACAACACTTTGCAATGGATATTATATCTTATCAGGAAACATAGAAATGAGATGCGATATCGCGTTTTAAGAAACGTTAAAGCTCTACTGCTACGATACGTAGACATCTGCAAACGCTATTTCCTAGCATGGAAGTGTCGCACTTACATTCTTTTGAAGTGAATACGAGGTATACATAGCACTTCGCAATGAATATTATATCTTATCATGAAACATAGAAATGAGATGCGATATCTCGATTTAAGAAGCATTACAACTTTATTGCTTTGATACGTAGACATCTGGAAACGTAATTTCCTAGAAAGGAAGTGTCGCATTTACATTCATTTGAAGTGTAGACGAGATAGACATAACACTGCACAATGAATATTATATCTTATCATAAAACATAGGAATGAGATGCGATATCGCGTTTTAAGAAGCATTAGAACTCTACTGCTCCGGTACGTAGACATCTGGAAACGCTATTTCCTATAAAGGAAGTGTCGCATTTACATTCATTTGTAGCGTAGGTAAGGAATACATAACACTTCGCAATGAATATTATATCTTATCGTGAGACATAGAAATGGGATGCGATATCGCGATTTAAGAAGCATTAGAACACTATTGCTTCGATACGTAGACATCTGGAAACGTTATTTCCTAGAAAGGAAGTGTCGCATTTACATTCATTTGAAGTGAATAAGATGTATACGTGACACTTCGCAATGAATATTATATCTCATGATGAGACATAGCAATGAGATGCGATATCGCGTTTTAGGAAACATTAGAGCTTTATTGCTACGATACGTAGACGTGTGGAGACGCTATTTCGTAGAAGGAAAGTGTCGCATGTACATTCATTTGAAGTGAATATGAGGTACACATAACACTCCACTATGAATATTATATCTTATCGTGAAACATAGAAATGAGATGCGATATTGTGATTTAAGTAGCATTAGAACACAATTTCCTCGATACGTAAACATCTGGAAACGCTATTTTCTAGAAAGGATGTACCGCATTTTCATTCGTTTGAAGTGAAGACGAGGAATACATAACACTTGGCAATTAATATTATATCCTATCATGAAGCATAGAAATGAGATTCGATATCGCGTATTAAGAAGCTGTAGAACTCTATTGCTACGAAACGCAGACATCTGCAAACGCTATTTCCTAGGAAGGAAGTGCCGCAGTTACATTCTTTTGAAGTAAATACGCTTCATACATAACACCCCACAATGAATATTATATCTTATCACGAAATATAGAAATGAGATGCGATATCGCAATTTAAGCAGCATTAGAACTCTATTGCTTCGATACGTAGACATCTGCCAACGCTATTTCCTAGCAAGGAAGTGTCGCATTTACATTCATTCGAAGTGGAGACGAGGAATACATAACACTTCGTAATGAATATTATATCTTATCATGAAACATAAAAATGAGATGCGATATCGCGTTTTGAGAAGCATTAGAACTCTACTGCTTCGATACGTAGATATCTGCAAACGCTACTGTGACGTCAGGTGTGCCGCCTGCCACACTCTCAACGCACCACAGCAACCACCCTCACGCGCCTGCACCACCTGCAACACCCAGGCGCAACTCGCCGTCTCTCTCACTCCAGGGGACATACCCTCCGTCTCACTCGCACCCACAGAGATGCTCGCCGTCTCTCTCACTCCAAGGGACCTACCCTCCGTCTCACTCGCACCCGCAGATGTGTTCGCCTTCTCCCTCGCTCCAAGGGCAACGCATTCTTTCTCACTCGCACCGAGGACCTCGTGCGCCATCTCGCTCGCACCAAGGACCATGTGCGCTGTCTCGCTCCCACTCAAGGTGCCATCCACCGTCTCACTCTTACCTGCAGGGAAACTCGCCCTCTCGCTCACTCCAGGGACGTACCAGGTGAATCAACCTCTACGAGATTCTAATTTCATACTTGTATCTCTATAATCATAAGAGCGCTAATTAAATAAGCCGCGACGCGCGAGATCGCGACCGCCTCAGCGGCACGCGCCGCTAACCCCACCACGCAACGCCGAGACCCCACCACGCAACGCCGAGACCCCACTCGGGCGTCCACATACTCCCACCTACGTTCGCACGCGACCGAAGCGCTCCGAGAGTCGAGGAGGTCGCAGACGCATCTTGGGAGACACAGTCAGTCAGTACCGTCAGTACGGTACAGTTCTATCTCGCCTTCGGGTACTTCCAATTCCAAGTCTCTTCCAAGTCGCGCCTTAGGGCCGTCGCGCAGCCTCGATGAGGTTCCTAGTTCTAAAGTCCTTGTTCTAATTCCTAATTCATAGTTAACCTAGTCTTAGTACTTAGAAATAATTGTTCTTGTACTCTTTGATTTAGAATATACTTTATTATTTTTCTACCACATCAAGTTCTAGTTCATTCCAACTCCATTTCTAAATTCAATTATATTTTAATACAAATTCTTCCAAGTTCGTAACAACTTGAGTGTTTATAAACGAACTCTTCGCGCCGGGAGGAAGAATTTAATCCATTATCTCGTGCGGAATGCGTTGGTGAAACGCCAGAATTCTTCGTTCATCGACGGACGTCGACATTCATCGCAGCTCCACCGTCACAACGCCGATAACAGCCAGCCGTACGCCGTCTCCTCCCCCGAGAACGACCCTCGACGATCGCCACATCTGAAAGCAGGAGAGGGAAATTAGCGAAAGGTAAGTAAAATCCTTCCTTACACGCGTTCGCGATTGTTTACGGTGCCCGCGTCTTGCCAGAATCGACGAACCCGGTCATACGCGTTTTATACCGGACCGAATTCTCGACAAAAATGCTTGTGTCATTCAGCCTCCTGGGATACGAATAATTTGTTCGCCAGGACTTGACATAATTTCTGGTGACAGCGGTGGGATATTCGCGTATAACTTATCGGAAATTCTGCTGAATAAGTGTTCGAACAGCCATGTTGACGCGCACGCCGACAAAGCGAACGCGGCTTCAGGTACAATAGGACGCCGCCGCAACCGAATCCGATACTCACCGAACGTTAGATTTTCACGATGCTCTCGCAATCGACGCCGCCGGACCTTCAAACGATAATACGGATAAAGAACAAGCGATCGCTACGTTAAATCGCCAAATAGATTTCATGCGTTGGGAATTGGAATCCTTACGCGCGGCACAATCCGCAAACGCCGACACTATCTCTTTCGGAACTCCGCACCTGCAACCGACACGTAGTTCAGGGTCCGATTCACCAAACTCTCAAACAGATAGGTTTATTTTTCGCGAAGCAATAGATAGCATCCCTATATTCGATGGCAAAAACTTGCCAATATTACAGTTCGTGCGGGCCTGTAAACGGGCAAGGGAGTTGATTTCGCCCGAAGGAGAACCCTCGTTCACCAAACTCATTGTCAATCGTTTACGCGGCTGTGCATACCTGGCCGTAGAGGACGAGCAATGCTCTTCGGTCGGACAACTGACCGATATTCTACGAGCCGCATTCGGAAATACAAAGTCAACCGACCATTACAGGGGCGAACTAACTAATACTTTCATGCGCCCAGGAGAACATATCCTCGATTTCATAGGTAGAATTAAAGACCTACGTAACGCAGCAATCGACTGCGAACGGTTCGATTCCGCCGAATTAGTAAATTCACGTTCCGGAATAGACGCGCTTACGCTTAGGTGTTTTTGCGACGAGCTTATCCCGGAAATTCGACATTCGATGAACACGCGATTGTACGAAACATACGCGGACGCGTTCGCTCACGCTAAGGAGTTGTACAGGCGAAACGAATTAGACAAAGAGAGACTCTCCTCGTCGCGTCTCCGTACAGAAAATTTTCACTTCGAGCGCCGGCAAGAAACGGTTTGCGCTCGTTGTAATAGTCGCGGTCATGTCACCCGCGATTGCAGGTACGCATATCATAGACCGTCAGTCACGTAACCACGGGAAGAAACCCCGAGGTATCCTCGACAGGAACGACCGCCTGTAACGGGACCTCCGCGCGGTCAGTACGCACCGCCCGATCGACGGGATCTCGTTTGTAGGTACTGCCGAAACCTGGGACATAGCATAGACGAATGTCGAAAGCGACAATTTAATAATGTCGGAAATAACGTTACGCGCCCGAATCCGGGAAACGCGAACGGCCTCCCGACCCGCCGCGAGACGGTACGCGAGGCCGGCTACGATCGCCGAGTTCCCGCCTTAACGAACGACGAGTCAATCTCGATAATAGAAGAGCAGCAGTAAACATAACGGGTAAAACTAGCGTCCCCACGGTTGTCATAAATTCTAACGCGTTAATTGAACCCGTAGTAATGATGATCGACACCGGAGCCGAGATCAACGTGATCAAGGAAAACGCGCTAAAACCTAAAACTCTAATTAACACTGCAGAACGCCTAACTATTACCGGTGTAACTCAGGGAACCGTAGCCACCTTAGGGACGGTTACGTTACCGATATTTTCTCGTGACGTTCCGTTTAATGTTGTCAGTTCCGACTTCCCAATTAAATCCGCCGGGATCCTGGGATCCGTGTTTTGTGCAGAAGCGGATATATCTTTTAGAAATAAATATATCCTGTGGCACGGGAATAGGATCCTATTTGCACGTCGCGAAGACGTTTTAATTAACGGAATAATTAATTCAGGCGTAGGCGAAGGAATAATCCCCCGAACACAGATCGCGACGGGAGTATATTTCGGTCATGCTATCGTTAAAGTGCGAAACGGCCATGCGATAGCAAGCATAATTAATGCGACCGATACCGAGATCGAGATCGCGGTGCCCAGAATTCATCTGGACCCGCTTCCCGTTCTCGAATCGCTGAAACGCGAACCAGCGTTATATTCGTTATTTACGAATACTTCTAAATCCACTGTTTCTAATACAAAAATCAATACTAAATCCACTGTTTCTAATACAAAAATCAATACAAAATCCACTGTTTCTAATACAAAAATGAATACTAAATCCACTGTTTCAAGCATGCGTACTAATTCTACTAATACTAAATCCACTGTTTCCAGCATGCCTACTAATCCAATTAATACTAAATCCACTGTCTCAAGCATGCGTACTAACTCGACTAATTCCAAATCCACTGTATCCACTCTAAAACGAGTATTCCCAAATCCCACTGTATCTTATGCTAACATTGTTTCAAAATCCACTACAAATTCTACGAATTCCAACGAAAATCTCTTACCATCGTCACGCGATATTCAACACAAAGTTTCCAACCATGATAAATCTTCCAATAACAACCTCAGAAAATCCACAAAAATTTTTTCAAGTGCCATCGAAGGTACGCAACGTAACTTAAACATCCGCGCGAAAGATACACAAAATAAATCTCTTCTCAAAAGCGATAGCGAACGACACTTGAAACGCGACACTCCGCGCGCCACTCAAAATGTAACGCAACCTCAAAGCCGATTCGACGAAATAGACGCGTCACTCCGTCTAGATCATCTAAACAGCGAAGAAAGAAATAATATATACAAACTGATTTCTAACAATCAAAATTTATTCCATCTCCCAGGCGATAAATTAGGATTTACCACTGTAACCGAGCACCGTATTCCAACGATAAATGATCAGCTAATAAACGTGAAACAATACCGCTTCCCGCCGATACACAAGGAAGAAATACAACGTCAAATAGATCAATTACTAGAAAAGGAAATTATTAAACCGTCAAAATCTCCATATAATTCACCGCTCTGGGTTGTACCCAAGAAACCGGATTCTTTAGGAAATAAAAGATGGAGAGTTGTAATAGACTATCGAAGCCTGAACGAAAAATCCATCGCCGATGCGTACCCGCTCCCGTGTATAACGGAGATACTAGATAAGTTAGGAAGCGCAAAGTACTTCAGTACCTTTGATTTAGCAAGTGGATTCCATCAAATCCCAATGTCAGCATCAGATTCCGCTAAAACCGCATTTTCGACCCCTCACGGCCACTACGAATTTCAAAGAATGCCGTTCGGTCTCCGTAACGCCACAGCCACCTTCCAACGGCTGATGGACAATGTTCTAACAGGTTTGCAAGGCAATGAAATGTTTGTATATCTCGATGATATTGTTCTGTACGCCAGTTCTTTGCACGAACACGAGGTAAAATTTAATAAGCTTGTAGAACGCCTTCGATACGCGAACCTTGTCCTCCAGCCGGACAAGTGCGAGTTTTTGCGCCGTGAAGTAAATTATTTAAGGCACGTCATTAGCGAAAACGGGGTAAAACCCGATCCTAATAAAATATGAACAGTAAGAGACTTTCCACGTCCACAGAACCCAAAACAAATAAAACAGTTTCTCGGTCTCGCAGGATACTATCGCAGATTTATTTCAAATTTCTCTTCTATCGCGAAACCACTAACGAATCTCCTTAAAAAAGATATTAAATTCATTTGGCGAAACGATCAGGAAATTGCATTCGTTACACTAAGAGACATGCCCTGTGAAGCACCGATATTGCAGTATCCTGACTTTTCGAAACCGTTTATCATAACCTCAGACGCATCCGCCAACGCTATCGGCGCCGTTCTTAGTCAGGGCCCCATCGGTAGGGACCTTCCAATCGCCTACACGTCGCGCTTGCTGAATAATGCAGAGAAAAATTATTCAACTATAGAAAAGGAGTGTTTGGGCATCATTTACGCCGTTCATTATTTTAGACCATATATCTACGGTCGATCTTTCAAACTCGTGACAGACCACAGACCGTTGGCCTGGATGAACTCCGTCAAAGATCCGTCCAGTAGATTAGTTCGTTGGCGCCTTAAACTGGCCGAATACGAATATGAAATCGTATACAAGCCAGGAAAGGTGAACATGAACGCAGATGCTTTGTCAAGAAACCCTGTCAGCGTAAAGCCAATTACACACTCCAGCGACTCCGACGAAAACATTTTCGAGTTTCCAGTTCCTAAATCATCCAAACCTCCACCTCCGCCGCCTCCTACACCAGCATCCTCGACAGAAAATATCGACAGATCGCAATTACCGACAGAAAATCCTAGTTCCTCCTTACCGACAACGGTACCGACAGACTTACCGACAGTGGACTACCCACCCGAAGTCAGGCAACGCCCTCTGTTCGTTACTACAAGAGACTCGTTATCCGCAAGGCACGATAATTTAGTCGTTTTTATCACGAGAGGAGGCCGCCCGTACGAAACAGGCGCACGCGAACTTCAGAATGTAGGAAAATTCCATCAACATAAAGATAACGTTAACTTAGGAAGAGCCAAAGTAAGTTCTCACGGAAATTATTTCCAAATTTCATTACCAGTTACGGAACACGAAAAGAAACAAGTCGACAATCAAATCCTTCTAGAATGTTTACAATCTCTATATGACGTAACACGCGAGCTTCAATTAGAATCGTTTAGCATAGCACAAACCGCAATTAATCAATTTACTCTTTCACAAATCAAACGAATCCTAGTAGATCTCTTTCTCGACACCAATATTCAAATTACGTTCTGCCAAGGTCTCGTTCGAACTCCGCGAGAAGAACTTCGAAACGATATAATCCGCGAGAATCACGATACCCCAGTAGCAGGACACAAAGGAGTTAACAAAACTTACAGTAGAATCCGTGAAAAGTACTACTGGCCGAACACGAAACAAGAAATCCAAAAATACATAGAAAAATGCGAAATGTGCCAAAAATTAAAACTAACTAGAGTCAAAACGCGTCAACCTCTAACTCTCACCGATACCCCAGGCACAGCATTCGACAAGATATCCATGGACCTTATGGGACCATTACCCCCCACTCCAGACGGATATACGAACATACTCACGATACAAGATCTCCTGACAAAGTATTCCCTAGCAATTCCTTTAAAAAGAACCACGGCGGTTGACATAGCCGACGCGTTCATTACGCATTTTATTTGTAAATTCGGATGCCCTAAGGGCATATTAACAGATCAAGGTTCCAATTTTATAAACTCATTGATGAAAACCATCGCCGCTAGATTCAGCATTCAACAATATAAAACAACGGTTTTCCACGCCCAGACCAACGGTTATGTGGAAAGATCACATCACGTGTTAGCGGAATATTTAAAACAATTCATAGGCAATCGGAACAATTGGGAAAAATAGCTGCCATATGCTATGTTTTCCTACAATACCAGTACACACTAAGGAACACGTTACACGCCATACGAACTGGTTTTTGGGAAAATAGCACGAACTCCCTCTGCCATACCTTTCAGAGACACTTCGGAAAACGAATCGTACGCCACGTATTTAGATGAACTCAACGATGGAATACGTACTTCACAAGAAATAGCGAAAACATACTTAGACGGTGCAAAAACACGCGCTAAATTCTATTACGATAAGAAGCTTAATGTAAAGGATTTCCAAGTCGGACAATGGGTTTATTTGCTCCGCGAACCACTTAGACATAAATTCGATTCTCAATACACAGGCCCATATAAGATCTTGGAGATTCTGCTTAATAATAATGTAAAAATTAATGTTAAAAGGAGGCACAAGATTGTGCATTCAAATAAATTAAAAAATTGTAAGCGCCTACAAACGATGAATGCACGTATGAGAGTTCGATCGAATGTAGGAGACAGTGAAAAGTGTAAGTCAAAATCAGAAACTGAAAATCTTAATGAACAAAGAGTAAAAGAATCGGTGACAGTGACAAACGAACAAAGTGCACCTCCGAAGAAAAGTGCAACCAAACAGAGTGCAGCCGTAGCAGCACAAGATACGCAGAGACCACAGCATCCACGAGATGAGAGCAGCATACACGCCAAGGAGGACCAATCTCCTCCACAGCACACGAGATGAGTAGCATCCCACATCGAGCCCACATCAGTCCAGAGATTTCGCTATAGGCGAAATTCTTTTTCTAAGGGGCAAGGTGTGACGTCAGGCGTGCCACCTGCTACCCTCTCAACGCACCACAGCAACCACCCTCACGCGCCTGCACCACAGGAAACACCCAGGCGCAATTCGCCGTCTCACTCAGGCCAAAGGCTACGACCATCGTCTCACTCGCACCCGCAGAGGTGCTCGCCGTCTCTCTCACTCCAAGGGATATACCCTCCGACTCACTCGCACCCGCAGAGGTGCTCGCCATCTCGCTCGCATCAACGACCATGTGCGCTGTCTCGCTCCCACTCAAGGAGCCATCCACCGTCTCACTCTTACCTGCAGGGAAACTCGCCCTCTCGTTCACTCCAGGGACGTACCAGGAGAATCAACCTCCACGAGATCCGACGACGGGAACCCTCACCGTACAAAGGACTCTACGATTTCACCATCCCAGATCTGCCATGCCCAAAATACTATTTCTAAGATTATTAATTAACATTATATATATACTCCTACATTCTAAGCTCTGTATTCCTAGCTCATAGAATTTACACGACACTACTTTATACCGACACAAACAACACACATTTTACATTTAAGGCGTAATTTCTAATTTCATACTTGTATCTCTATATTCATAAGTTGCGCTAATTAAGTAACCCGCGACGCGCGAGATCGCGACCGCCTCAGCGGCACGCGCCGCTAACCCCACCACGCAACGCCGAAACCCCACTCGGGCGTCCACATACTCTCACCTACGTTCGCACACGACCGAAGCGCTCCGAGAGTCGAGGAGGTCGCAGACATATCTTGGGAGACACAGTCAGTCAGTACCGTCAGTACGGTACAGTTCTATCTCGCCTTCGGGCACTTCCAATTCCAAGTCTCTTCCAAGTCGCGCCTTAGGGCCGTCGCGCAGCCTCGATGAGATTCCTAGTTGTAAAGTCTTTGTTCTAATTCCTAATTCATAGTTAACCTATTCTTAATACTTAGAAATAATTGTTCTTGTACTCTTTGATTTAGAATATACTTTATTATTTTCCTACCACATCAAGTTCTAGTTCATTCCAACTCCATTTCTAAATTCAATTATATTTTAATACAAATTCTTCCAAGTTCGCAACAACTTGAGTGTTTATAAACGAACTCTTCGCGCCGGGAGGAAGAATTTAATCCATTATCTCGTGCGGAATACGTTGGTGCAACGCCAGAATTCTTCGTTCATCGACGGACGGCGACATTCATCGCAGCTCCACCGTCACAACGCCGATTTCAGCCAGCCGTACGCCGACTCCTCCCCCGAAAACGACACTCGACGATCGCCACATCTGAAAGCAGAAGAGGGAAATCAGCGAAATGTAAGTAAAATCCCTCCTTACACGCGTTCGCGATTGTTTACGGTGCCCGCGTCTTGCCAGAATCGACGAACCCGGTCATACGAGTTTTATACCGGACCGAATTTTCGACTAAAAGGCTTGTGTCATATAGCCTCCTGGGATACGAATAATTTGTTCGCCAGGACGTGACACTACTTCCTAGCACGGAAGTGTCGCATCTACATTCACTTGATGTGTATGCGAGGTATACATGCCACTTCGCAATGAATATTATATCTTACCATGAAACATAGAAATGAGATGGGATATCGCGATTTAAGAAGCATTAGAACTCTACTGCATCGATACGTAAACATCTGCAAACGCAACGTCCTAGCAAGGAAGTGTCGCATTTACATTCTTTTGAAGTGAGTACGAGACACTTCGCAATGAAAATTATATGTTATCATGAAACATAGAAAGGAGATGCGATATCTCGATTTAAGAAGCATTGCAACGCTATTGCTTCGATATCTTGACATCTGCAAACGCTACTTCCTAACAAGAAAGTGTCGCATTTACATTCTTTTGAAGTGAATACGAGGTATGCATGTCACTTCACAATGAATATTATACCTTATCATGAAACATAGAAATGAGATGCGATATCTCGTTTTAAGAAGCATTAGAACTCTTTTGCTTCGACACGTAGACATCTGCAAACGCTATTTCCTAGAAAGGAAGTGTCGCATTTACATTCATTTGAAGTGAATACGAGGAATACATGAAACTTCACAATGAATATTATATCTTATCACGAAACATAGAAATGAGATGCGATATCGCGTTTTAAGAAGCTTTAGAACTCTATTGCTACGATACGTAGACATCTACAAACGCTAATTCCTAGCAAGGAAATGTCGCATTTTCAATCTTTAGAAGTGAATACGAGGTATAAATAACACACCACAATGAATATTATACTTTATCATGAAACATAGAAATGAGATGCGATATCGCGATGTAAAAAGCATTAGAACTCCATTGCTACGATACGTAGACATCTGCAAACGCTACTTCCTAGCAAGGAAGTGCCGCATTTAAAATCTTTTATGTGAATAGGAGGTAAGCATGACACTCCGCAATTAATTTTAAATCTTATCATGAAACATAGAAGTGAAATGCGATATCCCGATTTAAGAAGCATTAGAATAACTGCTTCGATACGTATACATCTGGAAACGCTACTTCCTAGCAAGGAAGTGTCGCATTCACATACATTGGAAGTGAATACGAGGTATACATCACACACCACAATGAATATTATATATTATCATGAAACAAAGAAATGAGTTGCAATATCGCGTTCTAAGAAGTATTAGAACTCTAATGCTAATATACGTAGACATCTGCAAACGCTACTTCTTAGCAAGGAAGTGTCGCATTTACATTCTATTGAAGTGAATACGACGTATACATAACACTGCATAATGAATATTATATCTTATCATAAAACATAGATGTGAGATGCGATATCTCGTTTTAAGAAGCATTAGAACTCTGTTGCTGCGATACGTAGACATCTGCCATCGCTATATACTAGCAAGGAAGTGACGCATTTACATTCATTTGAAGTGTATGCGAGGTATACATGACACTTCGCAATGAATATTATATCTTATCATGAAACATAGAAATGAGATGCGATATCGCGTTTTAAGAAGCATTAGAACTCACATTGCTACGATACCTAGATATCTGCAGACGCTATTTCCTAGCAAGGAAGTGCCGCATTTACATTCTTTTGAAGTTAATACGCTTCATACATAGCACTCCACAATGAATATTATATCTTATCATGAAATATAGAAATGAGATGCGTTATCGCAATTAGAAAGCATTAGAACTCTATTGGTGCGATACGTCGATATCTGCAACCGCTATTTCCTAGCAAAGAAGTGTCCCATTTTCCTACATTTGAAGTGAATACGAGGTATACATAACACTGCACTATAAGTATTATATCTTATCGTGAAACATAGAAATGGGATGCGATATCTCGTTTTAAGAAGCATTAGAACGCTATTGCATCGATACGTAGAAATCTGCAAACCCTATTTCCTAGCAAGGAAGTGTCGCATTTACATTCATTTGTAGTGTATGCGAGGTATACATGATACTTGGCAATGAATATTATATCCTATCATGAAACATAGATATGAGATGCGATATCGCGCTTTAAGTGGCATTAGAACTCTGTTGCTACGATACGTAGACATCTGGAAACCCACTTCCTAGCAGGGAATTGCCGCGTTTTCATTCGTTTGAAGTTTGTGCGAGGTATACACTTCGGATCACACTTCGCACTTTATATTATATCTTATTATGAAACATAGAAATGAGATGCGATATCGCGTTCTAAGAAGTATTAGAACTCTATTGCTTCGATACGTAGACAACTGCAAACGCTACATCCTAGCAAGGAAGTATCGCATTTACATTCTTTTGAAGTGAATACGAGGAATACATGACACTTCGCAATGAATAATATATCTTATCATGAAACATAGATATGGGATTCGACATCTCGTTTTAAGAAGCATTAGAAAACTATTGCTTCGATAAGTAGACATCTGCAAACGCTACTTCCTAGCAATGAAGTGTCGCATTTACATTCTTTTGAAGTGAACACGAGGTATTCATGACTCTTCGCAATGAATATTATATCTTATCATGAAACATAGAAATGAGATGCGATATCTCGTTTTAAGTAGCATTAGAACCCTATTGATGCGATACGTAGACATCCGCAAACGCTATTTCCCAGCAAGGAAGTGTCGCATTTGCATTCCTTCGAAGTGAATACGAGGTATACCTAACACTCCACAATGATTATTATATCTAATCATGAAACATAGAAATGAGATGCGATATCGCGATTTAAGAAGAATTAGAAATGTAATGCTTCGATACGTAGACTTGTGCAGACGCTATTTGGTAGCAAGGAAGCCCCGCACTTACATGCTTTTGAAGTGTATACGAGTTATAAGTAACACTTCGCAATGAATATTATATCTTCTCATGAACATATAAATGAGATGCGCTGTGGCGTTTTAAGAAGCATTAGAAATCTATTGCTACGATACGTAGGCAACTGCAAACGCTATTTCCTAGCAAGGAAGTGTTGCACTTACATTCTTTTGAGGTGAATACAAGGTTTACATAACACTTCACAATGAATATTACATCTTATCACGAAACAGAAATGGGATGCGATTTCGCGATTTAAGAAGCATTAGAACTCTATTGCTTCGATACGCAGACATCTGCAAACGCTATTTCCTAGCAAATAAGTGTCGCATTTACAATCTGTTGAAGTGAATACGAGGTATACATAACACTCCAGAATGAATATTACATCTTATCATGAAACATAGAAATGAGATGCGTTATCTCGTTTTAAGAAGCATTGGTACTCTATTGCTTCGATACGTAACCATCTGGCATCGCTATTTCCTATCGAGGAAGTATCACGTTTACATTCATTTGAAGTGTATGCGAGATATACATGACACTTCGCAATGAATATTGTATCTTATCATGAAACATAGAAATGATATGCGATATCGCGATTTAAGAAGCGTTAGAACTCTATTGCATCGATACGTAGACATCTGCAAACGCTACTTCTTGGCAAGGAAGTGTCGCATTTACATTCTTTTGAAGTGAGAATGAGGTATACATGACACTCCACAATGAATATTATATATTATCATGAAACATAGAAATGAAATGCGATATGGCGATTAAAGAAGCACTAGAATTCTACTGCTTCGATACGTAGACATCTGCCCACGCTATTTCCTAGCAAGGAAGAGTCGCATTTACATTCATTTGAAGTGAATACGAGGTATACATAACACCGCACAATTAATATTATATCTTATAGTGAGACATTGAAATGAGATGCTATTTCGCGATTTGAGGAGTATTAGAACCCCATTACTACGATACGTAGACATCTGCAATCGCTATTTCCTAGCAAGGAATTGTCGCATTTACGTTCTTTTGAAGTAAATACGAGGTGTACATGACACTTCGCAATGAATATTATATCTTATCAGGAAACATAGAAATGAGATGCGATTTGGCGATATAAGAAGCATTAGAACTCTATTGCTTCGATACGTAGACATCTGCCAACGCTATTTCCTAGGAAGGTTGTGTCGCATTTACATTCATTTGAAGTGAATACGAGGTATAGATAACACTCCACAATGAATGTTATATCTTCGCATGAAACGTAGAAATGAGATGCGATATCGGCATTTAAAAAGCATTAGAAATCTATTGCTACGGTAAGTAGACATCTGCAAACGCTATTCAATAGCAAGGAAGCGTCGCACTTACATTCTTTTGAAGTGAATACGTGGTATACATAACACTACACAATGAATATTATATCTTATCATAAAACATAGAAATGAGATGCGATCTCGCGGTTTTAGAAGCATTAGAACCCTAATGCTACGATACGTAGACATCTGCAAACGCCATTTCCTAGCAAGGAAGTGTCGCATTTACATTCACTTGATGAGAATGCGAGGTACACATGACACCTCGCAATGAATATTATATCTTATCATGAAACATAGAAAGGAGATGCTATATCGTGTTTTAAGAAGCATTAGAACTCTATTGCTTCGATACGTAGGCACCTGCAAACGCTATTTCCTATCAAGGGAGTGTCGCATTTACATTCATTTGAAGTGAATGCGAGGTATACATAACACTCCACACTGAATATTATAACTGATCATGAAACATAGAAATGTGATGCGATATCGCGTTTCGAGAAGCATTAGAACTCTATTGCTACGATACGTAGACATCTGCAAACGCTATTTACTAGCAAGGAAATGTCGTATTTACATTCTTTTGAAGAGAATACGAGGTATACATGACACTCCGCAATGAATAGTATATCTTATCGTAAAACATAGAAATGAGATGCGATATGGCGATTCAAGAAGCATTAGATCTCTATTGCTTCGATACGTAGACATCTGCCAATGCTAATTCCTAGCAAGGAAGTGTTGCATTTACATTCATTTGAAGTATATGCGAGGAATACAAGACACTGCGCAATGAATATTATATCTTATCATGGAACATACAAACGAAATGCGATATTGCGATTTAAGGAGCGCAAGAACTCTATTGCTTCGACACGTAGCCATCTGAAAACGCTACTTCCTAGCAAGGAAGTGTCGCATTTACATTCTTTTGAAAGGAATACAAGGTATACATGACACTGCACAATGAATATTATATCTTATCGTAAAACATAGAAATGTGATGCGATACCTCGTTTTAAGAAGCATTAGAACTCTGATTCTTCGATGCGCAGACAACTGCCATCGCTATGTCCTAGCAAGGAAGTGTTGCATTTACATTGTTTTGAAGTGAATACGAGGTATACATGATACTCCACAATGAATATTATATCTTATCATGAAACATAGAAATGAGATGCGATATCTCGTTTTAAGAAGCATTAGAACCCCTTTGCTTCGATACGTAGACATCTGCCAACGCTATTTCCTAGCAAGGAAGTGTCGCATTTACATTCTTTTGAAGTGATTACGAGGTATACATAACACTCCACAGTGAATATTATATCTTATCATGAAACATAGAAATGAGGTGCGATATCGCGCTTTAAGAAGCATTAGAACTCTATTGCTACGTAGCTATCTGCAGACGCTATTTCCTAGCAAGGAAGTGTCGCATTTACACTCCTTTGAAGTGAATGCGAGGTATACATAACACTCCACAGTGAATATATATATCTTATCATGAAACAGAGAAATGAGGTGCGATATCGCGCTTTAAGATGCATTAGAACTCTATTGCTACGTAGCTATCTGCAGACGCTATTTCCTAGCAAGGAAGTGTCGCATTTACATTCTTTTGAAATGAATACGAGGTATACATAACACTCCACAATGAATATTATATCTTGTCATGAAACATAGAAATGAGATGCGATATCGCGATTTAAAAGGCATTATAAATCTATTGGGACGATACGTAGACATTTGCAAACGCTATTTAATAGCAAGGAAGTGTCGCATTTACATTCATTTGAAGTTTGTGGGAGGTATAAGTGACACTTCGCAATAAATATTATATCTTATCATGAAACATATACGTGAGACGCGATATCGCGTTTTAAGAAGCATTAGATCTCTATTGCTACGATACGTAGACATCTGCAAACGCTATTTCCTTGCAAGGAAGTGTCGCATTTACATACATTTGAAGTGAGTACGAGGTATAAGTGACACGTCGCAATAAATATTATATCTTATCATGAAACATAGAAATGCGATGCGATATCGCGTTTTAAGAAGCACTAGAACTCTATTGCTTCCATACGTAGACATCTGCCATAGCTATATGCTAGCTAGGAAGTGTCGCATTTACATTCATTTGAAGTGAATGCGAGGTATACACGACACTTCCCAATGTATATTGTATCTTATCATGAAACATAGAAACGAGATGCGATATCGCGATTAAAGAAGCATTAGGGCTCTATTGCTTCGATACGTAGACATCTGTCGACGCTATTTCCTAGCAAGGAAGTGTCGCATTTACATTCTTTTGAAGTGAATACGAGGAAAACATAACAATTCACAATGAATATTATATCTTATCATGAAACATAGAAATGAGATGCGATTTGGCGATATAAGAAGCATTAGAACTCTATTGCTTCGATACGTAGACATCTGCCAACGCTATTTCCTAGGAAGGTTGTGTCGCATTTACATTCATTTGAAGTGAATACGAGGTATAGATAACACTCCACAATGAATGTTATATCTTATCACGAAACATTGAAATGTGATGCTATATGGCGATTTAAGAAGCATTAGAACTCTATTGCTTCGATACGTAGGCATCTGCAAACGCTACTTCCTAGCAATGAAGTGTCGCATTTACAATCTTTTGAAAGGAATACGAGGTATATATGACACTCCGCAATGAATATTATATCTTATCGTAAAAGATAGAAATGAGATGCGATATCTCGTTTTAAGAAGCATTAGATCTCTATTGCTTCGATACGTAGACATCTGCCAATGCTATTCCCTAGCAATGAAGTGTCGCATTTAAATTCATTTGAAGTATATGCGAGGTATACAAGACACTTCGCAATGAATATTATATCTTATCATGAAACATAGAAATGATATGCGATATCGCGATTTAAGAGGCGTTAGAACTCTATTGCATCGATGCGTAGACATCTGCAAACGCTACTTCTTAGTAAGGAAGTGTCGCATTTACATTCCATTGAAGTGAAAATGAGGTATACACGACACTCCACAATGAATATTATATCTTATCATGAAACATAGAAATGAAATGCGATATGGCGATTAAAGAAGCATTAGAACTCTATTGCTTCGATACGTAGGCATCTGCAAACGCTACTTCCTAGCAATGAAGTGTCGCATTTACAATCTTTTGAAAGGAATACGAGGTATATATGACACTCCGCAATGAATATTATATCTTATCGTAAAAGATAGAAATGAGATGCGATATCTCGTTTTAAGAAGCATTAGATCTCTATTGCTTCGATACGTAGACATCTGCCAATGCTATTCCCTAGCAATGAAGTGTCGCATTTAAATTCATTTGAAGTATATGCGAGGTATACAAGACACTTCGCAATGAATATTATATCTTATCATGAAACATAGAAATGATATGCGATATCGCGATTTAAGAGGCGTTAGAACTCTATTGCATCGATGCGTAGACATCTGCAAACGCTACTTCTTAGTAAGGAAGTGTCGCATTTACATTCCATTGAAGTGAAAATGAGGTATACACGACACTCCACAATGAATATTATATCTTATCATGAAACATAGAAATGAAATGCGATATGGCGATTAAAGAAGCATTAGAACTCTATTGCTTCGATACGTAGGCATCTGCAAACGCTACTTCCTAGCAATGAAGTGTCGCATTTACAATCTTTTGAAAGGAATACGAGGTATATATGACACTCCGCTATGAATATTATATCTTATCGTAAAAGATAGAAATGAGATGCGATGTCTCGTTTTAAGAAGCATTAGATCTCTATTGCTTCGATACGTAGACATCTGCCAATGCTATTCCCTAGCAATGAAGTGTCGCATTTAAATTCATTTGAAGTATATGCGAGGTATACAAGACACTTCGCAATGAATATTATATCTTATCATGAAAGATAGAAATGATATGCGATATCGCGATTTAAGAAGGGTTAGAACTCTATTGCATCGATACGTAGACATCTGCAAACGCTACTTCTTAGCAAGGAAGTGTCGCATTTACATTCTTCTGAAGTGAAAATGAGGTATACATGACACTCCACAATGAATATTATATCTTATCATGAAACATAGAAATGAAATGCGATATGGCGATTAAAGAAGCATTAGAATTCTACTGCTTCGATACGTAGACATCTGCCAACGCTATTTCCTAGCAAGGAAGTGCCGCAATTACGTTCGTTTGAAGTGAATACGAGGTATACATGACACTCCGCAGTGAATATTATATCTTATCATAAAACGTAGAAATGAGATGCGATATCTCGTTTTAAGAAGCATTAGAACTATGTTGCTTCGATACGTAGACATCTGCAGACGCTTATTCCTACGAAGGAAGTGTCTAATTTACACTCTTTTGAAGTGAATACGAGGTATACATGGCACTTCGCAAAGAATATTATATCTTATCTTGAAACATAGAAATGAGATGCGCTATGGCGTTTTAAGAAGCATTTGAAATCTATTGCTACGATACGTAGATAACTGCAAACGCTATTTCCTAGCAAGGAAGAGTCGCATTTACATTCTTTTGAAATGAGTACGAGGTATACATAACACTCCACAATGAATATTATATCTTGTCATGAAACATAGAAATGAGATGCGATATCGCGATTTAAAAGGCATTATAAATCTATTGAGACGATACGTAGACATTTGCAAACGCTATTTAATAGCAAGGAAGTGTCGCATTTACATTCATTTGAAGTTTATGGGAGGTATAAGTGACACTTCGCAATAAATATTATATCTTATCATGAAACATATACGTGAGACGCGATATCGCGTTTTAAGAAGCATTAGATCTCTATTGCTACGATACGTAGACATCTGCAAACACTATTTCCTTGCAAGGAAGTGTCGCATTTACATACATATGAAGTGAGTATTGAGGTATAAGTGACACGTCGCAATAAATATTATATCTTATCATGAAACATAGAAATGAGATGCGTTATCGCGTCTTCAGAAGCATTAGATCTCTATTGCTACGATACGTAGACATCTGCAAACGCTATTTCCTAGCAATGAAGTGTCACATTTACATTCATTTGAAGTGTATGCGAGGTATAAGTGACACCTCGCAATGAATATTATATCTTATAATGAAACATAGAAATGAGATGCGATATTGCGATTTAAGGAGCATAGGACCTCTATTGCTTCGATACGTAGACATCTGCCAACACTATTTCCTAGCAAGGAAGTTCCGCATTTACATTCCTTTGCAGTGAATATGAGGTATACATGACACTTCGCAATGAATATTATATATTTATCATGAGACATAGAAATGAGATGCGATATCGCGTTTTAAGAAGCATTAGAAATCTATTGCTTCGATACGTAGACATCTGGAAACGTAATTTCCTAGAAAGGAGGTGTCGCATTTACATACATTTGAAGTGTAGGCGAGGAATACATAACACTTCGCAATGAATATTATATCATATCATGATACATAGAAGTGACATGCGATTTCGCGATTTAAGGAGAATTAGAACTCTATTGCTATGATACGTAGACATCTGGAAACTCTATTTCCTAGCAAGGAAGAGTCGCAATTACATTCTTTTGATGTGAATACGAGGGATACATAACAGTTCGCAATGAATATTATATCCTATCATGAAACGTAGAAATGTGATGCTACATCACGTTTTAATAAGCACTAGAACTCTATTGCTTCGATACGTAGACATCTGGAAACGTAATTTCCTTGAAAGGAAGTGTCGCATTTACATACATCTCAAGTGCAGACGGTGAATACATAACACTTCGCAATGAATATTATATCTTATCATGAGACATAGAAATGAGGTGCGAAATCGCGTTATAAGAAGCATTAGAAATCTATTGCTTCGATACGTAGGCATCTGCAAACTCTATTTCCTAGCAAGGAAGTGACGCATTTACATTCTCTTGAAGTGAATACGAGGATATAATAACACTCCACAATGAATATTATATCTTATCATGAAACATAGAAATGAGATGCGATATGGCGATTTAAGAAGCAGTAGATCTCTATTGCTTCGATACGTAGACATCTGCAGACCCTATTTCCTAGCAAGGAAGAGTCGCATTTACATTCATTTGATGTGAATACGAGGTATACATGACACTGCGCAATGAATATTATATCTTATCATGAAACATAGAAATGTGATGCGATATCGCGTTTTAAGAAGAATTGGAACTCTATTGCTACGATACGTAGACATCTGCAAACGCTATTTCCTAGCAAGGAAGTGTCGCATTTACATTCTCTTGAAGTGAGTACGAGGTATACATAGCACTGCACAATGAATATTATATCTTATCATGAAACATAGAAATGAGATGCCTAATCTCGATTTTGGAAGCATTAGAAATCTATTGCTTCGATACGTATGCATCTGCAAACGCTATTTCCTAGCTAGGAAGTGTCGTATTTACATTCATTTGAAGTGTATGCGAGGTATAAGCGACACCTCGCAATGAATATTATATCATATAATGAAACATAGATATGAGAAGCGGTATCCCGATTTAAGAAGCATTACAACTCTATTGCTTCGATACGTATACATCTGCAAACGCTATTTAAAAGCAAGGAAGTGTCGCATTTACATTCTCTTGAAGTGAAGACGAGGGGCACATAACACACCACAATGAATATTATATCTTATAATGAAACATAGAATTGAATGCGATATCGCGTTTTAAGAAGCATTGGAGCCCTATTGCTCCGATACGTAGACATCTGCAAACGCTATTTCCTAGCAAGGAAGTGTCGCATTTACATTCTTTTGAAGTGAATACGAGGTATACATGACACTTCGCAATGGATATTATCAATTATCATGAAACATAGAAGTGAAATGCGATATCACGTTTTAAGAAGCATTAGAACTCTTGCTAAGATACGTAGACATCTGCAAACGCTACTTCCTAGCAAGGAAGTGTCGCATTTACATTCTTTTAAAGTGAATACGAAGTATACATGACACTCCGCAATGAATATTATATCTTATCATAAAACATAGAAATGAGATGCCATATCTCGTTTTAGGAAGCATTAGAAATCTGTTGCTTCGATACGTAGACATCTGACATCGCTATTTCCTAGCAAGGAAGTGTCGCATTTACATTCATTTGAAGTGTCGACGAGGAATACATAATACTTCGCAATGAATATCATATCTTATCACGAGACATATTAATGGGATGCGATATCGCGCTTTAAGAAGCATTAGAACTCCATTGCTACGATACGTAGACATCTGCAAACGCTATTTCCCAGGAAGGAAGTGTCGCATTTACATTCTTTTGATGCGAATACGAAGTATACATGACACTCCGCAATGAATATTAAATTTTATCATCAAACATAGAAATGAGATGCGATATCTCGTTTTAAGAAGCATTAGAACTCTGTTGCTTCGATACGTAAACATCTGCAGACGCTATTTCCTAGCAAGGAAGTGTCGCATTTACATTCTCTTGAATTGTATGCGAGGTATACATACCACGCCACAATGAATATTATCTCTTATCTCGAAACATTGAAATGAGATGCGATATCTCGGTTTAAGAAGCATTGCAAAGCTATTGCTTCGATACGTAGACATGTGCCAACGCTATTTCTTAACAAGGAAGTGTCGCACTTACATTCATTTGAAGTGTATGCGAGGTATACATGACACTCCACAATGAAAATTATATCCTATCATGAAACGTAGAGATAACGAGCGACTTTGCGTTTTAAGAAGCATTAGAACTCTATTGCTTCGATACGTAGACATCTGCAGACGCTATTTCCTAGCAAGGAAGTGTCGCATTTACAATCTTTTGATGTGAATACGAGGTATACATAACAGTGCACAATGAATATTATATCTTATCATGAAACATAGAAATGAGATGCCATATGTCGATTTAAGAAGCAATAGATCTCTATTGCTTCGATACGTAGACATCTCTAGACGCTATTTCGTAGCAAGGAAGTGTCGTATTTACATTCTTTTGAAGTGAATACGAAGTATACATGACACTCCGCAATGAATATTAAATTTTATCATCAAACATAGAAATGAGATGCGATATCTCGTTTTAAGAAGCATTAGAACTCTGTTGCTTCGATACGTAAACATCTGCAGACGCTATTTCCTAGCAAGGAAGTGACGCATTTACATTCAGTTGAAGTGTATGCGAGGTATACATGACACTTCGCAATGAATATTATATCTTACCATGAAACATAGAAATGAGATGCGATATCGCGTTTTAAGAAGCATTAGATCACTATTTCTACGATGCGTAGACATCTGCGGATGCTACTTCTATGCAAGGATGTGTCGCATTTACATTCTTTTGAAAGGAATATAAGGTATACATGACACTCCACAATGAATATTATATCTTATCGTAAAACATAGAAATGAGATGCGATACCTCGTTTTAAGAAGCATTGGAACTCTGTTTCTTCGATACGCAGACATCTGCCATCGCTATATCCTAGCAAGGAAGTGTCGCATTTACATTCTTTTGAAGTGAATACGAGGTATACATAACACCGCGCAATGAATATTATATCTTACAGTGAGACATCGAAATGAGATGCTATATCGCGTTTTGGGAAGCACTAGAACCCCATTACTACGATACGTAGACATCTGCAATCGCTAGTTCCTAGCAAGGAATTGTCACATTTACGTTCTTTTGAAGTGAATACGAGGTGTACATAGCACTCCACAATGAATATTATATCTTATCATGAGACATAGAAATGGGATGCGATATGACGATTTAAGAAGCATTATATATGTATATATTGCTTGCTAATAATACATTATATATGTATTATATTGCTTCGATACGTAGACATCAGCAAACGCTATTTCCAAGCAAGGAAGTGTCACACTAACATTCATTCGAAGTGTATGCGAGGTATACATGACACTTCGCAATGAATATTATATCTTATAATGAAACATATAAATGAGGAGCGATATGGCGATTTAAGAAGCATTAGAACTCTATTGCTTCGATACGTAGACATCTGCCATCGCTATTTCCTACCAAGGAAGTGTCGCATTTACATTAATTTGAAGTGTATGCGAGGTATACAAGAAACTTCGCAATGAATATTACATCTTATCATGATTCATAGAAATGAGATGCGATATCGCGTTTTGAGAAGCATTAAAACTCAATTGCTACGATACGTAGACATCTGCAAACGCTACATCCTAGCAAGGAAGTGTCGCATTTACATTCTTTTGAAGTGAATACGAAGTATACACGACACTACGCAATGAATATTATATCTTATCCTAAAACATAGAAATGAGATGCGATATCGCGTTTTAAGAAGCATTAGAACTCTATTTGCTACGATAAGTAGACATCTGCAGACGCTAGTTCCTAGCAAGGAAGTGTCGCATTGTCATTCCTTTGATGTGAATACGAGGTGTACAAGAAGCTCCACAATGAGTATTATATCTAATCATGAAACATAGAAATGAGATGCGAAGTCTCGTTTTAAGAAGCATTAGAACCCTATTGTTTCTATACGTAGACATCTGGGAACGCTATTTCCTAGCATGGAAGTGTCGCATTTACATTCTTTTGAAGTGAATACGAGGTATACATGACACTTCGCAATGAATATTATATCTCATCATGACACATAGAAATGAGATGCGATATCTCGTTCTAAGAAGCATTAGTACTCCTTTGCTTCGATACGTAGGAATCTGCAAACGCTACTTCCTAGCAAGGAAGTGTCGCATTTACATTCATTTGAAGTGTATCCGAGGCATACATGACACTACGCAATGAATATTGTATCTTATCATGAAACATAGGAATGAGATGCGATATCGCAATTTAAGAAGCATTAGAACTCTACTGCTTCGATACGTAGACATCTGCAAACGCTACTTGCTAGCAAGGAATTGTCGCATTTACACTCTCTTGAAAGTAATGCGAGGTATACATGACACTTCGCAATCAATATTATATCATATCATGAAACTTAGAAATGAGATGCGATATGACGATTTAAGAAGCAATAGAATTCTAATGCTTCGATACGTAGACAGCTGCAAACGCTATTTCCAAGCAAGGAAGTGTCGCATATACATTCATTTGAAGTGAATACGAGGTATACATGACACCTCGCAATGAATATTATATCTTATCATGAAACATAAATGTGTGATTCGATATCGCGGTTTAGGAAACGTTAGAAACCTATTTCTACGATACGTAGACACCTGCAAACGCTACTTCCTAGGAAGGAAGTGTCGCATTCACACTCTTTTGAATGGAATGCGAGGTACACATAACACTGCACAATGAATATTATATCATATCATGAATCATATAAATGAGATGCGATATCGCGGTTTAAGAAGCATTAGAACTCTATTACTTCGATACGTAGACATCTGCAAGCGCTATTTCCTAGCAGGGAAGTGTCGCATTTACATTCATTTGATGTGTAGACGAGGTATACATAAGACTTCGCAATGAATATTATATCTTATAATGAAACACAGATGTGAGATGCGATATCTCGCTTTAAGAAGCATAGAACACTATTGCTTCGATACGTAGACATCTACAAACGCTATTTCTTAGCAAGGAAGTGTGGCATTTACATTCTTTTGAAGTGAATACGAGGTATACATTACACCCCACAATGAATATTATATCTTATCATGAAACATAGAAATGCGAAGCGATATCGCGATTCAAGAAATATTAGAACTCTATTGCTTCGATACGTCGACATCTCCGAACGCTATTTCCTTGCAAGGAAGTGTGGCATTTACATCCTTCTGAAGCGTAGACGAGGTATACATAACACTTCGCAATGAATATTATATCTTACCATGAAACGTAGAAATGAGATGCGTTATCGCGTTTGAAGAATGATTAGAATTCTATTGCTGCGATACGTAGACTTCTGGAAACGCTATTTCCTAGCCATGAAGTGTGGAATTTACATTCTTTTGAAATGTGGACGAGGTATACACAACACTTCTAAATGACAATTGTATCTTATCATGAAACATAGAAATGAGAAGCGATATCGCATTTTAAGAAACATTAGAACTCTATTGCTTCAAGACGTAGACATCTGGAAACGCATTTCCCAGCAAGGAAGTGTTGTATTTACATTCTACTGAAGTGTAGGCGAGCTATACATATCACTTCGCATTGAATATCATATTATACGATGAAACATAGGAATGAGATGCGATATCGCGTTTTAAAATGCATTAGAAAGGTGCTTCAATACGTAGAGATCTCGGAGCGCTACTTCCTAGCATGGAAGTGTGGCATTTGCATTCATTTGACGTATAGACGAGTTATACATAACACTTCGCAATGAATATTGCATCTTATCATGAAATATAGAATTGAAAAGCGTTGAATTGAACAGTTGGAAACGCTATTTCATAGGAAGGAAGTGTGGCATTTACATTCATTTGAAGCGTATGCGAGGTATACATAACACTTCGCAATGAATATTATATGTTCTCATGAAACATAGAAATGAGAAGCGATATCTCGTTCTAAGAAGCATTATAACACACTTGCTACGATACGTGGACATCTGCAATCTCTATTTCCTAGCAAGGAAGTGTCGCATTTACATTCATTTGAAGTGAAGACGAGGAACACATGACTCTTCGCAATACATGTTATATCTTATCATGAAACATGGAAATGAGATGCGATATCGCGTTTTGAGAAGCATTAGAACTCTCTTGCTTCGACACGTAGGCGTCTGCAAACGCTATTTCCTAGCAAGGAAGTGTCGCATTTACATTCATTTGAAGTGTATGCGATGTATACGTAACACTTAGCAATAAATATTATACCTTATCATGAAACATAGAAATGAGATGCGATATCGCGTTTTGAGATGCAATAGAAACCTAATGCTACGATACGCAGAAATCTGCAAACGATATTTCCTAGCAAGGAAGTGTCGCATTTACATTCATTTGAAGTGCATGCGATGTATACGTGACACTTCGCAATAAATATTATATCTTATCATGAAACATAGAAATGATATGCGATATTGCGTTTTGAGATGCAATAGAAATCTAATGCTACGATACGCAGAAATCTGCAAACGCTATTTCCTAGCAAGGAAGTGTCGCATTTACATTCTTTTGAAGTGAATGCGAGGTATAAATAACATTGCACAATGAATATTATATATTATCATGAAACATGGAAATGAAATGCGATATCGCGATGTAAGATGCATTAGAACTTTATTGCTTCGATTCATAGATATCTGCAAACTCTATTTCCTAGCAAGGAAGTGTCGCATTTACATTCATTTGAAGTGAATACGAGGAATACATGAAACTTCGCAATGAATATTATATCTTATCATGAAACATAGAAATGAGATGCGATATCCCGTTTCAAGAAGCATTAGAACTCTATTGCTTCGATACGTAGACATCTGCAATCGCTATTTCCTAGCAAGGATGTGTCGCATTTACATTCATTTGAAGTGTATGCGAGGTATACATAACACTTCGCAATGAATATTATTTCTTATCATGAAGCATAGAAATGAGAAGCGTTATCTCGTTTTAAGAAGCATTATAACATGCTTGCTACGATACGTGGACATCTGCAATCTGTATTTCCTAGCAAGGAAGTGTCGCATTTACATTCATTTGAAGTGAAGACGAGGAACACATGACTATTCGCAATGCATGTTATATCTTATCATGAAACATGGAAATGAGATGCGATATCGCGTTTTGAGAAGCATTAGAACTCTATTGCCATGATACGTAGACATCTGCAAATGCTATTTCCTAGCAAGGAAGTGTCGCATTTACATTCATTTGAAGTGTGTGCGAGGTATACGTGATACTTGGCAATGAATAATATATCGTACCATGAAACATAGGAATGAGATGCGGTATCTCGTTCTAAGAAGCATTAGATCTCTTTTGCTTCGATACGTAGACATCTGCAAACGCTATTTTCCAGCAAGGAAGTGTCGCATTTACATTCTTCCGAAGTGAGTACCAGGTACACATGACACTTCGCAATGAATATTATATCTTATCATAGAACATGGAAATTAGATGCGATTTCGCGTTCTAGGGAGCATTAGATCTCTATTGCTTCGATACGTAGACATCTCGAAACGCATTTCCTAGGCAAGGAAGTGAGGCATTTACATTCTTTTAAAGTGTAGACGATGTGTCAATAACACTTTGCAATGAATATTATATCTTATCATGAACGAAGTATTGAGATGCGATACCACGATAAAAGAAGCATTAGAACTCTACTGCTTCGATACGTAGACATCTGCAAACGCTACTTCCTAGCAAGGAAGTGTCGCATTTACATTCTTTTGAATGGAATAAGAGGTACACATGACACTTCGTAATGGATATTATATCTTATCATGAAAAATAGAAATGAGATGCGATATGACGATTTAAGAAGCATTAGGATTCTATTGCTTCGATACGTAGACATCTGCAAACGCTATTTCCTAGCAAGGAAGTGTCGCATTTACATTCTCTTGAAGTGTGTGCGAGGTATACATGACACTTCGCAATGAATATTATATCTTATCATGAAACATAAAAATGAGATGCGATATAGCGTTTTAAGAACCATTAGAACTCTATTGCTAAGATACGTAGACATCTGCAAACGCTACTCCCTTGCAAGGAAGTGTCGCATTTACATTCTTTTGGAAGGAATACGAGGTATACATGATAATTCGCAATGAGTATTATAACTTATCATGAAACATAGAAATGAGATGCGATATGACGATTTAAGATGCACTATAACTTTATTGCTACGATACGTAGACATCTGCAAACGCTATTTCCTAGCATGGAAGTGTCGCATTTACATTCATTTGAAGTGTATGGGAGGTATAAGTGACACTTCGCAATGAATATTATATCTTATCATGAAACATAGAAATGAGATGCGACATCGCGATTTAAGAAGCAATAGAACTCTATTGCTACGATACGTAGACATCTGCCAACGCTATTTCCTAGCAAGGAAGTGTCGCATTTACATTCATTTGAAGTGTATGCGAGGTATACAAGACACTTCGCAATGAATATTATATCTTATCATGAAACATAGAAATGAGATGCGATATTGCGTTTTGAGAAGGATTAGAACCCTAATGCTACGATACGTAGACATCTGCAAACGCTATTTCCTAGCAAGGAAGTGTAGCATTTACATTCATTTGAAGTGTATGCGAGGTATACAATTCACTTCGCAATGAATATTACATCTTATCATGAAACATAGAAATGAGATGCGATATTGCGTTTTGAGAAGGATTAGAACCCTAATGCTACGATACGCAGACATCTGCAAACGTTATTTCCTAGCAAGGAAGTGTAGCATTTACATTCTTTTGTAGTAAGTACGAGGTATACATATCACTGCACAATGAATATTGTATCCTATCATGGGACCTAGAAATGAGATGTGATATCGCGTTTTACGAAGCACTAGAACACTATTGTTTCGATACGTAGACATCTGGAAACGCAATTTCCTAGCAAGGAAGTGTCGCATTTACATTCCTTTGAAGGGAATACAAGGTATACATAACACTCCACAATGAATATTATATCTTATCATGAAACATAGAAATGAGATGCGATATCGCGATATAAACAGCATTAGAAATCTATTGCTTCGATACGTAGACATCTGCCAACGCTATTTCCTAGCAAGGAAGTGTCGCATTTACATTCAGTTGAAGTGTATGCCAGGTATACATGACACTTGCTAATGAATGTTATATCTTATAATGAAACATAGAAATGAGATGCGATATGGCGATTTAAGAAGCATTAGAACTCTATTGCTACGATACGTAGATATCTGCGGACGCTATTTCCTAACAAGGAAGTGTCGCATTTACATTCTTTAGAAGTGAATACGAGATATACATAGCACTGCACAATGAATATTATATCTTATCATGAAACATAGAAATGAGGTGCAATATCGCGTTTTGAGAAGCATTAGAACTCTAATGCTACGATACGTAGACATCTGCAAACGCTATTTCCTAGCAAGGAAGTGTAGCATTTACACTCTTTTGTAGTGAGTAAGAGGTATACATAACACTGCACAATGAATATTAAATCTTATCATGAATCATAGAAATGAGATGCGATATCTCGATTTAAGAAGCATTAGAACACTGTTGCTTCGATTCGCAGACATCTGCAGACGCTACTTCCTAGCAAGGGAGTGTCGCATATACATCCTTTTGAAGTGAATACGAGGTATACATGACACTACGCAATGATAATTATACCTTATCAAGCAACATAGAATTGTGATGCGATAACTCGTTTTAAGAAGCATTAGAATTCTGTTGCTTCGATACGTAGACATCTGCCAACACTATTTCCTAGCAAGGAAGTGTCGCATTTACATTCTTTTGAAGTGAATACGAGGTATACGTGACACTTCGCTATGAATATTATATCTTATCGTAAAACATAGACATGAGATGCGATATCTCGTTATAAGAAGCATTAGAACTCTGTTGCTTCGATACGTAGACATCTGCCATCGCTATATCCTAGCAAGGAAGTGTCGCATTTACAATCATTTGAAGTGAATGCGAGGTATACATAACACTCCACATTGAATATTATATATTATTATGAGTCATAGAAGTGCGATGCGATATGGCGATATACGAAGCATTAGAACTCTATTGGTTCGATACGTAGACTTCTGCCAACGCTATTTCCTAACAAGGAAGTGTCGCATTTACATTGATTTGAAGTGTATGCGTGGTATACATGACACTTCGCAACTAATATGTTATCTTATCATGAAACATAGAAATTAGATGCGATATCGCGATTTAAGAAGCACTAGAACGCTATTGCTTCGATACGTAAACATCAGCCAACGCTACTTCCTAGGAAGGAAGTGTCGCATTTACATTCGTTTGAGATGTATGCGAGGTATACATGACACCTCGCAATGAATATTATACCTTATCATGAAACATAGAAATGAGTTGCGATATCGCGTTTTAAGAAGCATTAGAACACTATTGCTTCGACACATAGACATCTGCAAACGCTATTTCCTAGGAAGGAAGTGTCGCATTTACAATCTTTTGAAAGTAATACGAGACATACATGACACTCCGGAAAGAATATTATATCTTATCGTAAAAGATAGAAATGAGATGCGATATCTCGTTTTAAGAAGCATTATAACTCTGTTGCTTCGATACGTAGACATCTGCCATCGCTATATTCTAGCAAGGAAGTGTCGCAGTTACATTCATTTGGAGAGTATCCCAGGTATACACTCCGCAATGAATATTATATCTTATCGTGAGACATAGAAATGAGATAAGATATCGCGTTTCGAGAAGCATTAGAACTCTATTGTTTCGATACGTAGACATCTGCAAACGCTATTTCCTAGCAAGGAAGTGTCGCATTTACATTCATTTGAAGTGAATACGAGGTACACATGACACTTCGCAATTAATATTATATCTAACCATGAAACATGGAAATGAGATGCGTTATCGCGTTTTCAGAAGCATTAGAAATCTATTGCTTGGATACGTAGACATCTGCAAGCGCTATTTCCTAGCGTGGAAGTGTCATATTTACTTTCTTTTGAAGCGAATACTAGTTATACATGACACTTCGCAATGAATATTATATCTTATCATGAAACATAGGAATGACATGCGATATCGGGATTTAAAAAGCATTAGACCTCTATTACTACGATACGTAGACATCTGCAATCGCTATTTCCTAGCAAAGAAGAGTCGCATTTACATTCTTTTGAGGTGAATACGAAGTAGACATAACACTCCACAATGAATATTATATCTTATCATGAAACTCAGAAATGAGATGCGATATGGCGATTTAAGAAGCATTAGAACTCTATTGCTTCGATACGTAGACATCTGCCATCGATATATCCTAGCAAGGAAGTGTCGCAGTTACATTCTTTTGAAGTGTAGACGAGATATACATAACACTGCACAATGAATATTATATCTTATCAGGAAACAAGGAAATGAGATGCGATATCGCATTATAAGAAGCATTAGAACTCTTTTGCTACGATACGTATATATCTGGAAACGCTATTTCCTAGCAAGGAAGTGTCGCATTTACATTCATTCGAAGTGTATGCGAGGTATACCTGACACATCGCAATGAATATTATATCTTATCATGAAACATAGAAATGGGAAGCGATATCGCGCTTTAAGAAGCATTAGATCTCTATTGCTACGATACGTAGATGTCTGGAAACGCTATTTCCTAGCAATGAAGTGTCACATTTACATTCATTTGAAGTGTATCCGAGGTATAAGTGACACCTCGCAATGAATATTATATCTTATAATGAAACATAGAAATGAGATGCGATATTGCGATTTAAGAAGCATAGGACCTCTATTTCTTCGGTACGTAGACATCTGCCAACACTATTTCCTAGCAAGGAAGTTCCGCATTTACATTCTTTTGCAGTGAATATGAGGTATACATGACACTTCGCAATGAATATTATATATTTATCATGAGACATAGAAATGAGATGCGATATCGCGTTTTAAGAAGCATTAGAAATCTATTGCTCGATACGTAGACATCTGCCAACGCTATTTCCTAGCAAGGAAGTGTCGCATATACATTCATTTGAAGTGTATGCGAGGTATACAAGACACTTCGCAATGAATACTATATCCTATCATGAAACATAGAAATGAGATGCGATATCGCGATTTAAAAGCATTAGGGCTCTATTGCTTCGATACGAAGGCATCTGCAAACGCTATTTCCTAGCAAGGAAGTGTCGCATTTACATTCTTTTGAAGTGAATACGAGGTACACATGACACTTCGCAATGAATATTATATCTTATCATGGAACATAGAAATGAGATGCGATATCTCGTTTTAGGAAGCATTAGAACTATATTGCTTCGATGCGTAGACATCTGGAAACGCTATTTCCTAGCAAGGTAGTGTCGCATGTACATTCAGTTGAAATGTAGACGAGGAATATATAACACTTCGTAATTAATATTATACCTTATCATGAAACATAGGAATGAGATGCGATATCACGTTTTAAGAAACATTAGAACTCTATTGCTACGATACGCAGACATCTGGAAATGCTATTTCCCAGCAAGGAAGTCTCGCATTTACATTCATTTGCGGTGTATGCGAGGTATAAGTGACACATCGCAATGAATATTATATCTTATAATGAAACATAGACGTGAGATGCGATATCGCGATTCAAAATGCATGGCAACTCTATTGCCTCGATACGTAGACATCTGCAAACGCTACTTCGTAGCAAGTAAGTGTCGCATTTACATTATTTTGAAGTGAATACGAAGTATACATGACACCGCGCAATGAAAATTATATCTTATCATAAAACATAGAAATGAGGTGCGATATCGCGATTTAAGAAGCATTTGAACTCTATTGCTTCGATACGTAGGCAATTGGAAACGCTATTTCCTAGAGAGGAAGTGTCGCATTTACATTCATTTGAAGTGTATGCGAGGTGTAAGTGACACTCCGCAATGAATATTATATCTTACCATGAAACATAGAAATGAGATGCGATATCGCGTTTCAAGCAGCATTAGAACTCTATTTCTTCGATGCGTAGACATCTGGAAACGCTGTCTCCCAGCATGGAAGTGTCGCATTTACATTCAATTGAAGTGTAGACGAGGAATACATAACACTTCGTAATGAGTATTATATCTTATCATGAAACATAGAAATGTGATGCGATATCGCCTTTTAAGAAGCTTTAGAACTCTATTGCTCCGATACGTAGACACCTGGAAACGTAATTTCCTAGAAAGGAGGTGTCGCATTTACATTCATTTGGCGTATGGAGGAGGAATACATAACGCTTCGCAATGAATATTATATCTTATCATGAAACATAGAAATGGGATGCGATATCTCGTTTGAAGAAGCATTAGAAATCTATTGCTTCAATTCGTAGACGTCTGCAAACGCTACTACCTTGCAAGGAATTGTCGCATTTACATTCATTTGAAGTGTAGAGTAGGAATATATAACAATCCGCAAAGAGTATTATATCTTATCATGAAACATAGAAATGTGATGCGATATCGCGTTTTGAGAAGCATTCGAACTCTATTGGTACGAGACGTAGACATCTGCAAACGCTATTTCCTAGCAAGGAAGTGTCGCATTTACATTCTTTTGAAGTGAACGAAAGGTATACATAACATTGCACAATGAATATTATATCTTATCATGATACATAGAAATGAGATGCGATATCGCGTTTTAAGCAGCATTAGAACTCTATTGCTACGATATGTAGATATCTGTAGACGCTATTTCCTAGGAACGAAGTGTCGCATTTACATTCTTTTGAAGTGAATACGAGGTACACGTGACACTTCGCAATGAATATTATTTCTTATCGTAAAACATCGAAATGTGATGCGATATCTCGTTTTAAGAAGCATTAGAACTGTGTTGCTTCGATACGTAGACATCTGCCATCACTATTTCCTAGCAAGGAAGTGTCGCATTTACATTCATTTGAAGTGTATGCGAGGTATACAAGACACTTAGCAATGAATATTACGTCTTATCGGGATTCATAGTATTGAGATGCGGTATCGCGTTTTGAGAAGCATTAGAACTCTATTGCTGCGATACGTAGACATCTGCAAACGCTGTTTCCTAGCGTGGAGGTGTCGCATTTACATTCTTTTGAGGTGAATACGAGGTATACATAACACTCCACAATGAATATTATATCATATTGTGAAACATAGAAATGAGGGTCTATATCGCGTTTTAAGAAGCATTATAACAATATTGCTACGATACGTGGACATCTGCGAAAGCTATTTCCTAGCAAGGAAGTGTCGCATTTACATTCTTTTGAGGTGAATACGAGATAGACATAACACTACACAATGAATATTATATCTTATCATGAAACATAGAAATGAGATGCGATATGGCGATTTAAGAAGCATTAGAATACTATTGCTTCAATACACATACATCTGCAAACGCTATTTCCTAGCAAGGAAGTGTCGCATTTACATTTTTGAAGTGAATACGAGGTATACATAACACTGCGCAATGAATATTATATCTTATCATGAAACATAAAAATGAGATGCTGTATCGGGATTTAAGAAGCATAAGAACTCTATTTCATCGATACGTTGACATCTGCAAACGCTATTTCCTAGCAAGGAAAGTCGCATTTACATTCTTTTGAAGTGAATACGAGGTATACATAACACTCCACAATGAGTATTATATCTCGTCATGAAACAGAAATGTGATGCGCTATGGCGTATTAAGAGGCATTTCAAATCTATTGCTACGATACGTAGATAACTACAAACGCTATTTCCTAGCAAGGAAGTGTCGAACTTACATTCTCTTGAAGTGAATATGAGGAATACATGACACTTCGCATTGAATATTATGTCTTAACATGAAACATAGAAATAGGATGCGATATAGCGATATAAGAATCATTAGAACACTATTGTTACGATACATAGACATCAGGAAACGCTATGTCCTAGCAAGGAAGTGTCGCATTTACATTCCTTTGAAGTGAATACGCGGTATACATAGCACTCCACAATGAAAATTATACCTTATCACGAAACATAGAAATGAGATTGGATATCGCGATTAAATAAGCATTAGAACCCTATTGCTTCGGTACGCAGACATCTGCAAACGCTATTTCCTAGTAAGGATGCGTCGCATTTACATTCTCTTTAAGTGAATACGAGGTATACATGACACTTCGCAATGAATATTATATCTTATCGTGAAACATAGAAATGAAATGCGATATCGCGTTACGAGAAGCATTAGATCTCTATTGCTACGATACGTAGACATCTGCAAACGCTATTTCCTAGCAAGGAAGTATCGTATTTACATTCTTTTGAAGAGAATACGAAGTATACATGACACTCCACATATAATACTCATGTATTATATCTAATCATGAAACTTAGAAATGAGATGCGATATCGCGATTTAAATAGCATTAGAACTCTATTGCTACAATACGTAGACATTTGCAAACGCCATTTCCTAGCAAGGAAGTGTCTCATTTACATGCTTTTGAAGAGAATACGAGGTATACATGTCATGTCGCAATGAATATCATATCTTATCATGGAACATAGAAATGAAATGCGACATCTCGTTTTAAGGAGCATTAGAATTCTTTTGTTTCGATACGTAGACATCTGGAGACGCTATTTCCTAGCAAGGTAGTGTCGCACTTACATTCTTTTGAAGCGAATGCGATGTATACATGACACTTCGCAATGAATATTATATCTTATCATGAAACATAGAAATGAGGTGCGATATCGCGATTTAAGAATCACTAGAACCCTTTTGTTTCGATACCTAGACATCTGGATACGCTATTTCCTAGGAAGGAAGTGTTGCATTTGCATTCATTTGATGTGAATACGAGATATACATAACACTCCACAATGAATATTATATCTTATCATGAAACATAGAAATCAGATGCGATATCGCGTTTTAAGAAGCATTAGAACTGTATTGCTACGATACGTAGGCATCTGCAAATGCTATTTCCTAGCAAGGAAGTGTCGCATTTACATGTATTTGAAGTGAATGAGAGGTATACATAACACTTCACAATTAATATTATATCTCATCATGAAGCATAGAAATGAGGGGCGATATCGCGTTTTAAGAAGCATTAGAACACTACAGCTACGATACGTAGACATCTGCAAACGCTACTTCCTAGCAAGGAAGTGTCGCATTTATATTCTTTTGAAGTGAATACGAGGTATTCATAACACTTCGCAATGAATATTACATCTTATCATGAGAAATAGAAATGAGATGCGATATCTCGTTTCTAGAAGAAATAGAACCCTATTGCTTCGATACGTAGACATCTGCAAACGCTATTACCTAGTTAGGAAGTGTAGCATTTTCATTCATTTGAAGAGAACGCGAGGTATACATGACACTTCGCAATGAATATTATATCTTATCTTGAAACATAGAAATGGGATGCGATATCGCGTTTTGAGAAGCATTAGAACTCTACTGCTTCGACACATAGACATCTGTCAACGCTATTTCCTAGCAAGGAAGTGTTGCATTTATATTCACTTGAAGTGTAGACGAGGAATACATAACACATCGCAATGAATATTATATCTTCTCATGAGACATAGAAATGAGATGCGATATCTCGTTTTGAGAAGCATTGGAACCCTATTGCTACGATACGTAGACATCTGCATACGCTACTTCCTAGCAAGGAAGAATCACATTTACATTCTCTTGAAGTGAATACGAGGTATACATATAACTGCGCAATAAATATTATACCTTATCACGAAACAAAAATGAGGAACGATTTCGCGTATTAAGAAGCATTAGAACTCCATTGCTACGTTACGTATACATCTGCAGACGCTATTTCCTAGCAAGGAAATGTCGCATTTACAACCTTCTGAAGTAAATGCGATGTATACATAGCACTTCGCAATTAATATTATATCTTATCATGAAACATAGAAATGAGATGCGATATGGCGATTTAAGAAGCATTAGAACTCTATTGCTTCGATACGTAGACATCTGCAAACGCTACTTCCTACAAAGGAAGTGTCGCATTTATATTCTTTTGAAGTGAATACGAGGTATACATGACACTTCGGAATGAATATTATATCTTACCATGAAACATAGAAATGAAATGCGATATGGCGATTTAAGAAGCATTACAACTCTATTGCTTCGATACGTAGACATCTGCAGACGCTATTTCCTAGCAAGGAAGTGCCGCATTTACATTCATATGAAGTGTATCCGAGGTATACATGACACTTTGAAATGAATATTATATCTTATCATGAAACATAGAAATAAGATGCGATATCGCGATTTAAGAAGCATTAGTATTCCATGGCTTCGATACGTAGACATCTGGAAACGTAATTTTCTAGAAAGAAGTGTCGCATTTACGTTCCTTTGAAGTGAATACGAGTTACACGTGACACTCCGCAATGAATATTATATCTTATCATAAATCATAGAAATGAGATGCGATATTGCGATTTAAGAAGCATTAGAACTCTATTGCTTCGATACCTAGACATCTGTAAACACTATTTCTTAGAAAGGAAGTGTCGCATTTACATTCATTTGAAGTGTAGACGAGGAATACATAACACTTCGCAATGAAAATTATATCTTGTCTTGAAACATAGAAATGAGATGCGACACCGCGTTTACGGAGCATTAGAACCCTATCACTACGATACGTAGACATATGCAAACGCTATTACCTAGCAAGCAAGTGTCGCATTTACATTCATTTGAAGTTTATGCGAGGTATACATGCCACTCCGTAATGAATATTATATCCTATCATGAAACATAGAAATGGGATTCTATATCGCGTTTTAAGAAGCATTAGAACTCTATTGCTTCGATACGTATACATCTGGAAACGCATTTCCTAGCATGGACGTGTCACACTTACATTCTCTTGAAGTGTAAAGGAGGTATGCATAACACTCCGCAATGAATATTATATTTTATCATGAGACATTGAAATGAGATGCGATATCGCGTTTTAAGAAGCATTAGAATACTGTTGCTCCGATACGTAGACATCTGGAAACGCATCTCCTAGCAAGGAAGTTTGGCATTTACATTCTTTTGAAGTGTAGCGGAGGTATACGTAACACTTCGCAATGAATATAATATCATATCATGAAACATAGAAGTGAGATGCCATATCGCGTTCTAAGGAGCACTACATCTCTTTTGCTTCGATACGTAGACATTTGGAAACGCTATTTCCTAGCAAGCAAGTGTGGTATTTACAATCTTTTGAAGTGTAGACGAGGTATACTTTACACTTCGGAAAAAATATTATATCGTATCATGAAACATAGTATTGAGATGCGATATCGCGTTCACAGGAACATTATATCTCTATTGCTTCTATACGTAGACATCAGGAAACGCTATTTCCTGGGAAGGAAGTGCGGCATTTACATTCTTTTGAAGTGTAGACGAGGTGTGCGTAACACTTCGCAATGAATATTATATCTTATCATGAAGCATAGAACTGCGATGCGATATCGCGTTCTAAAATGCATTAGAACTCTATTGCTTCGATACGTAGACATCTGGAAACGCTATTTCCTAGCTAGGAAGTGTGGTGTTTACATTCCTTTGACGTGTAGAACAGGTATACATAACACTTCGCAATGAATATTATATCATATCATGAAATATAGAAATGAGATGCGATATCGCGTTTTAAGAATCATTAGAATTCTTTTGCTTCGATACGTAAACATCTGGAAACGCATTTCGTAGCAAGTACGTGTGACATTTGCATTCATTTGGAGTGTAGACGAGGTATACAAGCACTTCGCGATGGATTTTATATCTTAACATGAGATATGGAAATGAGATGCGATGTCGTGTTGTAAGAAGCATTAGAACTCTATTGCTTTGATACGTAGACATCTGGAAACGCTATTTCCTAGCAAGGGTGTGTGTCATTTGCATTCTTTTGAAGTGTAGACGAGGTATACATAACATTTCGCAATGAATATTATATTTTATCATGAGACATTGAAATGAGATGCGATATCGCGTTTTAAGAAGCATTAGAATACTGTTGCTTCTATACGTAGACATCTGGAAACGCTATTTCCCAGCAAGTACGTCTGACATTTACATTCTTTTGATGTGTAGCCGAGGTATAAATAAAACATCGCAATGAATATAATATCTTATCATGAAACCTAGGAATGAGATGCGCTATCGCGTTATAAGAAGCATTAGTACTCTATTGCTTCGATACGTAGACATCTGGAGACGCATTTCCTAGCAAGGAAGTGTCGCATTTACATTCATTTGAAGTGTATGCGAGGTGTACATGACAGTTCGCAATGATTATTATATATTATCATGAAACATAGAAGTGAGATGCGATATCGCGTTTTGAGAAGCATTAGAACACTAATGCTACGATACGTCGACATCTGCAAACTCTATTTCCTAGCAGGGAAGTGTCGCATTTTCATTCTTTTGAAGTGCAGACGAGATATACATAAAACTTCGCAACGAATACTATCTTATCATGAATCATAGAAATGTGAAGCGATATCGCGACCAAAATAGCACTAGAACTCTATTGCTTCTATACGTAGACATCTGGAAACGCATTTCCTGACAAGGAAGTGTGGCATTTACATTCTTTTGAAGTGTAGACGAAGAATACATAACACTTCACAATGAATTTTATATCTTATCATGAAACATAGAACTCAGATGCGATATCGCGTTTTAAGAAGCATTACAAATCTAATGCTTCGATAGTTAGACATCTGGAAACGCTATTTCTTAGTAAGGAAGTGTGGTATTTACATTCTTGTTAAGTGTAGACGAGGTATACATAATACTTCGCAATGAATATTACATCTCATCATGAAAAATAGAATTGAGATGCGATATCGCGTTACAAGAAACATTAGAACTCTATTGCTTCGATACGTACAAATCTGCAAACGCTATTTCCGAGCACGGTAATGTGGTATTTACACTCTTTTCAAGTGTAGTCGAGGTGTACATAACACTTCGCAGTGAATGTTTTATCTTATCATGAGACAGATGAGAGATGCGATATCGTGTTTTAAGAAGCATTAGAACTCTATTACTTCGGGACATAGACATCTGCAAAGGCTATTTCCTAGCAAGGAAGTGTCGCATTTACATTCTCTTGAAGTGAATACGAGATATACATGACAATTCGCAATGAATATTATATCTAATCATGAAACAAAGAAATGGGATGCGATATCGCGATATAAGGAGCACTAAAACTCTATTGCTTCGATGCGTAGACATCTGAAAACACTATTTCCTAGGAAGAATGTGTCGCATTTACAATCCTTTAACGGAATACCAGGTATACATGACACTTCGCAATGAATATTATATTTCATCGTGAAACATAGAAATGAGATGCGAATTCTCGTTTTAATAAGCATTAGTACCCAATTGTTTCTATACGTAGACATCTGGAAACGAAATTTCCTAGCAAGGAAGTGTAGCGTTTACATTCTTTTGAAGTGAAAACGAGGTATACATGACACTTCGCAATGAATATTATATCTTATCATGAAACAAAGAAATGAGATGCGATATTGCTATTTAAGGAGCATTAAAACTCTATTGCTTCGATACGTGGACATCTGCAAACACTATTTCCTAGCATGGAAGTGTCCTATTTACATTCTTTTGAAGTGAATACGAGGTATACATGACACTTCGCAATGAATATTATATCTTATCATAAAACATAGAAATGAGAAGTCTCGTTCTAAGAACCATTAGTACCCTACTGTTTCTATACGTAGACATCTGAAAACGCTATTTCATAGCAAGGAAGTGTCGCATTTACATTCTTTTGAAGTGAATTCGAGGTATTCATGACACTTCGCAATGAATATTATATCTTATCATGAAACATAAAAATGAGATGCGAAGTCTCGTTTTAGGAAGCATTAGAACTCTATTGTTTCTATACGTAGACATCTGCAAACGCTATTTCCTAGCAATGAAGTGTCGCATTTACATTCATTTGAAGTGTATGCGATGTGTAAGTAACACTTCGCAATGAATATTATATCTTATAATGAAACATAGAAATGAGATGCGATATCGCGTTTTAAGATGCGCTAGGGCTCTATTGCTACGAAACGTAGACATCTGCAAACGCTGTTTAATAGCAAGGAAGTGTCGCACTTACATTCGTTTGAAGTGAATACGAGGTATACATGTAACTTCGCAATGAATATTATATCTTATCATGATACATAGAAATGAGATGCGATATCGCGTTTTGAGAAGCATTACATCTCTATTGCTACGATACGTAGACATCTGCAAACGCTATTTCCTAGCAAGGAAGTGTCGCATTTACATTCATTTGAAGTGTATGCGAGGTATACATGACACATCGCAATGAATATTATATCTTATAATGAAACATAGAAATGGGATGCGATGTCGCGTTTTAGGAAGCACTAGAACACTATTGCTTCGACAAGTAGACATCTGCAAACGTAATTTCCTAGAAAGGAAGTGTCGCATTTACATTCATTTGAAGTGTAGACGAGGTATACATCACACTCCACAATGAATATTAAATCTTATCATGAAACATAGAAATGAGATGCGATATCGCATTTTATGGAGCATTAGAACTCTATAGCTTCGATGTAGAGATATCTGGGAACGTAATTTCCTAGAAAGGAAATGTCGCATTTACATTCATTTGAAGTGTACACGACGAACGCATAACACTTCCCAATGAATATTATATCTTATCATAAGAAATAGATATGAGATGCGATATCGCGTTTTAAGATGCACTTGAACTCAATTCTTCGATACGTAGACATCTGCCAACGCTATTTCCTAGCAAGGAAGTGAAGCATTTACAATTTTTGAAGTGTAGACGAGGAATACGTAACACTTCTTAATGAATATTATATATTATCATGAAACATAGAAATGAGATGCGATATCGCGATTTAAGATGGACTAGAACTCTATTGCTTCGATACGTAGACATCTGCAGACGCTACTTCCTTGCAAGGAAGTATCGCATTTACATACTTTTGAAGTGAATCCGAGGTATACATGACCCTTCGCAATGAATATTATATCTTATCATGAAACATAGAAAAGAGATGCAATATCGCGATTTAAGAAGCATTAGAACCCTATTGCTACGATACGTAGACATCAGCCGACGCTATTTTCTAGCAAGGACGTGACGCATTAACATTCAGTTGAAGTGTATGCGAAGTATACATGACACATCGCAATGTATATTATATCTTATCGTGAAACATAGAAATGAGATGCTATATCGCGTTTTAAGAAGCATTAGATCTCCATTTCTATGATACGTAGACATCTGCAGACGCTATTTCCTAGCAAGCAAGTGTCGCATTTACATTCCTTTGAAGTGAATATGATGTGTACGTGACCCTTCGCAATGAATATTATATCTTGTCATGAAACATAGAAATGGGATGCGATATCATGTCTTATGAGGCGTTAGAACACTATTTCTACGATACGTAGACATCTGCAAACGCTATTTCCTAGCAAGGAAGTGTCGCATTTACATTCATTTGAAGTGAATACGAGGTATGCATGTCACTTCGCAATGAATATTATATCTTATCATGAGACATAGAAATGAGGTGCGATATTGCGTTTTAAGATGCATTAGAACTCTATTGTTTCGATACGTAGACACCTACAAACGCTATTTCCTAGCAAGGAAGTGTCGCATTTACATTCATTTGAAGCGTATGCGAGGTATACATGACACATCGCAATGTATATTATATCTTATCATGAAACATAGAAATGAGATGCTATATCGCGTTTTAAGAAGCATTAGATCTCCATTTCTATGATACGTAGACATCTGCAGACGCTATTTCCTAGCAAGCAAGTGTCGCATTTACATTCCTTTGAAGTGAATATGATGTGTACGTGACCCTTCGCAATGAATATTATATCTTATCATGAAACATAGAAATGGGATGCGATATCGCGACTTATGAGGCGTTAGGACACTATTTCTACGATACGTAGACATCAGCAATCGCTATTTCCTAGCAAGGAAGTGTCGCATTTACATTCATTTGAAGTGAAGACGAGGAATACGTGATACTTCGCAATGAATATTATATCTTGTCATGAAACATAGAAGTGAGATGCGATATCGCGTATTAACAAGAATTAGAAATCAATTTCTACGGTACGTACACATCTGCAAACGCTAATTCCTGGCAAAGAAGTGTCGCATTTACATTCTTTTGCAGAGAATACGATGTATACATGATACTCCGCAATGAATATTATATCTTCTCATGAAACATAGAAATGTAATGCGATATCGCGAATGAAGAAGCATTAGAACTCTATTGCTTCGATACGTAGACATCTGCAAACGCTATTTCCTAGCAAGGAAGTGTCGCATTTACATTCTCTTGATATGAATACGAGGTAGACATAACACTGCACATTGATTATTATATATAATCATAAATCATAGAAATGAGATGCGATATCGCGATTTAAGAATCATTAGAACTCTATTGATTCGATACCTAGACATCTGCAAACGCTATTTCCTAGCAAGGAAGTGTCGCATTTACATTCATTTGAAGTGTATGCGAAGTAAACATGACACTTCGCAATGGATATTATATCTTATCATGAAACATAGAAATGAGATGCGATATTTTGTTTAAGAAGCATTAGAACTCTACTGCTTCGATACACAGACATCTGCCAACGCCATTTCCTAGCAAGGAAGTGTTGCATTTGCATTCATTTGAAGTGTATGCGAGGTGTACAAGACACTTCGCAATGAATATCATATCTTATCATGAAACATAGAAATGAGATTCGATATTTGGTTTAAGAAGCATTAGAAATCTATTGTTTCGATACCTAGACATCTGGATACGCTATTTCCTAGCAAGGAAACGTCGCATTTACATTCATTTTAAGTGAATACGAGGTAAACTTGACACTTCACAGTGAATATTATATATTATCGTGAAACATGGAAATGAGATGCGATATCTCGTTTTAAGAAGCAATAGAACTAGATTGCTTCGATGCGTAGACATCAGCCAACGCTATTTCTTAGCAAGAAAGTGTCGCATTTACATTCATTTGAAGCGTATGCGAGGTATAGAATACACTTCGCAAGGAATATTATATCTTATCATGAAACATAGAAGTGAGATGCGATATCGCGTTTTAAGAAGCATTAGAACTCTATTGCTTCGATACGTATACATCTGTAACCGCTATTTCCTAGCAAGGAAGTATAGCATTTACATTCATGTGAAGTGTAGACGAGGAATACATAACACTTCGCAATGAACATTAAATCTTGTCAAGAGACATAGAAGTGAGATGCGATATCGCGTTCTAAGAAGCATTAGATCTCTATTGTTTCGATACGTAGACATCTGCAAACGCTATTTCCTAGCAAGGAAGTGTCGCATTTACATTCACTTGAAGTGTATGCGAGGTATACATGACACTTCGCAATGAATATTATATCTTATTATGAAACATAGAAATGAGATGCGATATGGCGTTTTAAGAAGCATTAGGACTCTATTGCTGCGATACGTAGATATCTGGAAACGCTATTTTCTAGCAAGGAAGAGTCGCATTTACATTCTTTTGAAGTGAATTCGTGGTATACATAACACTTCGCAACGAATATTTTATCTTATCATGAACCATAGAAATGAGATGCGATATCCCGTTTTAAAAAGCATTATAACTCTATTGCTACGATACGTAGATATCTGCAAACGCTATTTCCTAGCATGGAAATGTCGCATTTACAATCTTTGGAAGTGAATACGAGGTATACAATACACTTCGCAATGAATATTATATCTTATCGTGAAACACAGAAATGAGATGCGGTATCGCGATTTAAAAGCATTAGAGCCCTATTGCTGCCTATACGTAGACATCTGCAAACGCTAATTCCTAGCAAGGAAGTGTCGCATTTACATTCATTTGAAGTGTATGCGAGGTATACATGACACTTCGCAATGAATATTATATCTTATTATGAAACATAGAAATGAGATGCGATATGGCGTTTTAAGAAGCATTAGGACTCTATTGCTGCGATACGTAGATATCTGGAAACGCTATTTTCTAGCAAGGAAGAGTCGCATTTACATTCTTTTGAAGTGAATTCGTGGTATACATGACACTTCGCATCGAATATTTTATCTTATCATGAACCATAGAAATGAGATGCGATATCGCGTTTTAAAAAGCATTATAACTCTATTGCTACGATACGTAGATATCTGGAAACGCTATTTCCTAGCATGGAAATGTCGCATTTACATTCTTTTGAAGTGAATACGAGGTTAACATAACACTCCACAATGAATATTATATCTTATCATGAAACATTGAAATGAGATGCGATATCGCGTTTTAAGAAGCGTTAGAATTCTATTGCTTCGATACGTAGACATTTGCAAACGCTATTTCGTAGGAAGGAAGTGTCGCATTTACATTCTTTTGATGTGAATACCGGGTATACATAACACTCCACGATGATTGTTGTACCTTATCACGAAACATAGAAATGAAATGCCACATCGCGGTTTAAGAAGCACTAGAACTCTATTGCTTCGATACGTAGACATCTGGCATCGCTATTTCCTAGCGAGGAAGTATCACATTTAAATTCATTTGAAGTGTATGCGAGATATACATGACACTTCGCAATGAATATTGTATCTTAACATGAAACATATTAATAAGGTGCGATATCGCGTTCTAAGAAGGATTAGAACTCTATTGCTACGATACGGAGACCCCTACAAACGCTATTTCCTAGCAAGTATGTGTCGCATTTACATTCATTTGAAGTGAATACGAGGTATAGATAACACTCCACAATGAATGTTATATCTTATCGTGAAACATAGAAATGAAATGCGATATGGCGATTCAAGAAGAGTTAGAAATCTATTGCTACGGTACGTAGACATCTGCAAACGCTATTCAATAGCAAGGAAGCGTCGCACTTACATTCTTTTGAAGTGAATACGAGGTATACATAACACTACACAATGAATATTATATCTTATCATGAAACCAAGAAATGAGGATTGATTTCGCGTTTTAAGAAGCTTTAGAACTCCTTTGCTACGATATGTAGACATCTGCAAAAGCAATTTCCTAGCAACGAAGTGTCGCAATTACAATCTTTTGAAGTGAATACGAGGTATACATAACACTCCACAATGAATATTATATCTTACCATGAAACATAGAAATGAGATGCGATATCGCGATTTAAGAAGCATTAGAACTCTATTTCTTCGATACGTAGTCGTCTGCAAACGCTACTTCCAAGCAAGGAAGTGTCGCATTTACATTCTTTTGAAGTGAATACGTCGTATACGTGACACTTCGCAATTAATATTATATCTTAACACGAAACATAGAAATGAGATGCGACATCTCGTTTTAAGAAGCATTAGAAAGAATCCTATTGCTTCGATACGGAGACATCTGCAAACGCTATTTCCTGGCAAGGAAGTGTCGCATTTACATTCTCTTGAAGTAAATACGAGGTATACATGTAACTTCGCAATGAATGTTATATCTTATCATGAAACATAGAAATGAAATGCGTTATCCCGATTTAAGAAGCATTAGCACACTATTGCTTCGGTACGCAGACATCTGCAAACGCTATATAATAGGAAGGAAGTGTCGCATTTACATTCTTTTGAAGTGAATACGGGGTATACATAACACTGCACAATGAATGTTATATCTTATCATGGAACATAGAAATGAGATGCGATATCTCATTTTAGGAAGAATTAGAACTCTGTTGCTTCCGATACGTAGACATCTGCAAACGCTACTTCCTAGCAAGGATGTGTGGCATTTACATTCTTTTGAAGTGAATGCGAAGTATACATGACACTACGCAATGAATATTTTATCTTATCCTAAAACATAGAAATGAGATGCGGTATCGCGATTTAAAAGCATTAGAGCCCTATTGCTGCCTATACGTAGACATCTGCAAACGCTAATTCCTAGCAAGGAAGTGTCGCATTTACATTCATTTCAAGTGTATGCGAGGTATACATGCCACTCCGTAATGAATATTATATCCTATCATGAAACATAGATATGGGATGCTATATCGCGTTTTAAGAAGCATTAGACATCTATGGCTGCGATACGTAAACATCTGGAAACGCATTTCCTAGCATGGACGTGTGACACTTACATTCTTTTGAAGTGTAAAGGAGGTATGCATAACACTCCGCAATGTATATTAAATCTCATCACGAAACATAGAAAAGAGATGCGATGTCGCGTTTCAAGTAGTATTAGAACTCCATTGCTTAGATACGTAGGTATCTGGAAACGCTATTTCCTTGAAAGGAAGTGTGGCATTTACATTCTTCTGAAGTATAGACGAGGTATACATAACACTTCGCAATGTATATTATACCTTATCATGAAACATAGACATGAGATGCGATATCGCGTTTTAAGAAGCATTAGAAAACTATTGCTTCGATACGCAGAGATAAGCAAACGCTATTTCCTTGTAAGGAAGTGTGCACTTACATTCTTTTGAAGTGTAGAAGAGGTATTTATTACAGTCCGCAATAAATATTATATGTTACCATGAAACATAGAAATCAGATGCGATATCGCGATTTACGAAGCATTAGAACTCTATTGCTTCTATACGTAGACATCAGGAAACGCTATTTCCTGGGAAGGAATTGCGGCATTTACATTCTTTTGAAGTGTAGACGAGGTGTGCGTAACACTTCGCAATTAATATTATATCTTATCATGAAGCATAGAACTGCGATGCGATATCGCGTTTTAAAATGCATTAGAACTCTATTGCTTCGATACGTAGAAATCTGGAAACGCTATTTCCTAGCAAGTGTGTGTGGCATTTGCATTCTTTTGAAGTGTAGACGAGGTATACATAACACTTCGCAATGAATATTATATTTTATCATGAGACATTGAAATGAGATGCGATATCGCGTTTTAAGAAGCATTAGAATACTGTTGCTTCTATACGTAGACATCTGGAAACGCTATTTCCCAGCAAGTACGTCTAACATTTCCATTCTTTTGATGTGTAGCCGAGGTATAAATAAAACATCGCAATGAATATTATATCTTATCATGAAGCCTAGAAATGAGATGCGATATCGCGTTATAAGAAGCATTAGTACTCTATTGCTTCGATACGTAGACATCTGGAGACGCATTTCCTAGCAAGGAAGTGTCGCATTTACATTCATTTGAAGTGTATGCGAGGTATAAGTGACACTTCGCAATGAGTATTATATCTTATCATGAAACATAAAAATGAGATGAGATATCGGGATTTAAGAAGCATAAAACTCTATTTCTTCGATACGTAGACATCTGCAAACGCTATTTCCTAGCAAGGAAGTGTCGCGTTTACATTCTTTTGAAGTGAATTCGAGGTATACATAACACTGCACAATGAATATTATATCTTATCATGAAAAATATGATTGAGATTCGATATAGCGAGATAAGAAGCATTAGAACTCTATTGCTTCGATACGTAGACATCTGCAAACGCTACTTCCTAGCACAGAAGTGTCGCATTTTCCTACATTTGAAGTGAATACGAGGTATACATAACACTGCACAATGAATATTATATCTTATGATGAAACATAGAAACGAGATGCGATATCCCGTTTCAAGAAGCATTAGAACTCTATTGCTTCGATACGTAGACACCTGCAAACGCTATTTCCTAGCAAGGAAGTGTCTCATTTACATTCATTTGAAGTGTATGGGGGGTATACATAACCATTCGCAATTAATGTTATATCTTATCATGAAACATAGAAATGTGATATGATAGCGCTTTTTAAGAAGCATTAGAACTCTATTGCTACGATACGTAGACATTTGCAGACGCTGTTTCTTAGCAAAGAAGAGTCGCATTTACATTCTTCTGAAGTGTATACGAGGTATAAGTGATACATCGCAATGAGTACTAAATCTAATCATGAAACATAGAAACGAGATGCGATATCCCGTTTCAAGAAGCATTATAACTCTATTGCTTCGATACGTGGACATCTGCAAACTCTATTTCCTAGCAAGGAAGTGTCGCATTTACATTCGTTTGAAGTGAGTGCGCGGTATACATAACATTGCACAATGAATATTATATCTTATCATGAAACGTTGAAATGAGATGCGATATCTGGATTTAAGAAGCATTAGAACTCTATTGCTTCGATACGTAGACGTCTGCAAACGCTATTTCCTAGCAAGGAAGTGTCGCATTTACGTTCATTTGAAGTGCATGCGAGGTATACATAACACTCCACAATGAATATTATATCTTATCATGAAACATAGAAATGAGGAGCGATATCGCGTTTTGAGATGCATTAGAAATCAAATGCTACGGTACGTAGACATCTGCAAACGCTATTTCCTAGCAAGGAAGTGTCGCATTTACATTCTTTTGAGGTGCATACGAGATAAACGTAACACTCCACAATGAATATCATATCTTATCATGAAATATAGAAATGAGATGCGATATCGCTTTTTAGGAAGCATTAGAACTCTATTGCTTCGATCCGTAGACATCTGCAAACACTATTTCCTAGCAAGGAAGTGTCGCATTTACATTCATTTGAAGTCTAGACGAGGAATACATAACACTTCGCAATGAATATTATATCTTATCATGAAACGTAGAAATGAGATGCGATATCGCGATCTAAGAAGCATTAGAACTCTATTGCCACGATACGTAGACATCTGCACACACTATTTCCTAGCAAGGAAGTGTCGCTGTTACATTCATTTGATGTGTATGCGAGGTACACATGACACTTCGCAATGAATATTATATCTTATCATGAAACATAGAAATGATTTGCGATATCGCGTTTTAAGAAGCACTAGAACACTATTGCTTCAACACGTAGACATCTACGAACGCTATTTCCTAGCAGGGAACTGTCGCATTTACATTCATGTGAAGTGTAGGCGAGATATACATAACACTGCACAATGATTATTATATCTCGTCATGAAACATAGAAATGAGATGCGATATTTAGTTTAAGAAGCATTAGAACTCTACTGCTTCGATACGTAGACATCTGCAAACGCTATTTCCTAGCAAGGAAGTGTCGCATTTACATTCATTTGAAGTGTATGCGAGATATACATAACACTCCACGATGAATATTATACCTTATCACGAAACATAGTAATTAGATGCGATATCGCGGTTTAAGAAGCATTAGAACTCTAGTGCTACGATACGTAGATACCTGCGAACGCTATATCGTAGCATGGAAGTGTCGCAAATACATTCTTTTGGATTGAATACGAGGTAAACATGACCCATCGCAATGAATATTATAACTTATCATGAAACACAGAAATGAGATGCTATATGGCGATTTAAGAAGCATTAGACCTCTATTGCTTCGATACGTAGGCATCTGCAAACGCTACTTCCTAGCAAAGAAGTGTCGCATTTACATTCATTTGAAGTGCATGCGAGGTATGCATGACAGTTCGCACTGAATATTAATACTTATCATGAAACAGAAATGAGACGCGATATCGCGTTTTAAGACGCATTGGAACTCTATTGCTTCGATACGTAGACATCTGGAAACGCTAATTCCTAGCAAGGAAGTGTCGCATTTACGTCCTTTTGAAGTGAATACGAGGTATACATGACATTTCGCAATGAATATTATATCTTATCATGAAACATAGAAATGAAATGCGATATCGCGATTTAAGAAGCATTAGAACTCTATTGCTTCGATACGTAGACATCTGCAAACGCTACTTCCTAGCAAGGAAGTGTCTCACTTACGTTCTTTTGAAGTGTATGCGGGATATACATGACACTACGCAATGAATATTATATCTTAACATGAAACATAGAAATGAGATGCGATTTCACGTTTTAACACATTGCGGACGGGTGACGAGATATCTCGTTTTTAGAAAACTAATCGTTGCGAACGGGTCACGATATATCTCGTGTTCACGTTTTTTTTTATTCAGTCGGCAACTGAGCAAGGAGCTGCAAATGTTTCTGTTACGTTACTATGGTATCGAAGTCTCTCGCATTCCGAAATCAAGGCGAAACAACTGAATCATTCCTTAAATTTAAGAAAAAGCAGTCATTATTGTATAACGTCCGCCGAACATCGCGGTACCTCCTTCACCCCCCGGCAGAGCCACACGCATCGCCTGTCGCCACCACAAAGACGAGCTTACCGAGTATACGATCGCCGAGCTAAGGCAGCCACCCCCGCAACCAGGAGTTGGGCCACACGACCGCGCTACGACGCGTGCCTTCCAGACAGCTGGAGCACGATCGAGGCACAGCCTCCGCATGAGGACCATTCCACGTATCAGGAAGAGTCGCCCGCCGTTACGCACCCGTACCCATACTTTGCATACCATTATAATTATAATTAAGCGAATCCTAGAACTTAAGCACACGGCATTCTATGTACGCACACGACACAGCACACACAACCTAGCATAAGGCGTTTCATGTGTTATTCTAATTTTTAACATCATAATTAATCGTAATAAGAAGTAAGCGCAGCGCCCGACGCGCGCGCACTACCACGACCGTCCACCCCACTCCGTGGGCCGAGCGTCCGCCCCACTCTGGGGACCTGCGACTCACGCGCCCCGCGATCCGAGGAGGTCGCGGGCCCGCGAGCTGATAGTCAGTACGAGTCATCCGCTCCAAGCGAGCGGACCTCCCTCAAATCCAATCTCTAGTTCGAGCCATTCGCTCCAAGCGAGCACTCCTTTATCATAATCCAATCTTACTATTTCAACTTAAACTCTAATTCAATTCAAGTCCTTATTCTAAACTCTAATTATCGTATCCTAGTACTTAGTCAACTTTAGCATAGGGAAGTATCAGTGTAAGCTTAGTTTTATTTAGAATATACTTTATGTTTACCAGTACTACAATTCTCATCATTCTAAATATTCCTTGCCTCATTATTATTATAAATTCATTCATTGCGAAGTCTTCCACGAGTTCACGCGTCTTCAAGAACATTCACAAGCTCCGAACTTTAGTCAAACTTGGTAATCGATCAGTTATAGCCGACCGCCGCTTAGCTGCATCGACCCACAGCGAGGCTAGAGCAAGGACACTCGTCGATTTTCCATATTTCTGGACCGGTAAACTAGAGCGGACCGACGCTTAGTGGACCCGTATCTGGACTTTTGGAAACCGACTTGAATGCGTCATTCCGGGACAACTAAACAAACTCGTCGCGCGGGAAGGAAGAACTTCTTGCGTTCACTTGTGCGCGGATACGTTGGTACAGCCGTGTGCATATACCACTGCAACGTCTCATCTTCCGCCGCACGCCGATCGGACAGCCGTCCCGCACCGCCGCATCCATCGCCGATCCGCTTGACCGAGCCGATCCATTCCCGAGGTCAGCCCACCTGGGTACTCCTCTCGCTGACAATCACGCCTCACCGACCGTACGCAGGGATTATACCTGAGGGCGATCCGTGCCGACGACGATACCTGCAACAAGGGTACTAAAAATTAGCAGCTGTCAAGACATCAAAGGTAAGGTCATATTTTCTTATCCGCGTTCGTGCCTTTTGATACGTGTTTCGCGAGCCAGAAAGAACCCGTCTTCGTTGCAATTCCGCGAGCCGAACCGTTCGAGGCTGCGTGTCGCTCCCGGTAAATGATAAGTTTTCGCGACCCGTGACGTGACAATAGCCATTGCCGGCTGATCTGTGCGGATCGTCGTACGTATCGTATCTTATAAAGTGTTTCATTGATCTGCATTTTAGAATTTCAAACTTCGTGTTTTAAAATTGGAAGGTAACAGTTTTTTGAGTACTATCTATATTTTCAATCCACCTGTTACTGATACTTGATAACAAAAATTTATTTTATGAATTAGCCCTCTATAAAAGCAGCGAAATGACGCATAGATGTAATGAAAACAGATATACACATATATGAACTATATGTATACTATTACTTAAAAATACTAAATGCAAATTAAGTAAAATGCGTATCCACTTCCTGTCACATGCCAAGCATGTTTTTGGAGCGTTCGAAAATCTGCGATCCGTGAGGGCGTGTTGAACGCGCAGCGCCCAGTCCTCAATGTGTTAAGAAGCATTAGAACTCTATTGCCTCGATAAGTACACATCTGTAAACGCTATATCCTAGCAAGGAAGTGTCGCATTTACATTCATTTGAAGTGTATACGAGGTATACATGACACTTCGCAATGAATATTGTACCTTATCATGAAACATACAAATAAGATGCGATTTCGCGTTTTAAGAAGCATTAGAAATCTATTGCTTCGATAAGTAGACATCTGCAATCGCTATTTCCTAGCAAGGAAGTGTCGCACTTACATTCTTTTGAAGTGAGTACGAGGTATACATATCACTGCACAATGAATATTATATCTTATCATGAGACCTAGAAATGAGATGTGATATCGCGTTTTACGAAGCATTAGAACACTATTGTTTCGATACGTAGACATCTGGAATCGCAATTTCCTAGCAAGGAAGTGTCGCATTTACATTCCTTTGAAGGGAATACAAGGTATACATAACAGTCCACAATGAGTATTACATCTTATCATGAAACATAGAAATGAGATGCGATATCGCGATTTAAAAAGGATTGGAACTCTATTGCTAAGATACGTAGACATCTGCAAAAGCTATTTAATAGCAAGGATGTGTCGCATTTACATTCTTTTGAATTGAATACAGGGTATACATGACACTACGCAATGAATATTATATCTTATCGTGAAACATAGAAATGAGATGCGGTATCGCGTTTTGAGAAGCATTAGAACTCCATTGCTTCGATACGTAGACATCTGCAAACGCCACTTCCCAGTGAAGTGTCGCATTTACATTCTGTTGAGGTGAATACGAGGTATACATAACAATCCACAATGAATATTATACCTTATCATGAAACTTAGAAATGAGATGCGATGTCGCGATTTAAAAAGCACTAGAACACTATTGCTACGATACGTAGACATCTGCAGACGCTATTTCCTAGCAAAGAAGTGTCGCATTTACATTCCTCTGAAGCGAATACGAGGTATACATGTCACTTGCAATTAATAATATATCTTATCATGAAACATAGAAATGAGATGCGATATCGCTATTTAAGATGCATTAGAAATCTATTGCTACGATACGTAGACATCTGCACACGCTATTTAATAGCAGGGAAGTGTCGCATTTACATTCTTTTGAAGTGAATACGAGTTATACATGTAACTTCGCAATGAATATTGTATCTTATCATGAAACATAGAAATGAGATGCGATACGGCGATTTAAGAAGCATTAGTACACTATTGCTTTGATACGTAGACATCTGCCAACGCTATTTCCCCGCAAGGAAGTGTCGCATTTACATTCAGTTGAAGTGTATGCGAGGTATACAAGACACTTGGCAATGAATATTATATCTTATCATGAAACATAGAAATGAGATGCGATATCGCGTTTTGAGATGCATTAGAACTCTAATGATACGATACGTAGACATCTGCAAACGCTATTTCCTAGCAAGGAAGTGTCGCATTTACATTCATTTGAAGCGAATACGAGGTATACATGTCACTTATAATTAATAATATATCTTATCATGAAACATAGAACTGAGATGCGCTATCGCGTTTTGAGAAGCAGTGGAAATCAATTGCTACGATACGTAGACATTTGCAAACGCTATTTCCTAGCAACGAGGTGTAGCAATTACATTCTTTTGAAGTGTAGACGAGGAATACGTAACACTACACAATGAATATTATATCTTATCATGAAACATAAGAATGACATGCGATGTGTCGTTCTTAGAAGCATTAGAACTTAATTGCTACGATACGAAGGCATCTGCAAACGCTGGTTCCTAGCAAGGAAGTTTCGCATTTGCATTCCTTTGAAATGAATACGAGGTATACATAACAGTGCACAATGAATATTATATCTTATCATGAAACATAGAAATGAGATGCGATATCGCGTTTTAAGATGCATTAGAACTCTATTGCTACGATAGGTATACATCTGCAGACGCTACTTCCTAGCAAGGAAGTGTCGCATTTACATTCTTTTGAAGTGAATATGAGGTATACATAACAGTCCACAATGAATATTATATCTTACCATAAAACGTAGAAGTGAGATGCGATATCGCAATTTAAGAAGCATTTGAACTCTAATGCTACGATACGCAGACATCTGCAAACGCTATTTCCTAGCAAGGAAGTGTTGCATTAACATTCTTTTGAGGTGACTACGAGGTATACATAAAACTGCACAATGAATATTATATCTTATCGTAAAACATAGAAATGAGATGCGATATCGCGTTTTAAGAAACATTAGAATACTATTGTTTCGATAGGTAGACATCTGCAAGCGCTATTTAATAGCAAGGAAGTGTCGCATTTACATTGCCTTGGAATGAAGACGAGGTATACATAACATTCCACAATGAATTTTATATCTTATCATGTAACGCAGAAGTGAGATGCGATATCATGTTCTAAGAAGCATTAGAACTCTAATGCTACGATACGTAGACATCTGCAAACGCTATTTCCTATAGAAAGTAAGTGTCGCATTTACATTCATTTGAAGTGTATTCGAGGTGTATGTGACAGTTCGCAATGAATATCATAGCCATAGAAATGAGTATCGATATCGCGTTTTAAGAAGCATCCTAACTCTATTGCTACGATACGTAGACATCTGCAAACGCTATATCCTAGGAAGGAAGTGCCGGATTTACATTCTTTTGAAGTGAATACGAGGTATACATGACACTTTGCAATGAATATTATATCTTATCATGAAACATAGAAATGAGATGCATTATCGCGTCTTCAGAAGCATTAGAAGCCTATTGCTTGGATACGCAGACATCCGCAAGCGCTATTTCCTAGCGTGGAAGTGTCGCATTTACTTTCTTTTGAAGCGAATACGAGGTATACATGACACTTCGAAATGAATATTATATCATGTCATGAAACATAGGAATGAGATGCGATATCGCGATGTAAAAAGCATTAGACCTCTATTACTACGATACGTAGACATCTGCAATCGCTATTTCCTAACAAAGAAGAGTCGCATTTACATTCTTTTGAAGTGAATACGAGGTATACATGACACTTCGCAATGAATATTATACCTTATTACGAAACATAGAAATGAGACGCGATATCGCGTTTTAAGAAGCATTAGAACACCATTTCTGGGATACGTAGACATCTGGAAACGCTATTTCCTAGCAAGGAAGTGTCGCATTTACATTCTTTTGAAGTGAATACGAGGTATACATGACACTTCGCAATGAATATTACATCTTATAATGAAACATAGAAATGAGATGCTATATCGCGTTTTATGCAGAATTAGAACTCTATTTCTACGATACGTGGACATCTGCAGACGCTATTTCCTAGCAAGGAAGTGTCGCATTTACATTCTTTTGAAGTGAATACGAGGTATACGTAACACTTCGCAATGAATATTATGTCTTATCATGAAACAGAAATGACATGCGATATCGCGTTTAAAGTAGCATTAGAACTCTATTGCTTCAATGCGTAGACATCTGGAAGCGCTATTTCCTAGCAAGGAAGTGTCGCATTTACATTCTTTTTAAGTGAATACGAGGTATACATGACACTTCGCATTGAATGTTATCTCTTATCATGAATCACAGAAATGGGGGGCGATATCGCGTTTTAAGAAGCATTAGGTCTCTATTGCTACGATACGTAGACTTCTGCAAACGCTATTTCCTAGCAAGGAAGTTTCGCATTTACATTCATTTGAAGTGTATGCGATGTATACGTGACACTTCGCAATAAATATTATATCTTATCATGAATCATAGAAATGAGATGCGATATCGCGTTTTGAGATGCATTAGAAATCTAATGCTACGATACGCAGACATCTGCAAACGCTTTTTCCTAGCAAGGAAGTGTCGCAATTACATTCTTCTGCAGTGATTACAAGGTATACATGACACTTCGCAATTAATATTATATCTTATCATGAAACATAGAAATGAGATGCGATGTGACGATTTAAGAATCACTAGAACTTTATTGCTTCGTTACGTAGACATCTGCAAACTCTATTTCCAAGCAAGGAAGTGTCGCATTTACATTCTTTTGAAGTGAATACGAAGTATACATGACACTCCGCAATGAATATTATATCTTATCATAAAACATAGAAATGAGATGGGATATCTCGATTTAAGAAGCATTAGAACACTATTGCTTCGATACGCAAACAGCTGCAAACGCTATTTCCTAGCATGGAAGTATCGCATTTACATTCTTTTGAAGTTAATACGTGGCATACATGACACTTCGCAATGAATATTATATCTTATCATGAAACATCGAAATGAGATGCGACATCTCGTTATAAGAAGCATTAGAACTCTATTGTTTCGATACGTAGACATCTGGAAACGCTATTTCCTAGCAAGGAAGTGTCGCATTTACATTCTTTTTAAGTGAATACGAGGTATACATGACCCTTCGCATTGAATGTTATCTCTTATCATGAATCACAGAAATGGGGGGCGATATCGCGTTTTAAGAAGCATTAGGTCTCTATTGCTACGGTACGTAGACTTCTGCAAACGCTATTTCCTAGCAAGGAGGTTTCGCATTTACATTCATTTGAAGTGTATGCGATGTATACGTGACACTTCGCAATAAATATTATATCTTACCATGAATCATGGAAATGAGATGCGATATCGCGTTTTGAGATGCATTAGAAATCTAATGCTACGATACGCAGACATCTGCAAACGCTTTTTCCTAGCAAGGAAGTGTCGCAATTACATTCTTCTGCAGTGATTACAAGGTATACATGACACTTCGCAATTAATATTATATCTTATCATGAAACATAGAAATGGGATGCGATATCCCGTTTCAAAAAGCGTTAGAACTCTATTGCTTCAATACGTAGACATCTACAAACGCTATTTCCTAGCAAGGAAGTGTCGTATTTACATTCTTTTGAAGTGTAGACGAGATATACATATCACTGCACAATGAATATTATATCTTATCATGAAACATAGAAATTAGATGCGATATCGCGATTTAAGGAGCATTAGAACTCTAATGGTACGGTACGTAGACATCTGCAAACATTATTTCCTAGCAAGGATGAGTCGCATTAACATTCTTTTGAAGTGAATACGAGGTATACATATCACTCCACAATGAATATTATACCTTATCATGAAACATAGAAATGAAATGCGATATGGCTATTTATGAAGCATTGGAACATTATTGCCTCGATACGGAGACATGTGCCAACGCTATTTCCTAGCAAGGAAGTGTCGCATTTACATTCTTCTGAAGCGAATGCGAGGTATACATGACACTGCTCAATGCATATTATATCTTACCATGAAACATAGAAATGAGATGCGATATCGCGATTTAAGCAGCATTAGAACACTATTGCTTCGATACGTAGACATCTGCAAACGCTATTTCCTAGCCAGGAAGTGTAGCATTTACATTCTTCTGCAGTGAATACGAGGTATACATGACACTTGGCAATTAATATTGTATCTTAACATGAAACATGGAAATGAGATGCGATATCGCGTTTTAAGAAGAATTCGAACTCTAATGCTACGGTACGTAGACACCTGCAGACGCTATTTCCTAGCAGGGAAGTGTCGCATTTACATTCTTCTGAAGCGAATACGAGGTATACATAACACTCCACAGCGAATATTATATCTTATCATGAAACATAGAAATGAGATGCGATATGGCGACTTAAGAAGCATTAGAACTCTATTGCTTCGATACGTAGACATCTGCGAACGCTACTTCCTAGCAAGGAAGTGTCGCATTTACAATCATTTGAAGTGTATGCTAGGTACACATGACACTTCGCAATGAATATTATATCTTGTCATGAAACATAGGAATGAGATGCGATATCCCGATTTGAGAAGCAGAAAACTCTATTTCTTCGATACGTAGACATCTACAAACGCTATTTCCTAGCAAGGAAGTGTAGCATTTGCATTCTTTTGAAGTGTAGACGAGGTATACATAACACTTCGTAATGAATATTATATCTCATCATGAAACATAGAAATGAGGTGCGATATCGCGTTTTAAGAATCGTCAGAACACTATTGGTTCGATACGTAGACAACAGCAAGCGCTACTTCCTAGCAAGGTAGTCTCGCACTTTCATTCATTTGAAGTGTATACGAGGTATGCGTAACACTTCGCAATGAGTATTATATCTTATCATGAAACATTGAAATGAGATGCGATATCGCGGTTCGAGATGCATTAGAACTCTATTTCTTCGATACGTAGAGATCTACAAACGCTATTTCCTAGCAAGGAAGTGTAGCATTTGCATTTTTTTTAAGTGTAGACGAGGAATTCATAACACTTCGTAATGAATATTATATCTCATCATGAAACATAGAAATGCGGTGCGATATCGCGTTTTAAGGAGCATCAGAACCCTGTTGGTTCGATACGTAGACAACAGCAAACGCTACTTCCTAGCAAGGAAGTCTCGCACTTTCATTCATTTGAAGTGTCTACGAGGTATGCGTAACACTTCGCAATGAATATTATATCTCATCATGAAACATAGAAATGCGGTGCGATATCGCGTTTTAAGGAGCATCAGAACCCTGTTGGTTCGATACGTAGACAACAGCAAACGCTACTTCCTAGCAAGGAAGTCTCGCACTTTCATTCATTTGAAGTGTCTACGAGGTATGCGTAACAGTTCGCAATGAATATTATATCTTATCATGATACATAGAAATGAGGTGCGTTATCCCGTTTTAAGAAGCAGTGGAACACTATTGCCTCGATACGTAGACATCTGCAAACGCTATTTCCTAGCAATGAAGTGTCTCATTTATATTCATTTGAAGTGTACGCGAGGTATAAGTGGCACTTCGCAATGAATATTATATCCTATCATGAAACATAGAAATGAGATGCGACATCGCGATATAAGAGTCACTACAACTCTATTGCTTCGATACGTAGACATCTTTTAAACGCTTTTTCCTAGCAAGGAAGTGTCGCATTTACATTCATTTGAAGTGAATACGAGGTATACATGACAATTCGCAATGAATATTATATCTTATCATGAAAAATAGAAATGAGATGCGATATCGCGTTTTAAGAAGCATTAGAACTCTGTAGCTTCGATTCATAGATATCTGCCAACGCTATTTCCTACCGATGAAGTGTCGCATTTACATTCATTTGAAGGGTATGCGAGGTATAAGTAGCTTTTCGCAGTGAATATTATATCCTATCATGAAACATAGAAATGAGATGCTATATGGCGTTTTAAGAAGCATTAGAACTCTATTGCTTCGATACGTAGGCATGTGCAAACGCTACTTCCTAGCTAGGATGTGTCGCATTTACATTCAATTGAAGTGAATACGAGGTATACATAACACTGCACAATGATTATTGTATCTTATCAAGAAACACAGAAATGAGATGCGATATCGCGATTTAAGAAGCATTAGAACTCTATTTCTACGATACGTAGACATCTGCAAATGCTATTTCCTAGCAAGGAAGTGTCGCATTTGCATTCTTTTGAAGTGATTACGAGGTATACATGACACTTCGCAATGAATATTATATCTTATCATGAAACATAGAAATGAAATGCGATATCGCGATTTAAGAAGCTTTAGAACTCCATTGTTACGTTACGTAGACATCTGCAGACGCTATTTCCTAGCAAGGAAGTGTCGCATTTACAATCATTTGAAGTAAATACGATGTATACATAGCACTCCATAATGAATATTATATCATATCATGAAAAATAGGAATGAGATGCGATATCGCGAATTAAGAAGCATTAGAACTCTATTGCATCGATACGTAGACATCTGCAAACGCTAGTTCCTAGTGTGGAAGTGCCGCATTTACATTCTTTTGAAGTGAATACGAAGTATACATTACACTTCGCAAGGAATATTATATCTTATCACGAAACATAGAAATGAGATGCGATATCGCGTTTTAAGAAGCATTAGAACTCTAATGCTTCGATACGTAGATATCTGCAAAACGCTATTTCTTAGCATGGACGTGTGGCATTAATATTCTTTTGAGGTGAATACGAGGTCTACGTAACACTCCACAGTGAATATTATATTTTATTACGGAACATAGAAATGAGATGCGATGTCGCGATTTAAGAAGCATTAAAACACTATTGCTTCGATACGTAGACATCTGGTAACGCAATTTCCTAGGAAGGAAGTGTCGCATTTACATGCTTTTGAAAGCAATACGAGGCATACATGACACTTCGCAATGAATATTACATCTTGTCATGAAAGATCGAAATGCGATGCGATATGGCGATTTAATAAGCATTAGGACTCTAGTGCTTCGAGACGTAGACATATGCAAACACTATTTCCCTCCAAGCAAGTGTCGCATTTAATTCATTTGAAGTGTAGACGAGATATACATAACACTCCACAATGAATATTATATCTGATCATGAAACATAAAAATGAGATGCGATATCGCGATTTAAGAAGCATTAGAACTCTACTGCTACGATACGTAGACATCTGCAAACGCTATTTCCTGCCAAAGAAGTGCCGAATTTACATTCTTTTGAAGTAAATACGCTTTATACATAACATTCCACAATGGATATTATATCTTATCATGAAACATAGAAATGAGATGCGATATTGCGTTTTGCGAAGCATTAGAACTCTATTGCTTCGAAACGTAGATATCCGCAAACTCAACTTCCTAGCACGGGAGTGTCGCACTTACATTCATTTGATGTGTATCCGAGATATACATGACACTTCGCAATGAATATTATATCTCATCATGAAACATAGAAATGAGATGCGATATCGCGTTTTGAGAAGCATTAGAACTCTATTGCTAGGATACGTAGACATCTGCAAACGCTATTTCCTGCCAAAGAAGTGGCGCATTTACATTCTTTTGAAGCGAATACGAGGTATACATAACACTGCACAGTGAATATTATATCTTATCATGAAACATAGAAATAAGAGGCGATATCCCATTTTAAGAAGCACTAGAACTCTATTGCTTCGATACGAAGACATCTGGAAACGCTACTTCCCAGGAAGGGAGTGTCGCAGTTACATTCATTTGTCGTGATTACGAGGACTGCTTTACACTTCGCAATGCATATTATATATTATCATGAAACATTGAAATGATATGCGATATCCCGTTTTAAGACGCATTAGAACACTATTGCTAGGATACGTAGACATCTGCAAACGCTATTTCCTCGCAAGGAAGTGTCGCATTTACATTCCATTGAAGTGAATAGGAGGTATACATGATACTTCGCAATGAATATTATATACTATCATGAAACATGGAAGTGAGATGCGATATCGAGTTTTATGTAGCATTAGCACTCTATTGCTTCGATAGGTAGATATCTGGAGACGCTATTTCCTAGGAAGGGAATGTCGCATTTACATTCATTTGAAGTTTAGACGGGGAATACATAACACTTCGCAATGAATATTATATCTCATCACGAAACATAGAAATGAGATGCGATATCGCGATTTAAGAAGCATTATAACTCTATTGCTACGATACGTACACATCTGCAAACGCTATATCCTAGCAAGCAAGTGTCGCATTTACATTCTTTTGAAGTGTAGAAGAGGAATACATAACACTTCGTAATGGATATTGTATCCTATCATGACACATAGAAATGAGATGCGATATCGCGTTTTAAGAAGTCTTAGAACTCTATTGCTTTGATACGCAGACATCTGCAATCGCTATTTCCTAGCAAGGATGTGCCGCATTTACATTCATTTGAAGTGTATGCGAGGTATACATGACACTTCGCAATGAATATTACATCTTATCATGGTATATAGGAATGAGATGCGATATCTCTTTTTAAGAAGCATTAGCATCCTATTGCTTCGATATGTAGACATCTGCAAACGCTATTTCATAGGAAGGAAGTGTTGCATTTACATTCATATTAAGTGTATGCGAGGTATACATGACACTTCGAAATGAATATTATATCTTATCATGAAACATAGGAATTAGATGCGATATCGCGTTATAAGAAGCATTAGAACCCTATTGCCTCGATACGTAGACATCTGCAAATGATATATCCTAGCAAGGAAGTGTAGCACTTACATTCAATTGAAGTGTGTGCGATGTATAAGTGACACTTCGCAATGAATATTATGTCTTAACGTGAAGCATAGAAATGAGATGCGACATCTCATTTTAAGAAGCATTAGAACTCTACTGCTTCGATACGGAGACATCTGCAAACGCTATTTCCTAGCAAGGAAGTGTCGCATTTACATTCGTTTGAAGTGCATACGAGATATACATGTAACTTCGCAATGAATATTATATCTTATCGTGAAACATAGAAATGTGATGCGATATCACGTTTTGAGAAGCATTAGAACTCTATTGCTTCGATATATAGACATCTGCAGTCGCTATTTCCTAGCAAGGAAGTGTCGCATTTACATTCATTTGAAGTGTATACGAGGTGTGCGGAACACTTCGCAATGAATATTATATCTTATCATGAAACATAGATGTGTGGTGCGATATCGCGTTTCAAGAAACATTAGAACTCTATTGCTTCGATACGTAGACATCTGCAAACACTATTTCCTAGCAAGGAAGTGTCGCACTTACATTCATTTGAAGTGAATACGAGGTATACATGACACTTCGCAATGAATATTATATCATATCATGAAACTTACAAATGAGATGCGATATCGCGTTTGAAGAAGGAATAGAACTATGTTGCTTCGACACGTGGACATCTGGAAACGCCCTCTCTAGCAAGGAAGTGTGGCAGTTACATTCTTATGAAGTGTAGACGAGGTATACGTAACACTTCGCAATGCATATTATATTTTATCATGAAACATAGAAACGAGATGCGATATCACGTTTTAAGAAGCATTAGGACTCTACAGCTTCGATACGTGGACATCTGGAAACGCATTTCCTAGCAAGGAAGTGTGGCACTTAAATTCTTTGGAAGTGCAGACGAAGTACACATAACGCTTCGCAATGAATATAATATCTCAGAATGAAGCTTCCAAATGAGATGCGATATCGCGATTTAAGAAGCATTAGAACTCTATTGCTTCGACACGTGGACTTCTGAAAACGCTGATTCCTACCAATGAAGTGTGACATTTACATACTTTTGAAGTGTAGACGAAGTATACGTAACACTTCGCAATGAATATTATATCTTATCACGAAACATAGAAATGAGATGCGATATCACGATTTAGGAAGCATTACAACTCTATTGCTACGATAGTTAGATGTCTGCAAACGCTATTTCCTAGCAAGGAAGAGTCAGATTTACATTCTTTTGAAGTGAATACGAGGTATTCATAACAATCCACAATGAATATTATATCTTATCATAAAACATAGAAATGAGATGCGATATGGTGATTTAAGAAGCATTAGAATTCTACTGGTTCGATACGTAGATATCTGCAAACGCTATTTCCTAGCAAGGAAGTGTCGCATTTACATTCATTTGAAGTTTAGACGAGGAATGCATAACACTTCGTAATGAGTATTATATCTTATCATGACACATAGAAGTGAGATGCGATATCGCGTTTTAAGAAGCACTAGAACCCTATTGCTTCGATACGTAGACATCTGCGAACGCTATTTCCTAGCAAGGAAGTATAGCATTTACATTCAATTGAAGTGTATGCGAGGTATAAGTGACACTTCGCTATAAATATCATATCTTATCATGAAACATAGAAATGAGATGAGATATCGTGTTCTAAGAAGCGATAGAACTCTATTGCTACGATACGTAGCCATCAGCAAACGCTATTTCCTAGGAAGGAAGTGTCGCATTTACATTCTTTTGAAGTGAATACGAGGTATGCATAACACTCCACAATGAATAGTATATCGTATCGTGAAACATAGAAATGAGAAGCGATGTGGCGATTTAAGAAGCATCAGAACTCTACAGCTACGATACGTAGCCACCTGCAAACGCTATTTCGTAGCATGGAAGTGTCGCAAATACATTCTTTTGAATTGAATACGAGGAATACATGACATTCCACAATAAATATTGTACTTTATCTCGAACCATAGAAATGGGATGCGATATCGCGATTTAAGAAGCAATAGAACACTATTACTTCAATACGTAGATATCTGCAAACGCTATCTAATAGCAAGGAAGGTTCTCATTTACATTCTTTCGAATGCGAGGAATACATAACATTCCACAATGAATATTATACCTTATCACGAAACACAGAAATGAGATGCGATGTGGCGATTTAAGAAGCATCAGAACTCTATAGCTGCGATACGTAGACATCTGCAATCGGTATTTCCTAGCAAGGAAGTGTCGCATTTACATGCTTTTGAAGTGTATGTGAGGAATACATGACACTTCGCAATGAATATTATATCTTATCATGAAACATAGAAATTAGATGCGATATGACGGTTTAAGAAGCATTAGAATTCTATTGCTCCGATACGTAGACCTGCAATCGCCATCTCCTAGCAAGGAAGTGTTGCATTTGCATTCATTTGAAGTGTATGCGAGGTATACAAGACACTTCGCAATGAATATGATATCTTATCATGAAACATAGAAATGAAATGCGATATGACGATTTAAGAAGCATTAGAAATCTATTGCTTCGATACGTAGACATCTGCAAACGCTATTTCCAAAGAAGGAAGTGTCGCATTTACATTCTTTTGGAGTGAATACGAAGTATACATGACACTACGCAATGAATATTATATCTTATCCTAAAACATAGAAATGAGATGCGATATCTCGTTGTAAGAAGCATTAGTACTCTATTGCTTCGATACGTAGACATCTGCAAAAGCTACTTCCTAGCAACGAAGTGTCGCATTTATATTCTTTTGAAGTGTATGCGCGGTATACAAGCCACTTCGAAATGAATACTATATCTTATCATGAAACATAGAAATGAGATGGGACATCTCGTTTTAAGAAGCATTAGTAATCTATTGCTACGTAGATATCTGCAGACGCTATTTCCTAGCAAGGAAGTTTCGCATTTACAATCTTTTGAAGTGAATACGAGGTATACAAGACACTTCGCAATGAATATTGTATCTTATCCTAAAACAGAAATGAGGTGCGATATCTCGTTTTAAGAAACGTTAGAATCCTATTGCTTCGATACGTAGACATCTGCCAACGCTATTTCCTAGCAATGAAGTGTCGCCTTTTAATTCATTTGAAGTGTATGCGTGGTATACAAGACAATTCGCAATGAATATTATATCTTATCATGAAACATAGTAATGAGATGCGATATCGCGTTTTAAGAAGCATTAGAACTCTATTTCTACGATACGTAGACATTTGCAGACGCTATTTCCTAGCAAGGAAGTGTCGCATTTACATTCTTTTGAAGTGAATACGAGGTATACATAACACTACACAAAGAATATTATATATTATCATGAAAGATAGGAATGAGGCGCGATATCGCGTTCTAAGAAGCATTAGATCTCTATTTCTACGATACGTAGACATCTGCGAACGCTATTTCCTTGCAAGGAAGTGTCGCATTTACATTCTCTTGAATTGTATGCGAGGTATACGTAACACTCCACAATGAATATTATATTTATCTCGAAACATAGGAATGAGATGCGATATCGCGATTTAGGAAGCTTTACAACTCTATTGCTTCGAAACGTAGACATCTGCAAACGCAACTTCCTAGCTAGGAAGTGTCGCATTTACATTTAATTGAAGTGAATACGATGTATACATAACACGGCGCAATGAATATTATATCTTATCTTGAAACATAGAAATGAGATCCGATATGACGATTTAAGAAGCTTTACAATTCTATTGCTTCGATACGTAGACATCTGCAAACGCTACTTCCTGGCAAGGAAGTGTCGCATTTATATTCTTTTGAAGTGAATACGAGGTATGCATGTCACTTCGCATTGAATATTATATCTTATCATGAAACACAGAAATGAGATGCGATATCGCGATTTAAGAAGCATTAGAACTTTATGGCTTCGATACGTTGACATCTGCAAACGCTACTTCCTAGCAACGGAAGTATCGCATTTACATTCTTTTGAAAGGAATGCGAGGTATACATGACACTTCGTTCTGAATATTATATCTTATCATGAAACATAGAAATGAGATGCGATATCGGGTTTTGAGAAGCATTAGAACTCTAATGCTACGATACGCAGACATCTGCAAACGCTATTTCCTAGCAAGGATGTACCGCATTTACATTCATTTGAAGTGTATGCGAGGTATACATATTCACTTCGCAATGAATATTACACCTTATCATGGTACATAGGAATGAGATGCGATATCTCTTTTTAAGAAGCATTAGAATCCTATTGCTTCGATACGTAGACATCTGCAAACGCTATTTCATAGCATGGAAGTGTTGCATTTACATTCATATGAAGGGCATGCGAGGTATTACATGACACTTCGAAATGAATATTGTATCTTATCATGAAACATAGAAATGAGATGCGATATCGCGTTTTGAGAAGCATTAAATCTCTATTGCATCGATACGTAGACATTTGCAAACGCTACTTCCTTGCAAGGAAGTGTCGCATTTACATTCTTTTGAAGTGAATACGAGGTATGCATGTCACTTCGCAATGAATATTATATCTTATCATGAAACACAGAAATGAGTGGCGATATCGCGTTTTAAGAAGCATTAGAACTCTATTGCATCGATACGCAGACATCTGGTAACGTAATTTTCTGGAAAGACGTGTCGCATTTACATTCATTTGAAGCGTGTGCCAGGTATACATGGCACTTCGCATTGAATATTATATCTTATCATGAAACATGGAAATGATATGCAATATCGCGATATAAGAAGCTTTAGTACTCTACTGCTTCGATACGTAGACATCTGCAAACGCTACTTCCTAGCAAGGAAGTGTCGCATTTACGTTCCTTTGAAGTGTATGCGAGGTAAACATGACACTTCGCAATTAATATTACACCTTATCATGAAACATAGAAATGAGATGCGATGTCGCGTTTTAAGAAGCATTAGAACTCTATTGCTACGATACGTAGGCATCTGCAAACGCTACTTCCTAGCAAAGAAGTGTCGCATTTACATTCATTTGAAGTGTATGCGAGATATACATAACATTCCACGATGAATATTATACCATATCACGAAACATAGAAATTAGATGCGATATCGCGATTTAAGAAGCATTAGAACTCTACGGCTACGATACGTAGCCATCTGCAAGCGCTATTTCCTAGCAAGGAAGTGTCGCATATACATTCACCTGAAGTGTATGCGAGGTATACATGACACTTCGAAATGAATATTGTATCTTATCATGAAACATAGAAATGAGATGCGCTATTGCGTTTTAAGAAGCACTAGAACACTAATTCTTCGATACGTAGACATCTGCAAACGCTACTGCCTAGCAAGGAAGTGTCGCATTTACATTCTTCTGAAGTGAATACGTGGTATACATGGCACTCCACAATGAATATTATAACTTATCATGAAACATAGAAACGAGATGCGTTATGACGACTTAAGAAGCATTAGGACCCAACTGCTTCGATACGTAGACATTAGCAAACGCTATTTCCTAGCAAGGAAGAGTCGCATTTACATTCATTTGAAGTGAATACGAGATATACAAGACACTTCCAATTAATATTATATGTTATCATGAAACATAGAAATAAGATGCGATATCGCGATTTAAGAAGCAATAGAAATCTATTGCTTAGATACGTAGACATCTGCAAACGCTATTTCCTAGCAAGGAAGTGTCGCATTTATATTCAATTGAAGTGTATGCGAGGTATAAGTGACACTTCGCAATAAATATCATATCTTATCATGAAACATAGACATGAGATGAGATATCGTGTTCTAAGAAGCGATAGAACTCTGTTGCTATGATACGTAGCCATCAGCAAACGCTATTTCCTAGGAAGGAAGTGTCGCATTTACATTCTTTTCAAGTGAATACGAGGTATGCATAATACTCCACAATGAGTAGTATATCTTATCGTGAAACATAGAAATGAGAAGCGATATCTCGATTTAAGAAGCATTAGATCTCTATTGCTACGATACGTAGACATCTGCAAACACTATTTCCTAGCAAGGAAGCGTCGCATTTACATTCTTTTGGGGTGAATACGATGTAGAGATAACACTGCACAATTAATATTATATCTTATAATGAAACATAGTAATGGGATGCGATATCATGATTTAAGATGCTTTAGAACTCTATTGCTACGATGCGTAAACATCTGGAATCGCTATTTCCTAGCAAGGAAGTGGCGCATTTACATTCTTTTGAAGTGAATACGAGGATATGATAACACTCCACAATGAATATAATATCTTATCATGAAACATAGAAATGAGATGCGATGTCGCGTTTTAAGAAGCATTAGAACTCTATTGCTACGATACGTAGGCATCTGCAAACGCTACTTCCTAGCAAAGAAGTGTCGCATTTACATTCATTTGAAGTGTATGCGAGATATACATAACATTCCACGATGAATATTATACCATATCACGAAACATAGAAATTAGATGCGATATCGCGATTTAAGAAGCATTAGAACTCTACGGCTACGTTACGTAGCCATCTGCAAACGCTATTTCCTAGCAAGGTAGTGTCGCATATACATTCATCTGAAGTGAATACGAGGTATACATAACACTCCACAATGAATGTTATATCTTATCATGAAACATAGAAATGATATGCGGTATCGCGATTTAAGTAGCGTTAGAACTCTATTGCATTGATACGTAGACATCTGCAAACGCTATTTCCTAGCAAGGATGTGTCGCATTTACATTCTTTTAAAGTGAATACGAGGTACACATGACACTTCGCAATTAATATTATATCTAACCATGAAACATGGAAATGAGATGCGATATCGCGTTTTGAGAAGCATTAGGATTCCAATGCTACGATACGTAGACATCTGCCGACGCTATTGCCTAGCAAGGAAGTGTCGCATTCGCATTCTTCTGAAGTGAATACGAGGTATACATAACACTCCACAATGAATATTATATCTTATCATGGAACCAAGAAATGAGGATCGATATCGCGTTTTAAGAAGCATTAGAACCCTATTGCTACGATACGTAGACATCTGCAAACGCCACTTCTTAGCAAGGAAGTGTCGCATTTACATTCTTTTGAAGTGAAAACGAGGTATGCATGACACCTCGCAATGAATATTATATCTTATCATGAAACATAGAAATGAGATGCGTTATCGCGATTTGAGAAGCATTAGGACTCTAATGCTACGAGACGTAGACATTTGCAAACGCTATTTCCTATCAAGGAAGTGTCGCATTTTCATTCAGTTGAAGTGTATGCGGGGTATTCGTGGCACTCCGCTATGAATATTGTATCTTATCATGAAACATAGAAACGAGATTTGATATCGCGTTTTAAGAAGCATTAGAACTCTATTGCATCGATACGTAGACATCTGCAAGCGCTATTTCCCACCAAGGAAGTGTCGCATTTACATTCTTTTGAAGTGAATACGAGGTATACATGACTCTTCGCAATGAACATAATATCTTATCATGAAACATAGAAATGAGATGCGATATCTCGTTTTAAGAAGCATTAGATCTCTATTGCCTCGATACGTAGACAACTGCAAACGCTATTTCCTAGCAAGGAAGTGTTGCATTTACAATCTTTTGAAGTGAATACGAGGTATAGATAACACTCCATAATGAATGTTATATCTTATCATGAAACATAAAAATGAGATGCGATATCGGGATTTAAGATGCATAGAACAATATTTCTTCGATACGTAGACATCAGCAAACGCTATTTCCTAGCAAGGAAGTGTCGCATTTACATTCATTTGAAGTGTAGACGAGAAATACGTAACACTTCGCAATGAATAATATATCTTATCATGAGACATAGAAATGAGATGCGATATGGTGTTTTCAGAAGCATTAGAACTCTATTGTTACGATACGTAGACATCTGCAGACACTATTTCCAAGGAAGGAAGTGTCGCTTTTACATTCTTTTGAAGTGAATACGAGGTATACATAACACTCCACAATGAATATTACATCTTATCATAAAGCATATAAATGAGGAGCGATGTCGCGTTTTGAGAAGCATTAGAACTCAATTGCTACGATACGTAGACACCTGCAAACGCTATCTTCTAGCAAGGACGTGTCGTATTTACATTCTTTTGAAGTGAATACGGGGTATACATAACACTGCACAATGAATATTACATCTTATCATGAAGCATAGAAATGGGATGCGATATGGCGATTTTAGAAGCATTAGAACTCTATTGCTTCGATAAGAAGATATCTGCAAACGCCATTTCCAAGCAAGGAAGTGTCGCATTTACATTCTTAGGAAGTGTAGACGAGACATACATAACACTCCACAATGAATATTGTATCTTATCATGAAACATATAATTGAGGATCGACTCGCGTTTTAAGAAGCAATAGAACTCTATTGCTGCGATACGTAGACATCTGCAGACGCTATTTCCTAGCAAGGAAGAGTCGCATTTACATTCTTTTGAAGTGAATACGAGGTTTACATAGCACTCCACAATGAATATAATATCTTATCATGTAACGCAGAATTGAGGTGCGATATCGCGATATAGGAAGCATTGGAATACTATTGCTTCGATACGTAGACATCTCCAAACGCTACTTCCTTGCAAGGATGTGTCGCCTTTACATTCTTTTGAAGTGAATACGAGGTATACATAACACTCCACAATGAATATTATATCTTATCATGAAGCATGTAACTGAGAAGCTGTATCGCGTTTGAAGAAGCATTAGAACTATATTGCTACGATACGTAGACATCTGCAGACGCTATTTCCTAGCAAAGAAGTGTCGCATTTACATTCATTTGAAGTGTATGCGAGATATACATAACATTCCACGATGAATATTATACCATATCACGAAACATAGAAATTAGATGCGATATCGCGATTTAAGAAGCATTAGAACTCTACGGCTACGATACGTAGCCATCTGCAAACGCTATTTCCTAGCAAGGAAGTGTCGCATATACATTCACCTGAAGTGTATGCGAGGTATACATGACACTTCGAAATGAATATTGTATCTTATCATGAAACATAGAAATGAGATGCGCTATTGCGTTTTAAGAAGCACTAGAACACTAATTCTTCGATACGTAGACATCTGCAAACGCTACTGCCTAGCAAGGAAGTGTCGCATTTACATTCTTCTGAAGTGAATACGTGGTATACATGGCACTCCACAATGAATATTATAACTTATCATGAAACATAGAAATGAGATGCGTTATGACGACTTAAGAAGCATTAGGACCCAACTGCTTCGATACGTAGACATTAGCAAACGCTATTTCCTAGCAAGGAAGAGTCGCATTTACATTCATTTGAAGTGAATACGAGATATACAAGACACTTCCAATTAATATTATATGTTATCATGAAACATAGAAATAAGATGCGATATCGCGATTTAAGAAGCAATAGAAATCTATTGCTTAGATACGTAGACATCTGCAAACGCTATTTCCTAGCAAGGAAGTGTCGCATTTATATTCAATTGAAGTGTATGCGAGGTATAAGTGACACTTCGCAATAAATATCATATCTTATCATGAAACATAGACATGAGATGAGATATCGTGTTCTAAGAAGCGATAGAACTCTGTTGCTATGATACGTAGCCATCAGCAAACGCTATTTCCTAGGAAGGAAGTGTCGCATTTACATTCTTTTCAAGTGAATACGAGGTATGCATAACACTCCACAATGAGTAGTATATCTTATCGTGAAACATAGAAATGAGAAGCGATATCTCGATTTAAGAAGCATTAGATCTCTATTGCTACGATACGTAGACATCTGCAAACACTATTTCCTAGCAAGGAAGCGTCGCATTTACATTCTTTTGGGGTGAATACGATGTAGAGATAACACTGCACAATTAATATTATATCTTATAATGAAACATAGTAATGGGATGCGATATCATGATTTAAGATGCTTTAGAACTCTATTGCTACGATGCGTAAACATCTGGAATCGCTATTTCCTAGCAAGGAAGTGGCGCATTTACATTCTTTTGAAGTGAATACGAGGATATGATAACACTCCACAATGAATATAATATCTTATCATGAAACATAGAAATGAGATGCGATGTCGCGTTTTAAGAAGCATTAGAACTCTATTGCTACGATACGTAGGCATCTGCAAACGCTACTTCCTAGCAAAGAAGTGTCGCATTTACATTCATTTGAAGTGTATGCGAGATATACATAACATTCCACGATGAATATTATACCATATCACGAAACATAGAAATTAGATGCGATATCGCGATTTAAGAAGCATTAGAACTCTACGGCTACGATACGTAGCCATCTGCAAACGCTATTTCCTAGCAAGGAAGTGTCGCATATACATTCATCTGAAGTGAATACGAGGTATACATAACACTCCACAATGAATGTTATATCTTATCATGAAACATAGAAATGATATGCGGTATCGCGATTTAAGTAGCGTTAGAACTCTATTGCATTGATACGTAGACATCTGCAAACGCTATTTCCTAGCAAGGATGTGTCGCATTTACATTCTTTTAAAGTGAATACGAGGTACACATGACACTTCGCAATTAATATTATATCTAACCATGAAACATGGAAATGAGATGCGATATCGCGTTTTGAGAAGCATTAGGATTCCAATGCTACGATACGTAGACATCTGCCGACGCTATTGCCTAGCAAGGAAGTGTCGCATTCGCATTCTTCTGAAGTGAATACGAGGTATACATAGCACTCCACAATGAATATTATATCTTATCATGGAACCAAGAAATGAGGATCGATATCGCGTTTTAAGAAGCATTAGAACCCTATTGCTACGATACGTAGACATCTGCAAACGCCACTTCTTAGCAAGGAAGTGTCGCATTTACATTCTTTTGAAGTGAAAACGAGGTATGCATGACACCTCGCAATGAATATTATATCTTATCATGAAACATAGAAATGAGATGCGTTATCGCGATTTGAGAAGCATTAGGACTCTAATGCTACGAGACGTAGACATTTGCAAACGCTATTTCCTATCAAGGAAGTGTCGCATTTTCATTCAGTTGAAGTGTATGCGGGGTATTCGTGGCACTCCGCTATGAATATTGTATCTTATCATGAAACATAGAAACGAGATTTGATATCGCGTTTTAAGAAGCATTAGAACTCTATTGCATCGATACGTAGACATCTGCAAGCGCTATTTCCCACCAAGGAAGTGTCGCATTTACATTCTTTTGAAGTGAATACGAGGTATACATGACTCTTCGCAATGAACATAATATCTTATCATGAAACATAGAAATGAGATGCGATATCTCGTTTTAAGAAGCATTAGATCTCTATTGCCTCGATACGTAGACAACTGCAAACGCTATTTCCTAGCAAGGAAGTGTTGCATTTACAATCTTTTGAAGTGAATACGAGGTATAGATAACACTCCATAATGAATGTTATATCTTATCATGAAACATAAAAATGAGATGCGATATCGGGATTTAAGATGCATAGAACAATATTTCTTCGATACGTAGACATCTGCAAACGCTATTTCCTAGCAAGGAAGTGTCGCATTTACATTCATTTGAAGTGTAGACGAGAAATACGTAACACTTCGCAATGAATAATATATCTTATCATGAGACATAGAAATGAGATGCGATATGGTGTTTTCAGAAGCATTAGAACTCTATTGTTACGATACGTAGACATCTGCAGACACTATTTCCTAGGAAGGAAGTGTCGCTTTTACATTCTTTTGAAGTGAATACGAGGTATACATAACACTCCACAATGAATATTACATCTTATCATAAAGCATATAAATGAGGAGCGATGTCGCGTTTTGAGAAGCATTAGAACTCAATTGCTACGATACGTAGACACCTGCAAACGCTATCTTCTAGCAAGGACGTGTCGTATTTACATTCTTTTGAAGTGAATACGGGGTATACATAACACTGCACAATGAATATTACATCTTATCATGAAGCATAGAAATGGGATGCGATATGGCGATTTTAGAAGCATTAGAACTCTATTGCTTCGATAAGAAGATATCTGCAAACGCCATTTCCAAGCAAGGAAGTGTCGCATTTACATTCTTAGGAAGTGTAGACGAGACATACATAACACTCCACAATGAACATTGTATCTTATCATGAAACATATAATTGAGGATCGACTCGCGTTTTAAGAAGCAATAGAACTCTATTGCTACGATACGTAGACATCTGCAGACGCTATTTCCTTGCAAGGAAGAGTCGCATTTACATTCTTTTGAAGTGAATACGAGGTTTACATAGCACTCCACAATGAATATAATATCTTATCATGTAACGCAGAATTGAGGTGCGATATCGCGATATAGGAAGCATTGGAATACTATTGCTTCGATACGTAGACATCTCCAAACGCTACTTCCTTGCAAGGATGTGTCGCCTTTACATTCTTTTGAAGTGAATACGAGGTATACATAACACTCCACAATGAATATTATATCTTATCATGAAGCATGTAACTGAGAAGCTGTATCGCGTTTGAAGAAGCATTAGAACTATATTGCTACGATACGTAGACATCTGCAGACGCTATTTCCTAGCAAGGAAGTTTCGCATTTACATGCTTTTGAAGTGAATACGAAGTATACACAACACTCCACAATGAATATTATATCTTATCATGAATCATAGAAATGAGGAGCGATTTCGCGTTTTAAGAAGCATTAGAACTCTATTGCTTCGATACGTAAACATCAGCAGACGCTATTACCTAGGAAGGAAGTGTCGCATTTACAATCTATTGAAGTGAATACGAGGTATACATAACACTCCAGAATGAATATTATATCTTATCATGAAACATAGAAATGGTATGCGATATGGCGTTTTAAGAAGCATTAGAACCCTATTGCTTCGATACGTAGACATCTGTAAACGCTATTTTCAAGCAAGGATGTGTCGTATTTACATTCTTCTGAAGAGAATCCGAAGTATACATGACATTCCGCAATGAATATTATATCTTATCATAAAACATAGAAATGAGATGCGATATCTCGTTTTAAGAAGCACTAGAACTCTGTTGCTTCGATACGTAGACATCTGCCATGGCTATTTCCTAGCAAGGAAGTGTCGCATTTACATTCGTTTGAAGTGTGTGCGAGGTATACATGATACTTCGCAATGAATATTATATCTTATAATGAAACATAGAAATGAAATGCGATATCGCGTTTTAAGGAGCATTAGAACACTATTGCTACGATACGTAGACATCTGCAGACGCTATTTCGTATCAAGGAAGTGTCGCATTTACATTCATTTGAAGGGTTGACGAGATATACATAACACTGCACAATGAATATTACACCTTATCGTGAAACATAGAAATGTAATGCGATATTGTGATTTAAGTAGCATTACAACTCAATTGCGTCGATACGTAGGCATCTGGAAACGCTATTTCCTAGAAAGGATGTATCGCATTTTCATTCGTTTGAAGTGTAGACGAGGAATACATAACACTTGGCAATTAATATTGTATCCTATCATGAAGCATAGAAATGAGATGCGATATCGCGTATTAGGAAGCTTTAGAACTCTGCTGCTACGATACGTAGACATCTGCAAACGCTATTTCCTAGGAAGGTAGTGCCGCATTTACATTCTTTTGAAGTAAATACGCTTCATACATAACACTCCACAATGAATATTATATCTTATCGTGAAACATAGAAATGAGATGCGATATTGTGATTTAAGTAGCATTAGAACTCAATTGCCTCGATACGAAAACATCTGGAGACGCTATTTCCTAGAAAGGATGTATCGCATTTTCATTCGTTTGAAGTGTAGACGAGGAAAACATAACACTTGGCAATTAATATTGTATCTTATCATGAAGCATAGAAATGAAATGCGATATCGCGTTTTAAGAAGCTTTAGAACACTATTGCTACGATACGTAGACATCTGCAAAAGCAATTTCCAAGCAAAGAAGTGTCGCATTTACATTCATTTGAAGTGTATGCGAGGTGTAAGTGGCACTTCGCAATGAATATTATATCCTATCATGAAGCATAGAAATGTGATGCGATATCGCGTTTTAAGACGCATTAGAACTCTATTGCTGCGATACGTAGACATCTGCAAACGATATTTCCTAGCAATGAGGTGTCGCATTTACATTCTTTAGAAGTGAATACGAGGTATACATGACACTTCGCAATGAATATTATATCTTACCATGAAACATAGAAATGAGATGCGATGTCGTGTTTTGAGAAGCATTAGAACTCTATTCCTACGATACGTAGATATCTGCAAACGCTATTTAATAGGAAGGAAGTGTCGCATTTACATTCTTTCCAAAGGAATACGGGGTATGCATGACACTTCGCAATGAATATTATATCTTATCACAAAACATAGAATTGAGATGCGATATCTCATTATAAAAAGCATTAGAACTCTATTGCTTCGATACGTAGACATCTGCAAACGCTACTGCCTGGCATGGAAGTGTCGCATTTACATTCTTTTGAAAGGAATACGAGGTATGCATGACACATCGCAATGAATATTATATCTTATCATGAAACATAGCAATGATATGCGATATCGCGTTTTCAGAAGCATTAGAACTATATTCCTACGATACGTAGACATCTGGAAACGCTATTTTCTAGCACGGAAGTTTCGCATTTACATTCTTTAGAAGTGAATACGAGGTATACATGACAGTTCGCAATGCATATTATATCGTATCATGAACATAGAAATGGGATGCGAAGTCATGCTTTAAGAAGCTTTAGAACACTATTGCTTCGATACGTAGATATCTGCAAACGCTATTTCCTAGCAAGGAAGTGTCGCATTTACATTCTTTTGAAAGGAATACGAGGTATGCATGACACTTCGCAATGAATATTATATCTTTTCATGAAACATAGAAATGAGATGCGATATCGCGGTTGAGAAGCGTTAGAAATATATTGCTACGATACGTAGACATCTACAAACGCTATTTCCTAGCAAGGAAGTACATTCGCATGTACATTCATTTGAAGTGTATGCGAGGTATAAGTGACACTTCGCAATGAATATTATATCTTTTCCTGAACCATAGAAATGAGTTGCGGTATCGCGTTTTAAGAAGCATTAGAACTCTATTGCTACGATACGTAGAAATCTGGAAATGCTATTTTCTAGCAAGGAAGTTTCGCATTTACAATCTTTAGAAGTGAATACGAGGTATACATGACACTTCGCAATGCATATTATATCTTATCATGAAACATAGAAATGAGGTGCGATATCGCGTTTTAAAAAGCGTTAGAACTCTATTGGTACGATACGTAGACATCTACAAACGCTATTTCCTAGCAAAAAACTATCGCATTTACACTCTTTTGAAGTGAATAGGAGGTATACATGACACTTCGCAGTGAATATTATATCTTATCATGAAACACAGAAATGAGTTGCGATATCGCGTTTTAAGAAGCCTTAGTACTCTGTTGTTACGATACGTAGACATCTGCAAACGCTATTTCCTAGCACGGAAGCGTCGCATTTACATTCATTTGAAGTGAATACTAGGTATACATGACACTTCGCAATGAATATTATATCTTATAATGAAACATAGACTTGAGATGCGATTTCACGATTTAAGAAGCATTAGAACTCTATTGCTTCGATACGTAGATATCTGCAAACGCTATTTCCTAGCAAGAAAGTGTCGCATTTACATTCATTTGAAGTGAATACGAGGTATACATGACACTTCGCAATGAATATTATATCTTATCATGAAACATAGAAGTGAGGTGCGAAATCGCATTTTAAGAAGCGTTAGAACACTATTGGTACGATACGTAGACATCTACAAACGCTATTTCCTAGCAAGGAAGTATCGCATTTACATTCTTTTGAAGTGAATACGAGGTACACATGACATTTCGCAATGAATATTATATCTTATCGTGAAAAATAGAAATGAGATTCGACATCTCGTCTTAAGAAGCTACGATACGTAGACATTCGCAAACGCTATTTCCTAGCAAGGAAGTGTCGCATTTACATTCTTTTGAAGTGAATACGAGGTATACACAACCCTCCACAATGTATATTATACCTTATCACGAAACATAGATATGAGATGCGATATCGCGATATAAGAAGCTGAAGCGGCATGCTTCAGGTAGCTATAGAATAAAGGAGGAAGAAAGAAAGGAAGGAAAAGAGAGGGGAAGAACGTTTCGTCCTGGGCCCGCTAGTGGACTCATCAGTAAGGCTTCCTAGCAGACCCTGCCTTAGACGCTGGTATATTAGAGACAGTTCAGAACTTCTATATATTGGAAAGGAGAGGCTAGCGAGTACTATCAGGATGTAGGCTGTGCTGTCCCTCTAGTGGCGATAGTCGAAAGGCCGCCACAAAGCATTGGAAATCTATGGCTTCGATACGGAGACATCTGCAAACGCTATTTCCTAGCAAGGAAGTGTGCCATTTACACACTTTTGAAGTGCAGACGAGGTATACATAACGTTTCGCACTGAATATTATATCTTATAATATCGCGAATATTATATCTTATAATATGCGATATCGCGTTTTAAGATGCATTAGAACCCTATCGCTTCGATACGTAGACATCTGCAAATGCTATTTAATAGCAAGGAAGTGTCGCATATACATTCGTTTGAAGTGTATGCGAGGTATAAGTGACACTACGCAATGGATATTATATCTTATCATCAACCATAGAAATGAGATGCGGTGTCGCGTTTTGGGAAACATTAGAAATCTATTCCTACGATACGTAGACATCTGCAAACGCTATTTAATAGCATGTACGTGTCGCATTTACATTCTTTTGATGTGAATACGAGGTAAACATAACGCTCCACAATGAATATTATACCTCATCACTAAAAAAAGAAATGAGATGCGATATCCCGTTTTAAGAAGCATTAGAACTCTGTTGCTACCATACGTAGACATCTGCAGACATTTCTTATCAAGGAGGAGTCGCATTTACATTCTTTTAATGGGAATACGACGTATACATAACACTGCACAATGAATATTATATCTTATCATAAAACGTAGAATTGAGATGTGATATAACGTTATAAGAAGCATTAGAACTCTATTGCTTCGATACGCGGACATCTGCCATCGCTATTTCCTAGCAAAGAAGTGTCGCATTTACATTCTTTTCAAGAGAATACGAGGTATACATAACACTGCACAAAGAATATTATATCTTACCATGATACATAGAAACGAGATGCGATATCGCGATATAAGAAGCATTAGAACTCTATTGCTTCGATACGTAGACATCTGCAATCGCAACTTCCTGGCAAGGAATTATCGCATTTACATTCTTCTGAAAGCAATACGAGGTATGCATGACACTTCGCAATGAATATTATATCTTATCATAAAACATAGAATTGAGATGCGATATCTCGTTATAAGAAGCATTAGAACTCGATTGCTTCGGTACGTTGACGTCTGCAAACGCTATTTCCTAACAAGGAAGTTTCGCCTTTACATTCGTTTGAAGCGACTGCGAGGTATAAGTGGCTCTTCACAATGATTATTATATCCTATCATGAAACATAGAAATGAGGTGCGATATCGCGATTTAAGAAGCATTAGAAATCTATTGCTTCGATACGTAGACATCTGGAAACTCTATTTCCTAGAAGGGATGTGTTCCATTTACATTCATTTGAAGTGTAGACGAGGAATACATAACACTTCGCAATGAATATTATATCTTATCATGAAAAATAGAAACGATATGTGATATCGCGTTCTAAGAAACATTAGAACCCTATTGCTACGATACGTAGACATATGCAATCGCTATTTCCTAGCAAGGAAGTGTCGTATTTACATTATTTTGAAGTGAATACGAGGTATACATGACACTTCGCAATGAATATCATATCTCTACATGAAACATAGAAATGAGATGTGATATCGCGTTTTAAGAAGCATTAGAACTCCATTGCTGCGATACGTAGACATCTCCAAACGCTATTTAATAGCAAGGAAGTGTCGCATTTACATTCTTTTGAAGTGAATACGAGGTATACATAACACTCCACAATGAATATTACATTTTATCATGAAACATAGAAATTAGGTGCTATATCGCGTTTTAAGAAGCATTGGAACCCTATTGCTTCGATACGTACACATCTGGAAACGCTATTTCCTAGAAAGGTAGTGTCGCATTTATATTCATTTGAAGTGTAGACGAGGAATACGTAACACTTCGCAATGAATATTATATCTTATCATGAAACATAGAAATGAGATGCGATATCCCGATTTAGGGAACATTAGAACCCTATTTCTTCGATACGTAAACATCTGCAAACGAAACTTCCAAGCAAGGAAGTGTCGCATTAACATTCCTTTGAAGTGAGTACGAGGTAAACATGACACTTCGCAATAAATATTATAGCTTATCATGAAACATAGAAATGACATCCTACATCGCGTTTTAGGAAGCATTGGAAATCTATTGCTACGATACGTAGATATTAGGAATCGCTAATTCTGAGCAAGTAAGTGTCGCATTAACATTCCTTTGAAGTGAGTACCAGGTATACATGACACTTCGCAATAAATATTATAGCTTATCATGAAACAAAGAAATGAGATCCTATATCGCGTTTTAGGAAGCATTGGAAATCTATTGCTACGATACATAGATATCAGGAATCGCTATTTCTGAGCAAGGAAGTGTCGCATTTACATTCTTTTGGAGTGAGTACGAGGTAGACATGACACTTCGCAATGAATATTATATCACATCATAAAACATAGAAGTGAGACGTGATATCGCGATTTAAAACTCATTAGAACTCTATTGCTATGATACGTAGACAGTTGCAAACGCTATTTAGTAGCAAGTAAGTGTCGCACTTACATTCATTTGAAGTGTATGCGAGGTATACATGACACTTCGCAATGAATATTATATGATATCATGAAACATAGAAATGGGATGCGATATCTCGTTATAGAAAGCATTGGACCTCTATTGTTTCGATACGTAGATATCTGAAAACGCTATTTCACAGCAAGGAAGTGTCGCACTTACATTATTTTGAAGTGAATACGAGGTATTCATGACACTTGGCAATGAATATTATACCTTATCATGAAACATAGAAATGAGATGCGATATCGCGATTTGAGAAGCATTAGAACACTATTGCTTCGATACGTAGAGATCTGCAAACGTAATTTGCTAGCAAGGAAGTGACGCACTTACATTCATTTGAAGTGTATGCGAGGTATAAGTGACACTTCGCAATGAATATTATATCGTATCATGAAACATAGGAATGAGAAGCGTTATCGCGCTTTAAGAAGCATTAGAACACAATTGCTACTGTACGTTTATATGTGGAAACGCTATGTCCTAGCAAGGAGGTGTCGCATTTACATTCCTTTGAAGTGAATACGATGTATACGTGACACTTCGCAACGAATATTATATCTTATCGTGAAACATAGAAATGTGATGCGATATCGCGTTTTAAGAAGCATTAGAAATCTATTACAACGATACGTAGATATCTGGAGACGCTATTTCACAGCAAGGAAGTGTCGCACTTACATTATTTTGAAGTGAGTACGAGGTATTCATGACACTTGGCAATGAATAGTATACCTTATCATGAAACATAGAAGTGAGATGCGATATCGCGATTTGAGAAGCATTAGAACACTATTGCTTCGATACGTAGAGATCTGCAAACGCAATTTGCTAGCAAGGAAGTGACGCACTTACATCCATTTGAAGTGTATGCGAGGTACTCATGACACTTCGCAATGAATATTATATCTTATCATGAAACATAGAAATGAGATGCGTTATCTCGTTTTAAGAAGCATTATAACACGCTTGCCACGATACGTAGGCATCTGGAAACTCTATTTCCTAGCATGGAAGTGTAGCATTTACATTCATTTGAAGTGTATGCGAGGTATACATAACACTTCGCAATGAATATTATGTCTTATCATGAAACAAAGAAATGTGATGCGATATTGCGTTTTAAGATGCATTAGGACTCTGTTGCTTCGATACGTAGACATCAGCAAACGCCACTTCCTAGCAATTAGGTGTCGCATTTAAATTCTTTTGAAGTGAGTAAAAGGTGTACATGACACTCCGCAATGAATATTATACCTTATCATGAAACATACAAATGAGGTGCGTTATCCCGTTCTAAGAAGCATTAGAACTCTATTGCTACTATACGTAGCCATTTGCAAACGCTATGTCCTAGATGGTAAGTGTCGCATTTACATACTTTTTAAGTGAATACGAGGAAGACATCACACTGCACAAAGAATATTATATCTTATGACGAAACATAGAAATGAGATGCGATATCGCGATTAAAGACGCACTAGAACTCTAATGACTCTATACGTTGACATCAGGAAACGTAATTTCCTAGCAAGGAAGTGTCGCATTTACATTCCCTTGAAGTGAATACAAGGTATACATGACACTTCGCAATGAATATTATATCTTATCATGAAACATAGAAATGAGGTGCGTTATCGCGTTTTAAGAAGCAATAGAGCACTGTTGCTACGATTCGTAGACATCTGGAAACGCTATTTCCGAGCATGGAAGTGTCGCATTTACATTCATTGGAAGTGTAGGCGTGGAATACATAACACTTCGCAATAAATATAATACTTCATGATGAAACATAGAAGTGAGATGCGATATCGCGTTTTTAGAAGCATTAGGACTCTATTGCTACTATACGTAGATATCTGCAAACGTTATTTCCTGGGAAGGATGTATCGCATTTACATACTTTTGATGTGAAGACGAGGTATATATAACATTGCACAATGAATATTATACCTTATTATGAAGCATAGAAATGAGATGCGATATCGCGATTTAGGAAGTATTAGAACTCTGTTGCTTCCATACCTAGACATCTGCCATCGCTATATCCTAGTATGGAAGTGTCGCATTTACATTCATTTGAAGTGTATGCGAGGTATACATGACACTTCGCAATGAATATTATATGATATCATGAAACATAGAAATGGGATGCGATATCTTGTTATAGAAAGCATTAGACCTCTATTGTTTCGATACGTAGACAACTGGAAACGCTAATTTCTAGCAAGGAAGTGTCGCATTTACATTCCTTTGAAGTGAATACGTGGCATACATGACACTTCGCAATGAATATTATATCTTATCATGTAATATAGAAATGAGAAGCGACATCTCGTTATAGGAAGCATTAGACTTCTGTTGTTTCGATACGTAGACAACTGGAATCGCTAATTCCTAGCAAGGAAGTGTCGCATTTACAATCCTTTGAAGTGAATACGTGGCATACATGACATTTCGCAATGAATATTATATCTTATCATGAAACATAGAAATGAGATGAGTTATCTCGTTTTAAGAAGCATTATAATACGCTTGCTACGATACGTAGACATCTGGAAACTCTATTTCCTAGCAAGGAAGTGTCGCAATTACATTGAATTGAAGTGTATGCGAGGTATAAATGACACTTCGCAATGAATATTATATGTTATCATGAAACATAGAAATGTGATGCGATACCGCGATTTAAAAAGCATTAGAACTCTATTTCTACGATACGTAGACATCTGCAAACGCTATTTCCCAGCAAGGAAGTGTCGCAATTACATTGATTTGAAGTGTATGCGAGGTATAAATGACACTTCGCAATGAATATTATAACTTACCATGAAACATAGAAGTGAGATGCGAAATCGCGTTCTAACAAGCATTAGATCTCTATTGCTACGATACGTCGACATCTGAAAACGCTATTTCCTAGCATGGACGTGTCGAATTTACATTCTTTTGAAGTGAGTACGAGGTATACATATCACTCGACAATGAATATTATATCTTATCATGAAACATAGAAATGATATGCGATATCGCGATTTGAAAAGCATTAGAACTCTATTGCTACGATACGTAGTCATCTGCGAACGCTATTTCCTAGCATGGACGTGTCGAGTTTACATTCTTTTGAAGTGAATACGAGCTATGCATGACACTTCGCAATGAATATTATATCTTATTATGAAACACAGAAGTGAGATGCGATATCGCGTTTTATGAAGCATAAGGACTCTATTGCTTCGATGCGTATACATCTGCAAACGCTATTTCCAAGCAAGGAAGTGTCGCATTTACATTCTTCTGAAGTGAATACGAGGTATACATGACACTTCGCAATGAATATTATATCTTATCATGAAACATAGAAGTGGGATGCGATATCGCGTTTTAAGAAGCGTTAGAACTCTATTGCTACTATACGTAGATATCTGAAAACGCTATTTCCTAGCAAGGAAGTGTCGCATTTACATTCACTCGAAGTGCATGTGAGGTATACATAACAATCCACAATGAATTTTCTGTCTTATCACGAAACATGGAAATGAGATGCAATATCTCGTCTTGAGAAGCATTAGATCCCTATTGCCTCGATACGTAGACATCTGCAGATGCTATATCCAAGCAAGGAAGTGTCGCATTTACATTCTTTCGAAATGAATCAGAGGTATACGTAACACTCCACAATGAATATTATACCTTAACATGAAGCATAGTAATGAGATACCATATCGCGTTTTATAAAGCATTAGACGTCTATTGCTACGCTACGTAAACATCTGCAAACACTATTTCCCAACAAGGAAGTGCCGCATTTACATACTTTTGAAGTGAATACGAGGTATGCATAACACTCGACAGTGAATATTATATCTTATCATGAAACATAGAAATGAGATGCGATATAGCGATTTATAAGCCACTAGAACCCTATTGCTACGATACGTAGACATCTGCAAACGCTATATCCTAGCAGGGAAGTGTCGCATTTACATGCTTTCGAAGCGAATACGAGGTATACATAACACTCCACAGTGAATATTGTATCTTATCGTGAAACATAAATATGAGATGCGATATCTCGTTTTAAGAAGCATTAGAACTCTATTTCTACGATACGTAGACATCTGCAAACGCTACTTCCTAGCAAGGAAGTGTCGCATTACATTCATTTGAAGTGTAGACGGGGAATACATAAAACTTTGCGATGAATATTATATCTTATCGCGGAACATAGAAATGAGATGCGATATCTCGTTTTAAGAACCATTAGAACTTTAATGCTTCGATACGTAGAGATCTGCAAACGCTATTTCCTAGCACTGAAGTGTCGCATTTACGTTCTTTCGAAGTAATTACGAGGTATACATGATACTTCGCAATGAATATTGTATCTTATCATAAAACATAGAAATGAGATGCGATTTCGCGATTTAAGAAGCATTAGAACTCTATTGCTACGATACGTAGACATCTACAAACGCTATTTAATAGCTAGGAAGTATCGCATTTACAATCTTTTGATGTGAATACGGGGTATACATAACGCTCCACAATGAATATTATACCTTATCATGAAACATGGAAATGAGAAGCGATATCCCGTTTTAAGAGGCATTAGAACTTTACTGCTTCGATACGTAGAAATCTGGAAACGCCATTTCCTAGCAACTAAGTGTGGCATTTGCATTCATTTGATGTGTAAGCGAGGTATAAGTGACACTTCGCAATGAATATTATGTCCTATCATGAAACATAGAAATGAGACATAGAAATCGCTTTTTACGAAGCATTAGAACTCTACTCCTACGATACTTAGACATCTGCAAACGCTATTTCCTAGCAAGGAAGTGTCGTATTTACATTCCTTTGAAGTGTAGACGAGGAATACATAACACTTTGCAACCAATATTATATCTTATCATGAAACATAGAAATGATATGCGATATCTCGTTTGAAGAAGCATTATAACACGCTTGCTACGATACGTAGACATCTGCAAACGCTATTTCCTAGCAAGTAAGTGTCGCATTTACCTTCTTTTGAAGTGAATACGAGGTATACGGAACACTCCACAATTAATATTAAATCTTATCATGAAACATAAAAGTGACATGCGATATCCCGTTTTAAGAAGCATTAGAATTCTATTGCTTCTATACGTAGACATCTAGAAACGCTACTTCCTGGCAAGGAAGCGTCGCATTTACGTCCATTTGAAGTGAATGCGAGGTATACATGACATTGTGACGTCAGGCGTAGCGCCTGTCACCCATTACATACGTCAGCATCTTCGTGACCTCCAGCATCGACCCCTGGACACAGGCAACCTGCTATACTCGCCTGAGGTATCGGCAACCAGCAGAGTTCGCGCGCGCACGATCGCACGCACTCAGTCGTGCCTGCAAGGACCGCTGTCTCGCTCGCACCTACGAGCAACCCTATCGCCCTCTCATCAGGAATTCCGCCCAACAGAGAGAAGAAGCCGCAGTCCGTCGCCGCAATGGGGACTTTTCCAGTTCAGGGAATCTACGTTGCCTGAACCTACATACTATTTCTAGAATAAGTCTATAATACTCATAGATATAAGTACTCGACACGAATTGTAACACACCACAACACACATGTAATTCTAAGTCCTTATTCTTAAGATTAGACGCTGAAGATGCGCCTGGGCTATCGGCACGTGTCGCTAGCCCCACCACGAGCCGCGAGTCCCCACTCGCTGGACCGCGCGCTCCCTACCACGAGCGCCTGCGACCGTAGCGCCTCACGAACCTAGGAGGTCCCAGACGCGCCTCGAGAGATATATTCGAGTCCTCGGTCTCCTAGAATTAACATCGAGCTTCAATCTCAAGCCGCCTCAATGTGGGGTCTAGGCTACGCGTTGATATTTCTATTTTACTAATTTTAACTTAGAATAATTTCACTTTTGTACACTTTAACTTAGAATATATTTTACTTTAGTTACTAAATCCAATCTACAATTTCTTTTACCAGTTCTACTAGTTCCTATTCCAATAATTACTAAACCTAAACATAATATACAAGTTCTTACATTAAAACGTTATTCTTAAACTACAAATTCTACGACGTGTTTCTTCCAACAACTGGGTTGCGTTTGTTCACCTTGAAGTAGCATAGAACTCAGCTTTGCGACGTTGCGATAAAGCGGACCACCGCTTATCCTTCTGAATATTGCCTGAAAGTACAGAAAAACTGGGTGAATGAAACGTGGATCCGGTTCGCGAAGAACACGACGCGCGGGTCGTAAGAATTTTATGAGTTCACTTGTTCGTGAATACCTAGGAAATACACCCCGAGTCCTCGTACCACAGCAACCCGTCGTCATCGTTCCGGTACAGTCACAGTTTTCCGAAACGCCGAACAACGCCGATCCGCCTGCCTCTGCAGTCAACGTCCCTGCAATATCCGCGGTCTCCGCTGAATCTACTCTGGATCCAGACCGCGGTTTCCCGTTTTGCTGGAAGTTAATCAAAGTCACCGTCAACATCAACCGACCGATCGCTGCATCGATACCTACCAACGACCCTCGACGCACATTCTACCTGCGTATCGACACCGAAGCCAGCGAAAGGTAAGGCTTTTCCATCACATCGCGAGTGTTTTTACCGCACGCGTAAGCCAAAAATATCGGACCCGGTCGTAACGCGTTCCCGCGGACCGAAAAGCGTATAAATAGGCTCGTGTCGTGAAGCCTCCGGATAACGAAAAATTCTTTCGCCGGACGTGACAACACTCCACAATGAATACTATATCATATCATGAAACATAGAAATGAGGTGCGATATCGCGTTTTAAGCAGCATAAGAACTCTATTGCTTCGATACGTAGACATCTGGAAACGCTATTTCCTAGAAGGGATGTGTCCCATTTACATTCATTTGAAGTGTAGACGAGGAGTACATAACACTTCGCAATGAATATTATATTTTATCATGAAACATAGAAATGAGATGCGATATCGCGATTTGAGAGGCATTAGAACACTATTGCTACGACACGTATACATCTGCAAACGCTATTTCCTGGCAAGGAAGTTTCGCATTTACATTCTTTCGAAGTGAATACGAGGTATACATGACACTTCGCAATGAATATTATATCTTATCATGAAACATAGAAATGAGATGCGATATCGCGATTTATAAAGCATTAGAATTCTATTGCTACGATACGTAGAAATCTGCAAACGCTAATTAATAGCAACGAAGTGTCGCATTTACATACTTTTGAAGTGAATACGAGGTATACGTAAAACTCACCTATGAATATTGTATCTTATCACGATACATAGATATGAGATGCGATATCGCGATTTAAGAAGCATTAGAACTCTATTGCTTCGATACGTAGACATCCGCAAACGCTATTTCCTAGCAAGGAAGTGTCGCATTTACTTTCATTTGAAGCGTATGCGAGGTATACATGACACCTCGCAATGAATATTATATATTATCATGAAACATAGGAATGAGATTAGATATCGCGATGTAGGAAGCATTAGAACTCTATTGCTACGATAAGTAGACATCTGCAGACTCTACTTCCTAGCAAGGAAGTGTAGCATTTACAATTCATTTGAAGTGTATGTGAAGAATACATGACACTACGCAATGAATATTATATCTTATCATGTAACAAGGAAATGAACAGCGATTTCGCGTATTAAGAAGCATTAGTGCTCCATTGCTACGATATGTAGACATCTGCAAACGCTATTTCATAGCAAGGAAGTGTCGCATTTACATTCATTTGAAGTGAATACGAGGAATACATAACACTCCACAATGAATATTATATCTTATCATGAAATATAGAAATGAGATGCGTTATCGCGGTATAGGAAGCATTAGAACTCTATTGCTTCGATACGTAGACATCTGCAAACGCTACTTCATAGCAAGGAAGTGTCGCATCTACATGCTTCGGAAGTGAACGCGAGGTATACGTGACACTTCGTAATGAATATTATATCTCATCATGAAACATAGAAATGAGATGCGATATCTTGTTTCAAGAAGCATTAGAACTCTATAGCTTCGATACGTAGACGTCAGCAAACGCTACTTCCTAGCAAGGAAGTGTCGCATCTACATTCTTTTGAAGTGAATACGAGGTATACATAACACCGCACAATGAACATTACATCTTATCGTGAAACATAGAATTGAAATGCGATATCGCGTTTTGAGAAGCATTAGATCTTTATTGCTACGATTCGTAGACATTTGCAAACGCTATTTCCTAGCAAGGAAGTGTCGCATTTACATTCTTTTGAAGTGAGTACGAGGTATACATATCACTCCACAATGAATATTACATCTTATCATGAAACATAGGAATAAGGTGCGATATCGCGATTTAAGAAGCATTACATCTCTATTGCTTCGATACGTACACATCTGCAATCGCTACTTCCTAGCAAGGATGTGTCGCATTTACACTCATTTGAAGTGAATACGAGGTATACATGACACTTCGCAATTAATGTTATATCTTATCATGAAACATAGAAATGAGATGCGATATCGCGACTTAAGAAGCATTAGAACACTCTGGCTTCGATACGTAGACATCTGCAAACGCTATTTCCTAGCAACAAAGTGCCACATTTACGTTCTTTTGAAGTGAATACGTGGTATACATAACACTCCACAATGAATATTATATCTTACATTGAAACATACAAATGGGATGCGATATCGCGCTTTGAGAAGCATTAGAAATCTATTGCTACGGTACGTAGACATCTGCAAACGCTATTTCCTAGTATGAAAGTGTCGCATTTACAGTCATTTGATGTGTATGCGAGGTATAGATGACACATCAAAATTAATATTATATCTTATCATGAAACACAGAAATGAGATGCGACATGTCGTTTTAAGACGCATTAGAACGCTATTGTTTCGATATTTCGACATCTGCAAACGCTATTTCCTAGCAAGGAAGTGTCGCATTTACATTCTTTTGATGTGAATACGAGGTATACATGACACATCGCATTGAATATTATACCTTATCATGATACATAGAAATGAGATGCGATATCGCGTTTAACGAAGCACTAGAACTCTATTGCTTCGATACGTAGACATCTGCAAACGCTATTACCTAGCAAGGAAGTGTCGCATTTACAATACATTTGAAGTGTATGCGAGGTATACATGACACTTCGAAATGAATATTACATCTTATCACGAAACAAAGAAATGAGATGCGACATCGCGTTTTAAGAAGCATTAGAACTCTATTGCTACGATACGTAGACATCTGCAGACGCTATTTCTTAGCAAGGAAGTGTCGCATTTACGTTCAACTTGAAGTGTAGACGAGATATACATGACACTACGCAATGAATATTATATCTTATCATGAAACATAGAAATGAGATGCGATATCTCGTTTTAAGATGCACAAGAACTCTATTCTTATGATATGTAGACATCTGCAAACGCTATTTCCTAGCAAAGATGTGTCGCATTTACATTCATTTGGAGTGAATACGAGGTATACATAATACTGCACAATGAATATTATATCTTATAACGAAACATAGAAACGAGATGCGATATCGCGATTTAAGAAGCATTAGAAATCTATTGCATCGATACTTAGACATCTGCAAACGCTATATCCTAGCAAAGAAGTGTCGCATTTACATTCCTTTGATGTGTATCCGAGGTATACATAACACTTCGAAATGAATATTATATTTCATCATGAGACAAGGAAATGAGATGCGACATCGCGTTTTAAGAAGCATTAGAGCTATATTGCTTAGATACTTAGGCATCTGCAAACGCTATTTCCAAGCAGGGATGTGTCGCATTTACATTCATTTGAAGTGTATCAGAGGTATACATGACACTTCGCAATGAATATTATATCTTATCATGAAACATGGAAATGAGATGCGATATCGCGTTTTAAGAAGCATTAGAACACTATTGCTTCCATACGTAGACATCTGCAAACGCTACTTCCTAGCAAGCAAGAGCCGCATTTACATTCATTTGAAGTGTATCAGAAGTATACATGACACTTCGCAATGAATATTATATCTTATCATGAAACATGGAAATGAGATGCGATATCGCGTTTTGAGAATTATTAGAACTATATTGCTTCGATACGTAGACATCTGCAGACGCTATTTCCTAGCATGGAATTGTCGCATTTATATTCTTTTGAAGTGAAAACAAGGTATACATGACACGTCGCAATGAATATTATACCTCATCATGAAACCTAGAAATGATATGCGATATCTCGTTTGAAGAAGCATTATAACACGCTTGCTACGATACGTAGACATCTGCAAACGCTATTTCCTAGCAAGTAAGTGTCGCATTTACCTTCTTTTGAAGTGAATACGAGGTATACGGAACACTCCACAATTAATATTAAATCTTATCATGAAACATAAAAGTGACATGCGATATCCCGTTTTAAGAAGCATTAGAATTCTATTGCTTCTATACGTAGACATCTAGAAACGCTACTTCCTGGCAAGGAAGCGTCGCATTTACGTCCATTTGAAGTGAATGCGAGGTATACATGACATTGTGACGTCAGGCGTAGCGCCTGTCACCCATTACATACGTCAGCATCTTCGTGACCTCCAGCATCGACCCCTGGACACAGGCAACCTGCTATACTCGCCTGAGGTATCGGCAACCAGCAGAGTTCGCGCGCGCACGATCGCACGCACTCAGTCGTGCCTGCAAGGACCGCTGTCTCGCTCGCACCTACGAGCAACCCTATCGCCCTCTCATCAGGAATTCCGCCCAACAGAGAGAAGAAGCCGCAGTCCGTCGCCGCAATGGGGACTTTTCCAGTTCAGGGAATCTACGTTGCCTGAACCTACATACTATTTCTAGAATAAGTCTATAATACTCATAGATATAAGTACTCGACACGAATTGTAACACACCACAACACACATGTAATTCTAAGTCCTTATTCTTAAGATTAGACGCTGAAGATGCGCCTGGGCTATCGGCACGTGTCGCTAGCCCCACCACGAGCCGCGAGTCCCCACTCGCTGGACCGCGCGCTCCCTACCACGAGCGCCTGCGACCGTAGCGCCTCACGAACCTAGGAGGTCCCAGACGCGCCTCGAGAGATATATTCGAGTCCTCGGTCTCCTAGAATTAACATCGAGCTTCAATCTCAAGCCGCCTCAATGTGGGGTCTAGGCTACGCGTTGATATTTCTATTTTACTAATTTTAACTTAGAATAATTTCACTTTTGTACACTTTAACTTAGAATATATTTTACTTTAGTTACTAAATCCAATCTACAATTTCTTTTACCAGTTCTACTAGTTCCTATTCCAATAATTACTAAACCTAAACATAATATACAAGTTCTTACATTAAAACGTTATTCTTAAACTACAAATTCTACGACGTGTTTCTTCCAACAACTGGGTTGCGTTTGTTCACCTTGAAGTAGCATAGAACTCAGCTTTGCGACGTTGCGATAAAGCGGACCACCGCTTATCCTTCTGAATATTGCCTGAAAGTACAGAAAAACTGGGTGAATGAAACGTGGATCCGGTTCGCGAAGAACACGACGCGCGGGTCGTAAGAATTTTATGAGTTCACTTGTTCGTGAATACCTAGGAAATACACCCCGAGTCCTCGTACCACAGCAACCCGTCGTCATCGTTCCGGTACAGTCACAGTTTTCCGAAACGCCGAACAACGCCGATCCGCCTGCCTCTGCAGTCAACGTCCCTGCAATATCCGCGGTCTCCGCTGAATCTACTCTGGATCCAGACCGCGGTTTCCCGTTTTGCTGGAAGTTAATCAAAGTCACCGTCAACATCAACCGACCGATCGCTGCATCGATACCTACCAACGACCCTCGACGCACATTCTACCTGCGTATCGACACCGAAGCCAGCGAAAGGTAAGGCTTTTCCATCACATCGCGAGTGTTTTTACCGCACGCGTAAGCCAAAAATATCGGACCCGGTCGTAACGCGTTCCCGCGGACCGAAAAGCGTATAAATAGGCTCGTGTCGTGAAGCCTCCGGATAACGAAAAATTCTTTCGCCGGACGTGACAACACTCCACAATGAATACTATATCATATCATGAAACATAGAAATGAGGTGCGATATCGCGTTTTAAGCAGCATAAGAACTCTATTGCTTCGATACGTAGACATCTGGAAACGCTATTTCCTAGAAGGGATGTGTCCCATTTACATTCATTTGAAGTGTAGACGAGGAGTACATAACACTTCGCAATGAATATTATATTTTATCATGAAACATAGAAATGAGATGCGATATCGCGATTTGAGAGGCATTAGAACACTATTGCTACGACACGTATACATCTGCAAACGCTATTTCCTGGCAAGGAAGTTTCGCATTTACATTCTTTCGAAGTGAATACGAGGTATACATGACACTTCGCAATGAATATTATATCTTATCATGAAACATAGAAATGAGATGCGATATCGCGATTTATAAAGCATTAGAATTCTATTGCTACGATACGTAGAAATCTGCAAACGCTAATTAATAGCAACGAAGTGTCGCATTTACATACTTTTGAAGTGAATACGAGGTATACGTAAAACTCACCTATGAATATTGTATCTTATCACGATACATAGATATGAGATGCGATATCGCGATTTAAGAAGCATTAGAACTCTATTGCTTCGATACGTAGACATCCGCAAACGCTATTTCCTAGCAAGGAAGTGTCGCATTTACTTTCATTTGAAGTGTATGCGAGGTATACATGACACCTCGCAATGAATATTATATATTATCATGAAACATAGGAATGAGATTAGATATCGCGATGTAGGAAGCATTAGAACTCTATTGCTACGATAAGTAGACATCTGCAGACTCTACTTCCTAGCAAGGAAGTGTAGCATTTACAATTCATTTGAAGTGTATGTGAAGAATACATGACACTACGCAATGAATTTTATATCTTATCATGTAACAAGGAAATGAACAGCGATTTCGCGTATTAAGAAGCATTAGTGCTCCATTGCTACGATATGTAGACATCTGCAAACGCTATTTCATAGCAAGGAAGTGTCGCATTTACATTCATTTGAAGTGAATACGAGGAATACATAACACTCCACAATGAATATTATATCTTATCATGAAATATAGAAATGAGATGCGTTATCGCGGTATAGGAAGCATTAGAACTCTATTGCTTCGATACGTAGACATCTGCAAACGCTACTTCATAGCAAGGAAGTGTCGCATCTACATGCTTCGGAAGTGAACGCGAGGTATACGTGACACTTCGTAATGAATATTATATCTCATCATGAAACATAGAAATGAGATGCGATATCTTGTTTCAAGAAGCATTAGAACTCTATAGCTTCGATACGTAGACGTCAGCAAACGCTACTTCCTAGCAAGGAAGTGTCGCATCTACATTCTTTTGAAGTGAATACGAGGTATACATAACACCGCACAATGAACATTACATCTTATCGTGAAACATAGAATTGAAATGCGATATCGCGTTTTGAGAAGCATTAGATCTTTATTGCTACGATTCGTAGACATTTGCAAACGCTATTTCCTAGCAAGGAAGTGTCGCATTTACATTCTTTTGAAGTGAGTACGAGGTATACATATCACTCCACAATGAATATTACATCTTATCATGAAACATAGGAATAAGGTGCGATATCGCGATTTAAGAAGCATTACATCTCTATTGCTTCGATACGTACACATCTGCAATCGCTACTTCCTAGCAAGGATGTGTCGCATTTACACTCATTTGAAGTGAATACGAGGTATACATGACACTTCGCAATTAATGTTATATCTTATCATGAAACATAGAAATGAGATGCGATATCGCGACTTAAGAAGCATTAGAACACTCTGGCTTCGATACGTAGACATCTGCAAACGCTATTTCCTAGCAACAAAGTGCCACATTTACGTTCTTTTGAAGTGAATACGTGGTATACATAACACTCCACAATGAATATTATATCTTACATTGAAACATACAAATGGGATGCGATATCGCGCTTTGAGAAGCATTAGAAATCTATTGCTACGGTACGTAGACATCTGCAAACGCTATTTCCTAGTATGAAAGTGTCGCATTTACAGTCATTTGATGTGTATGCGAGGTATAGATGACACATCAAAATTAATATTATATCTTATCATGAAACACAGAAATGAGATGCGACATGTCGTTTTAAGACGCATTAGAACGCTATTGTTTCGATATTTCGACATCTGCAAACGCTATTTCCTAGCAAGGAAGTGTCGCATTTACATTCTTTTGATGTGAATACGAGGTATACATGACACATCGCATTGAATATTATACCTTATCATGATACATAGAAATGAGATGCGATATCGCGTTTAACGAAGCACTAGAACTCTATTGCTTCGATACGTAGACATCTGCAAACGCTATTACCTAGCAAGGAAGTGTCGCATTTACAATACATTTGAAGTGTATGCGAGGTATACATGACACTTCGAAATGAATATTACATCTTATCACGAAACAAAGAAATGAGATGCGACATCGCGTTTTAAGAAGCATTAGAACTCTATTGCTACGATACGTAGACATCTGCAGACGCTATTTCTTAGCAAGGAAGTGTCGCATTTACGTTCAACTTGAAGTGTAGACGAGATATACATGACACTACGCAATGAATATTATATCTTATCATGAAACATAGAAATGAGATGCGATATCTCGTTTTAAGATGCACAAGAACTCTATTCTTATGATATGTAGACATCTGCAAACGCTATTTCCTAGCAAAGATGTGTCGCATTTACATTCATTTGGAGTGAATACGAGGTATACATAATACTGCACAATGAATATTATATCTTATAACGAAACATAGAAACGAGATGCGATATCGCGATTTAAGAAGCATTAGAAATCTATTGCATCGATACTTAGACATCTGCAAACGCTATATCCTAGCAAAGAAGTGTCGCATTTACATTCCTTTGATGTGTATCCGAGGTATACATAACACTTCGAAATGAATATTATATTTCATCATGAGACAAGGAAATGAGATGCGACATCGCGTTTTAAGAAGCATTAGAGCTATATTGCTTAGATACTTAGGCATCTGCAAACGCTATTTCCAAGCAGGGATGTGTCGCATTTACATTCATTTGAAGTGTATCAGAGGTATACATGACACTTCGCAATGAATATTATATCTTATCATGAAACATGGAAATGAGATGCGATATCGCGTTTTAAGAAGCATTAGAACACTATTGCTTCCATACGTAGACATCTGCAAACGCTACTTCCTAGCAAGCAAGAGCCGCATTTACATTCATTTGAAGTGTATCAGAAGTATACATGACACTTCGCAATGAATATTATATCTTATCATGAAACATGGAAATGAGATGCGATATCGCGTTTTGAGAATTATTAGAACTATATTGCTTCGATACGTAGACATCTGCAGACGCTATTTCCTAGCATGGAATTGTCGCATTTATATTCTTTTGAAGTGAAAACAAGGTATACATGACACGTCGCAATGAATATTATACCTCATCATGAAACCTAGAAATGAGATGCGGTATCTCGTTTTAAGAAGCATTAGAAATCTATTACTTCGATACGTAGATATCTGCAAACGCTATTTCCTAGGAAGGAAGTGTCGCATTTACATTCGCTTGATGTGCATGCGAGGTACACATGACATTTCGCAATGAATATCATATCTTATCATGAAACATAGAAATGAGATGCGATATCGCTTTTTAAGAAGCATCAGAAATCTATTGCTTCGATACGTAGACAGCTGCAAACGCTACTTCCTCTCAAGGATGTGTCGCACTTACATTCATTTGAAGTGTATACGAGGTATACGTAACACTTCGCAATGAGTATTATGTCTTATCATGAAACATAGGAATGAGATGCGATATCGCGTTTTAAGAAGCATTGGAACTCTATTGCTACGATATATAAAAATCTGCAGACGCTATTTCCTAGGATGGAAGTGTGACGTTTACATTCTTCTGAAGTGAATACGAGGTATACATAACAATCCACAATGAATATTATATCTTATAATGAAACATAGGAATGAGGAGCGATTTCGCTTATTAAGAAGCATTAGAACACGTTTGCTACGATACGTAGAAATCTGCAAACGCAATTCCTAAGCAAGGGAGGTTCGCATTTACATTCTTTTGAAATGAATACGAGGTATACATAACACTGCACAATGAATGTTATATCTTATCATGAGACATAGAAATGAGATGCGATATCGCGTATTAAGGAGCATTAGAACCCTATTGCTTCGATACGCGGATATCTGCAAACGCTATTTCCTAGCAAGGAAGTTTCGCATTTACATTGCTTAGAAGTGAATTCGAGGTATACATAACATTGCACAATGTGTATTATACCTTATCATGAAACATAGAGATGAGATGCGATATCCCGTTTTAAGAAGCATTACAGATCTATTGCCTCGATACGTAGACATCTGCCAACGCTATTTCCTAGCAAGGAAGTGTTGCATTTGCATTCATTTGAATTGAATACGAGGTATACATGACACTTCGCAATGAATATTATATCATATCATGAAACATAGAAATTAGATGCGATATCGCGTCTTAAGAAGCATTAGAACCCTATTGCTTCGATACGTAGACATCCGCAAACGCTACTTCCTAGCAAGGTAGTTGCGCATTTACTTTCTTTTGGAAGGAAAACGAGGTTTACATGACACTTCGCAATGAATATTATATCTTATCATAAAACATAGTATTGAGATGCGATATCTCGTTATAGAAGCATTAGAACTCTATTGCTTCGATACGTAGACATCTGCAAACGCTATTTCCTAGCAAGAAAGTGTCGCATTTACATTCTTTTGAAGCTAATACGAGGTATACATAACACTGCACAATGAATATTATATCTTATCATGAAACATAGAAATGAGATGCGATATCGCGTTTTAAGGGGCATTGGAAATCCATTGCTTCGATATGTAGACATCTGCAAACGCTATTTCCTAGCAAGGAAGCTTCGCATTTACATTCCTTTAAAGTGAATTTCAGGTATTCATGACACTTCGCAATGAATATTATATCTTATCATGAAACATGGAAATGAGATGCGACATCTCGTTTTAAAAAGGATTAGAACTCTATTGTTTCGATACGTAGACATCTGCAAACGCTATTTCCTTGCAAGGAAGTGACGCATTTACATTCTATTGAAGTGAATACGATGCATTCATGACTCTTCGCAATGTATATTATATTTTATCATCAAACATAGACATGAGATGCGATATCGCGTTTTAAAAAGCATTAGAACCCTATTGCTACGATACGTTGACATCTGCAATCGCTATTTAATAGCAAGTGTGTGTCGCATTTACATTCTTTTGAAAGCAATAAAAGGTATACATACACTTCGCAATGAATATTATATCTTATCGTGAAACACAGAAATGAGATGCGATATGGCGTTTTGAGAAGCATTATAACTATATTTCTTCGCTACGTAGACATCAGCAAACGCTATTTCCTAGCACGGAAGTGTAGCACTTACATCCTTTAGAAGTGAATACGTGGTATACATGACATTTCGCAATGAACATTGTATCTTATCATGAAACATAGGAATGAGATGCGATATCGCGTTTTAAGAAGCATTAGAACACCATTGCTACGATACGTAGTCTTCTGGAAACGCTATTTCCTAGCATGGGAGTGTCGCATTCACATTCTCTTGAAGTAAGTACGAGGTATACGTAACACTCCACAATGAATTTTATGTCTTATCACGAAACATAGAAATGAGATGCGATATCGCGACTTGAGAAGCATTAGAACCCTATTGCTTCGATAACGAGACATCTGCAAACGCTATTTCCTAGCAAGGAGGTGTCGCATTTACATTGTTTTGAAATGAATACGAGGTATACATAACACTCCACAATGAATATTATATCTTATCATGTCACATGGCAATGAAATGCGATATCTCGTTTTAAGAAGCATTAGAGCACTATTGCTACGATACGTAGACATCTACAAACGCTATTTCCTAGCAAGAAAGTGTCGCATTTACATTCTTTTTTAGTGAATGCGAGGTATACATGACACTTCGCAATGAATATTATTTCTTATCATGAAGCACAAAAATGAGATGCAATATCCCGTTACAGGAAGCATTAGAACTCTATTGCTTCGGTACGTAGACATCTGCAAACGCTACTGCCTAGGAAGGAAGTGTCGCATTTACATTCCTTTGAAAGGAATACGAGGTATGCAGGACACATCGCAATGAATATTATATCTTATCATAAGACATAGAATTGAAATGAGATATCTCATTATAAAAAGCATTAGAACTCGATTGCGTCGGTACGTAGACATCTGTCATCGCTATTTCCTAGCAAGAATGTGTCGCATTTTCACTCATTTGAAGTGAATAGGAGGTGTACATGACACTTCGCAATGAATATTATATCTTGTCATGAAACATAGAAATGAGATGCGATATCGCGATTTAAATAGCATTAGAATTCTCCTACTTCGATACGTGGACACCTATTCAAACGCTATTCCTAGCAAGGAAGTGTCGCATTTTCATTCTTTTGAAGTGAGTACGAGGTAAACATGACACGTCGCAGTGAATATTATATCTTGTCATGAAACATAGAAATGTGATGCGATATCGCGATTTAAAAAGGATTAGAACTCTATTGGTATGATACGTAGACATCTACAAACGCTATACCCTAGCAAGGAAGTTTCGCATTTACACACTTTTGAGGTGAATACGAGGTATACATGACACTTCGCAATGAATATTATATCCTATTATGAGACATAGAAATGAGATGCTATATCGCGTTTTAGAAGCATTAGAACTCTATTGCTACGATACGTAGACATCTGCAAACGCTACTTCCTGGCATGGAAGTGCCGCATTTACATTCTATTGACGTTAATACGAGGTATACGTGACACTTCGCAATGAATATTATATCTTATCATGGAGCATAGATGTGAGATACGATATCGTGATTTAAGAAGCATTAGAACTCTATTGCTTCGATACGTAGATATCAGCAGTCAATACTTCCTAGCTAGGAAGTGCCGCATTTACATTCTTTTGAAGTGAATACGAGGTATACATAACACATCGCAATGAATATTATATCTTATCATGAAGCATAGAAATGAGATGCGACATCGCGTTTTAAGAAGCGTTAGAACTCCATTGCTTCGATACGTAGACTGCTGCCAACGCTATTTCCTAGCAAGGAAGTGTCCCATTTACATTCTTTTGAAGTGTAGACGAGAAGTACATAACAGTTCGCAATGTATATTATGTTTTATCATGAGACATAAAAATGAGATTTGATATCGCGTTTTAAGAAGGATTAGAACCCTATTGCTTCGATACGTAGACATCTGCAAACATTATTTTCTAGCAAGGAAGTGTCGCATTTACATTCTTTTCAAGTGAATAAGAGGTATACATGACACTTCGCAATGAATATTATATCTTATCATGAAACATAGAAATGAGATGCGACATCTCGTTTTAAGATGCATTAGAACACTTTTTCTACGACACGTAGACGTCTGCAGACGCTATTTCCTAGCAAGGAAGAGTCGCATATACATTCTTTTCAATTGAATACGAGGTGCACATAACACTGCACAATGAATATTATATCTTATCATGAAACATAGAAATCAGATGCGATATTGCGTTTTAAGATGCATAGAACTCTATTGCTACGATACGTAGACAACTGCAAACGCTATTTCCTAGCATGGAAGTGTCGCATTTACATTCTTTTGAAGTGAATGCGAGGTATACATGACACTTCGCAATTAATATTATATCTTATCATGAAACATGGAAATGAGATGCGATATCCCGTTTCAAGAAGCATTGGAAATCTATGCTTGCGATACGTTGACATCTGCAGACGCTATTTCCTAGCAAGGAAGTGTCGCATTTACATACTTTTGAGGTGAATACGAGGTATACATGACACTTCGCAATGAATATTATATCTTAAAATGAATCATTGAAATGAGATGCCATATCACGTTATAAGAAGCATTAGAAATCTATTGTTTCGATACGTAAACATCTGCAGACGCTATTTCCTAGCAAGGAAGTATCGAATTTATATTCATTTAAGGTGCATGCGAGGTATACATGACACTTCGCAATGAATAATATATCTTATCTTGAAACATAGAAATGAGATGTGATTTCGCGTTTTGAGAAGCATTAGAACACTATTGCTTCGATACGTAGACATCTGCAAACGCTACTTCATAGCAAGGAAGTGACGCACCTACATTCATTTAAAGTGAATAAGGGGTATACATGACACATCGCAATGAACATTATATCTTATCATGAAACATAGAAATGAGATGCGTTATCATGTGTTAAGAAGCATTAGAACTCTAATACTACGATACGTAGACATCTGCAAACGCTATTTCCTAGGAAGGAAGTGTCGCATTTACATTCATTTGAAGAGCATGCCAGGTGTAAGTGACACTTCGAAATGAATATTATATCCTATCATGAAACATAGAAATGTGATGGGATATCTCATTTTAAGGCGCATTAGAATTCTAATGATACGATACGTAGACATCTGCAAACGCTATTTCCTAGCAAGGAAGTGTCTCATTTACATTCTTTTGAAGTGAATACGACATATACATAACACTCCACAATGAATATTATATCTTATCATGAAACATAGAAATGTGATGCGATACCGAGATTTAAGGAGCATTAGAACCATAATGCTTCGATACGTAGACATCTGCAAACGCTACTTAATAGCAAGGAAGTGTCGCATTTACATTCTATCGAAGTGAATACGCGGTATACATAACAATCCACAATGAATATTATATGTTAACATGAAACATAGAAATGAAATGCGATATCTCGTTTTAAGAAGCATTAGATCCCTATTGCTTCGATACGTAGTACACCTGTAAACGGTATTACCTAGCAAGGAAGTGTCGCATTTACATACATTTGAAGTGAATGCCAGGTATACGTGACATTTCGCAATGAATATTATATCTTATCGTGAAACATAGAAGTGAGATGCGGTCTCGCGTTCTGAGAAGCATTGAAAGTCTATTGCTTCGATACCTAGACATGTGGAAACGTAATTTCCTAAGAAGGAAGTGTCGCATTTACATTCGTTTGAAGTGGAGACGAGGAATACATAACACTTCGCAATGAATATTATATCTTATCATGAAAAATAGAAACGATATGCGATATCGCGTTTTAAGAAACATTAGAACCCTATTGCTACGATACGTAGACATATGCAATCGCTATTTCCTAGCAAGGAAGTGTCGCATTTACATTATTTTGAAGTGAATACGAGGTATACATGACACTTCGCAATGAATATCATATCTCTACATGAAACATAGAAATGAGATGTGATATCGCGTTTTAAGAAGCATTAGAACTCCATTGCTGCGATACGTAGACATCTGCAAACGCTATTTAATAGAAAGAAGTTTCGCACTTATATTCTTTTGAAGTGCATATGAGGTATACATAACACTCCACAATGATCATTATAGCGTATCACGAAACATAGAAACCAGATGCGATATCGCGATTTAAGGAGCATTAGAACACAATAGCTTCGATAGAGAGACATCTGCATACGCTATTTCCTAGCAAGGAAGTGTCGCATTTACATTCTTTTGAAGTGAATACGAGTTATACGTAACACTTCACAATGAATATTATATTTTATCATGAAACATAGAAATGAGGTGCTATATCGCGTTTTATGAAGCATTGGAACCCTATTGCTTCGATAAGTACACATCTGGAAACGCTATTTCCTAGAAAGGTAGTGTCGCATTTATATTCATTTGAAGTGTAGACGAGGAATACGTAACACTTCGCAATGAATATTATATCTTATCATAAAACATAGAAGTGAGACGTGATATCGCGATTTAGAACTCATTAGAACTCTATTGCTATGATACGTAGACATTTGCAAACGCTATTTAGTAGGAAGGAAGTGTCGCACTTACAATCATTTGAAGTGTATGCGAGGTATACATGACACTTCGCAATGAATATTATATGATATCATGAAACATAGAAATGGGATGCGATATCGCGTTATAGAAAGCATTGGACCTCTATTGTTTCGATACGTAGACAACTGGAAACGCTAATTCCTAGCAAGGAAGTGTCGCATTTACATTCCGTTGAAGTGAATACGTGGTATACATGACACCTCGCCATGAATATTATATTTTATCATGATGCATAGAAATGAGACGCGATATCGCGTTTGAAGAAGCATTAGATATCTATTACTACGATACGTAGATATCTGGAAACGCTATTTCACAGCAAGGAAGTGTCGCACTTACATTATTTTGAAGTGAATACGAGGTATTCATGACACTTGGCAATGAATACTATACCTTATCATGAAACATAGAAGTGAGATGCGATATCGCGATTTGAGAAGCATTAGAACACTATTGCTTCGATACGTAGAGATCTGCAAACGCAATTTGCTAGCAAGGAAGTGACGCATTTACATTCATTTGAAGTGTATGCGAGGTATAAGTGACACTTCGCAATGAATATTATATCGTATCATGAAACATAGGAATGAGAAGCGTTATCGCGTTTTGAGAAACATTAGATATCTATTGCTACGATACGTAGACATCTGCAAACGCTATCTCCTAGCAAGGAAGTGACGCATTTACCTTCTTGTGGAGCGAATACGAGGTATACATAGCACTGCACAATGAATATTATATCTTATCATGAAACATAGAATGAGATGCGATATCGCGTTTTGAGAAGCATTAGAACTCTAATGATACGATAAGTAGACATCTGCAATCGCTATTTCCTAGCAAGAACGTGTCGCATTTACATTCACTTGATGTGTATGCGAGGTATACGTATCACTTCGCATTGAATATTATATCTTATCACGAAACATAGAATTGAGATGCGATATCGCGTTTTAAGAAGCATTAGAACTCTATTGCTTCGATACCTAGATATCTGGAAACGCTATTTAATAGCAAGGAATTATCGCACTTACATTCTTTTAAAGTGAATACGAGGTATACATGACACTTCGCAATGTATATAATATCTTATCATGAAACATAGAAATGAAATGCGATATCTCGTATTAAGAGGCATTAGAACTATATTGCTTCGATACCTAGACAACTGCAAACGCTATTTCCTAGCAAGGAAGTGTCGCATTTACATTCTTTTGAAGTGAATACGAGGTATACATAACGCTCCACAATGAATATTATTTCTTATCACGAAACATAGAAATGAGATGCAATATCGCGCTTTAAGAAGCATTAGAGCTCCGTTGCTTCGATACGTAGACATCTGCAAACGCTATTTCATAGCAAGGAAGTGTCGCATTTACATTCTTTTAAAGTGAATACGAGGTACACATAACACTGCACAATGAATTTTATAGCTTATCATGAAACATAGAAATCAGATGCGATATCGCGCGTTTTAAGTAGCATTAGATCTCAGTTGCTTCCATACGTAGACATCTGCCATCGCTATATCCTAGCAAGGAAGTGTCGCATTTACTTTCTTTTGAAGTGAATACGAGGTATACATAACACTGTACAATGAATATTATATCTTATCATGAAACATAGAAATGAAATGCGATATCGCTATTTAAGAAGCACTAGAACTCTATTGCTTCGATACGTAGACACCTGTAAACGCTACTTCCTTGCTACAAAGTGTCGCATTTACATTCTTTTGAAGTGTAGACGTGGAATACATAACACATTGCAATGAACATTATATCTTATCGTGAAACATAGAAATGAGATGCGATATCGCGGTTTAAGAAGCATATAACTCTGTTGCTTAGATACGTAGACAGCTGGAAACGCTATTTCCTAGAAAAGAAGTGTCGCATTTACATTCATTTGAAGTGTATCCGAGGAATTCATGACACTTCGCAATGAATACTATTTCTTATTATGAAACGTAGAAATGAGATGCGATATCTCGTTTTAAGAAGCCATTAGAAATCTATTGCTTCTATACGTAGAAATCCGCAAACGCTATTTCCTAGCAAGGAAGTGTCGCATTTACATTCATTTGAAGTGTATGCGAGCTATTCATGACACTTCGCAATGAATATTATATCTTATCATGAAACATAGGAATGTGTTGCGATATCTCGTTTTAAGACGCAATAGAAATCTATTGCGTCAATACGTTGACATCTGCAAACGCTATTTCCTAGCAAGGATGTGTCGCACTTACATACATTTGGAGTGAATACGAGGTATAAGTGACACTTCGCAATAAATATTATATCTTATCATGAAAGATATAAATGTGATGCGATGTCGCGTTTTAAGACGCAATAGAACTCTATTTCTACGATACGTAGACATATGCAAACGCTATTTCCTAGCATGAAGGTGTCGCATTTACAGTCATTTGTTGTGTATGCGAGGTATACCTGACACTTCGCAATGAATATTATATCTTATCATGGAACATAGAAATGAGATGCGATATCTCGTTTTTAGAAGCATTAGTACTAAATTGCTTCGATACGTAGACATCTGCAAACCCTATTTCCTAGAGGGGAAGTGTCGCATTTACATTTATTTGAAGTGTATGCGAGGCATACATAACACTTCGCAATGAATATTATATCTTATCATAAAACATAGAAATGTGATGGGATATCTCGTTTTAAGACGCAATAGAACTCTAATGCTACGATACGTAGACATCTGCAAACGCTATTTCCTAGCAAGGAAGTGTCGCATTTACATCCATTTGAAGTCTATGCGTGGTATAGATGATACTTCGCATTGAATATTATATCTTATCATGAAACATAGAACTGAGATGCGATACTGCGTTCCTAGAAGCATTAGAACTCCAATACTACGATACGTTGACATCTGCAAACGGTATTTCCTAGCAAGGAAGTGTCGCATTTACATTCTGTTGAAGTGAGTACGAGGTATACATAACGCTCCACATTGATTATTATTTCTTATCATGAAATATAGAAGTGCGATGCGATACCGAGATTTTAGGAGCATTAGAACTCTGTTGCTTCGATACGTAGACATCTGCCAACGCTACTTCCTAGCAAGGATGTGTCGCATTTAGATTCATTTGAAGCCTATGCGTGGTATAGATGATACTTCGGAATGAATATTATATCTTATCATGAAACATAGAAATGAGATGCGATACTGCGTTTTGAGAGGCATTAGAACTCCAATACAACGATACGTAGACATCTGCAAACGCTATTTCCTAACGAAGACGTGTCGCATTTTCATTCTTTTCAAGTGAATACGAGGTATACATAACACTGCACAAAGAATATTATATCTTATCATGAAACATAGAAATGAGATGCGATACTGCGATTTAAGATGCATTAGAACTATAATGATTCGATACGTAGACATCTGCAAACGCCATTTCCTAGCAGGGAAGTGTCGCATTTACATTCTTTTGAAGTGAATACGAGGCATACATGACACTTCGCAATGAATATTATATCCTATTATGAAAAATAGAATTTGGATGTGATGTCAAGTTTTAAGAAGCTTTAGAACTCTATTGCTTCGATACGTAGAAATCTGGAAACGCTTAGTTCTAGCAAGGATGTGTCGCATTTTCATTCCTTTGAAGTGAATTCGTGGTATACATGACACTTCGCAAGGAAAATTGTATCTTATCATGAAACATAGAAATGAGATGCGATATCGCGTTTTGAGAAGCATCAGAAATCCATTGCTACGATACGTAGACATCTGCAAACGCTATTTCCTAGCAAGGAAGTGTCGCATGTACATTCATTTGAAGTATATGCGATGTAGAAGTGACACTTCGCAATTAATACTATATCTTATCTTGAAACACAGAAATGAGATGCGAAATCATGTTTTAAGATGCATTACAACTCTATTGCTTCGATACGTAGACATCTGCAAACGCTATTTCCTAGCATGGAAGTGTCGCATTTACATTCTTTTGAAGTGAATACGAAGTATACATGACACGCCACAATGAATATTATATCTTATCATGAAACATAGATATGTGATGCGATGTCGCGGTTTGAGAAGCATTAGAAATCTATTGTTTCGATACGTAGATATTTGCAAACGCTATTTAATAACAGGGAAATGTCGCATTTACATTCTTTTCAAGTGAATACGAGGTATACATAACACTCCACAATGAATATTATATCTTATCATGAAACATAGAAGTGTGATGCGATACCGAGATTTTAGGAGCATTAGAACTCCATTGCTTCGATACGTAGACGTCTGCAAACGCTTTTTCCTAGCAAGGAGGTGTCGCATTTACACACTTTTGAAGTGAATACGAGGTATACATAATACTCGACAATGAATAATATATCTTATCATGAAACATAGAAATGAGATGCGATATCGCGATATAAAAAGCATTAGAACTCTATTGCTTCGATACGCAGAAACCTGCAAACGCTATTTAATAGCAAGGAAGTGTCACATTTACCTTTTTTTTGAAGTGGACACGAGGTATACATGGCACTTCGCAATTAATATTATATCTCATCATGAAGCATAGAAATGAGATGCGACATCTCGTTTTAAGAAGCATTGGAACTCTATTGCTTCGATACGGAGACATCTGCAAAAGCAGTTTCCTAGCAAGCAAGTGTCGCATTTACATTCTTTTGAAGTGAATACCAGGTATTCATAACACTGCACAATGTATATTATATTTTACCATGAAACATAGAAATAATATGCTATATCGCGATTTAAGAAGCACTAGAACCCTATTGCTTCGATACGTAGACATATGCAAACGCTATTTCCTAGCAGGGAAGTGTCGCATTTACATTCATTTGAAGTGTATACGAGGTATACATGACACTTCGCAATGAACATTTTATCTTATCATGAAACATAGAAGTGAGATGCGATATCGAGTTTTGAGAAGCGTTAGGACACTATTGCTACGATACGTAGACGTTTGGAAACGTAGTTTCCGAGAATGGAAGTGTTGCATTTGCATCCATTTAAAGTGTGAACGAGGAATACGTAACACTTCGCAATGAATATTATATCTCATCATGAGACATAGAAATGAGATGCGATATCACGTATTAAGAAGCATTTGTATTGTATTGCTACGATACATGGATATCTGCAGACGGTATTTCCTAGCAAGGATGTGTCGCATTTACATTCTTTTGAAGTGAATACGAGGTATAAGTGACACTTCGCAATTAATATTAAATCTTATCATGAAACATAGAAATGGGATGCGATATCCCGTTTTAGGAAGCATTAGAACTCTATTGCTACGATACGTAGACATCTGCAAACGCTACTTCCTAGCAGGGAAGTGTCGCATTTACATTCATTTGAAGCGAATACGAGGTATGCATAACACTGCACAATGAATATTGTATCTTATCATGAATCCTAGAAATGTGATGCGATATCGCGATTTAAGAAGCATTAGAACTCTATTGCTTCGATACGTAGACATCTGCAAACGCTGCTTCCTAGCAAGGAAGTGTCTCGTTTTCGTTCTTTTGAAGTGTATGCGAGATATACATGACACTACGCAATGAATATTATATCTTAACATGAAACATAGAAATGAGATGCTATATCGCGTTTTAACACATTGCGGACGGGTGACGAGGTATCTCGTTTTTAGAAAGCTAAACGTTGCGACCGGGTCACGATATATCTCGTTTTCACGTTTTTTTAATTCAGTCGGCAACTGAGCAAGGAGCTGCAAATGTTTCTGTTACGTTACGATGGTATCGAAGTCTCTAGCATTCCGAAACCAAAGCGAAACAACTGAATCATTCCTTAAATTTAAGAAAAAACAGTCATTATTGTGTAACGTCCGCCGAACCTCGCGGTACCTCCTTCACCGCCCGGCAGAGCCACACGCATCGCCTGTCGCCACCACAAAGACGAGCTTACCGAGTATACGATCGCCGAGCTAAGGCAGCCACCCCCGCAACCAGGAGTTGGGCCACACGACCGCGCTACGACGCGTGCCTTCCAGACAGCTGGAGCACGACCGAGCCACAGCCTCCGCACGAGGACCATTCCACGTATCAGGAAGGGTCGCCTGCCGTTACGCTCCCGTACCCATACTTTACATACCATTATAATTATAATTAAGCGAATCCTAGAACTTAAGCACACGACACTCCATGTACGCACACGACACAACACACACAACCTAGCATAAGGCGTTTCATGTGTTATTCTAATTTTTAAGATCATAATTAATCGTAATAAGAAGTAAGCGAAGCGCCCGACGTGCGCGGCTCACGCCGAACGCGCGCGCCCTACCACGACTGTCCACCCCACTCCGAGGGCCGAGCGTCCGCCCCACTCTGGGGACATGCGACTCGCGCGCCCCGCGATCCGAGGAGGTCGCGGGCCCGCGAGCTGATAGTCAATACGAGTCATCCGCTCCAAGCGAGCGTACCTCCCTCAAATCCAATCTCTAGTTCGAGCCATTCGCTCCAAGCGAGCACTCCTTTATCATAATCCAATCTTACTATTTCAACTTAAACTCTAATTCAATTCAAGTCCTTATTCTAAACTCTAATTATCGTATCCTAGTACTTAGTCAACTTTAGCATAGGGAAGTATCAGTGTAAGCTTAGTTTTATTTAGAATATACTTTATTTTTACCAGTACTACAATTCTCATCATTCTAAATATTCCTTGCCTTATTATTATTATAAATTCATTCATTGCGAAGTCTGCCACGAGTTCACGCGTCTTCAAGAACATTCACAAGCTCCGATCTTTAGTCAAACTTGGTAATCGATCAGTTATAGCCGACCGCCTCTTAGCTGCATCGACCCACAGCGAGGCTAGAGCAAGGACACTCGTCGATTTTCCATATTTCTGAACCGGTAAACTAGAGCGGACCGACGCTTAGTGGACCCGTATCTGGACTTTTGGAAACCGACTCGAATGCGTCATTCCGGTACAACTAAACGAACTCGTCGCGCGGGAAGGAAGAGCTTCTTGCGTTCATTTGTGCGCGGATACGTTGGTACAGCCGTGTGCATATACCACTGCAACGTCTCATCTTCCGCCGCACGCCGATCGGACAGCCGTCCCGCACAGCCGCATCCATCGCCGATCCGCTGGACCGAGACGATCCATCCCCAAGGTCAGCCCACCTGGGTACTCGTCCCGCTGACAATCACGCCTCACCGACCGTACGCAGGGATTATACCTGAGGGCGATCCGTGCCGACGACGATACCTGCAACAAGGGTACTAAATATTAGCAGCTGTCAAGACATCAAAGGTAAGGTCATATTTTCTTATCCGCGTTCGTGCCTTTTGATACGTGTTTCGCGAGCCAGAAAGAACCCGGTCTTCGTCGCAATTCTGCGAGCCGAACCGTTCGAGGCTGCGTGTCGCTCCCGGTAAACGATAAGTTTTCACGACTCGTGACGTGACAATAGCCATTGCCGGCTGATCTGTGCGGATCGTCGTACGTATCGTATCTTATAAAGTGTTTCATTGATCTGCATTTTAGAATTTCAAACTTCGTGTTTTAAAATTGGAAGGTAACAGTTTTTTGAGTAGTACCTATATTTTCAATCAACCTGTTACTGATACTTGATAACAAAAATTTATTTTATGAATTAGCCCTCTATAAAAGCAGCGAAATGACGCATAGATGTAATGAAAACAGATATACAGATATATGAACTATATGTATACAATTATTTATAATTGTAAATTAAAAATATAAATTATAAATTATTTATAATTGCAAATTAAGTAAAATGCGTATCCACTTCCTGTCACATGCCAAGCATGTTTTTGGAGCGTTCGAAAATCTGCGATCCTTGAGGGCGTGTTGAACGCGCAGCGCCCCGTACTCAATGTGTTAAGAAGCATTAGAACTATATTGCCTCGATAAGTACACATCTGCAAACGCTATATCCTAGCAAGGAAGTGTCGCATTTACATTCATTTGAAGTGTATACGAGGTATACATGACACTTCGCAATGAATATTGTACCTTATCATGAAACATAGAAATAAGATGCGATATCGCGTTTTAAGAAGAATTAGAAACCTATTGCTTCGATACGTAGACATTTGCAGACGTTATTTCCTAGCAAGGTAGTGTCGCATTTACATTCTTTTGAAGTGAATACGAGTTATACATGACACTTCGCAATGAATATTATATCTCATCATGAAACAAAGAAATGAGATGCGATATCGCGATTTAAGGAGTATTAAAACTCTATTGCTTCGATACGTGGACATCTGCAAACACTAATTCCTAGCAAGGAAGTGTCGCATCTACATTCTTTTGAGGTAAATACGAGGTATATATGACACTTCGCAATGAATATTATATCTTGTCATGAAACATAGAAATGAGAAGCGAAGTCTCATTCTAAGAAGCATCAGTACCCTATTGTTTCTATACATAGACATCTGGAAACGCTATTTCCTAGCAAGGAAGTGTCGCATTTACATTCTTTGAAGTGAATACGAGTTATACATGACACTTCGCAATGAATACTATATCTCATCATGACACATAGAAATGAGATGCGATATCGCGTTTTAGGATGAGTTAGAACCCCTATTGCTACGATACGTAGACATCTGCAAACGCTATTTCCTAACAAGCAAGTGTCGCATTTACATTCTTTTGAAGCGAATGGGAGGTATACATGACACATCGCAATGAATATTATATCATCATGAAACATAGAAGTGAGGTGCGGTATTGCGTTTTAAGAAGAATTAGAACTCTATTGCTACGATAAGTAGACATCTGCAAACGCTATTTCCTAGCAAGGAAGTGTCGCATTTTCATTCTTTTGGAGAGAATACGAGGTTTACATGACACTTCGCATTGAATATTATAGAATCACGAAACATAGAACTGAGATGCGATATCGTGATTTAAGAAGCATTAGAACTCTATTGCTACGGTACGTAGACATCTGCAAACGCTATTTCCTAGCATGGAAGTGTCCCATATACATTATTTTGAAGTGAATACGAGATATACATGACAATTCGCAATGAATATTATATCTAATCATGAAACAAAGAAATGAGATGCGATATCGCGATTTAAGGGGCATTAAAACTCTATTGCTTCGATACGTAGACATCTGAAAGCACTATTTCCTAGGAAGGAAGTGTCGCATTTACGTTCCTTTAACGGAATACGAGGTATACATGACACTTCGCAATGAATATTATATCTTATCATGAAACAAAGAAATGAGATGCAATATCGCGATTTAAGGAGCATTAAAGCTCTATTGCTTCGATACGTAGACATCTGCAAACGCTATTTCCTAGCAAGCAAGTGTCGCATTTACATTCATTTGAAGTGAATACGAGGTATACATGACACTTCGCAATGAATATTAGATCTCATCATGAAACATAGAACTGAGATGCGAAGTCTCGTTTTAAGAAGCATTAGAACCCTATTGTTTCTATACGTAGGCATCTGGAAACGCTATTTCCTAGGAAGGGAGTGTCGCATTTACATTCTTTTGAAGTGAATACGTGTTATACATGACACTTCGCATTGAATATTATATCTCATCATGACACATAGAAATGAGATGCGATATCGCGTTTTAGGATTAGTTAGAACCCTATTGCTACGATACGTAGACATCTGCAAACTCTATTTCCTAGCAAGGGAGTGTCGCATTTACATTCTCTTGAAGTGAATACGAGGTATACATGACATTTCTCAATGAAAATTATAGAATCACGAAACATAGAAATGACATGCGATATCGCGATTTAAGAAGCATTATAACTCTATGGCTGCGATACGTTGACATCTGCAAACTCTATTTCCTAGGAAGAAAGTGTCGCATTTACATTCATGTAAATTAACGGAATACGAGGTATACATGACACTTCGCAATGAATATTATACCTTATCACGAAACATAGAAATGAGGTGCGATATCGCGTTTTAAGAAGCATTAGAAATCTATTGCTTCGAATCGTGGACATCTGGAAACGCTATTCCCTAGCAGGGATGTGTGACATTTACATTCTTTAGAGGTGTAGACGAGGTATACCTAACAGTTCGCAATGAATATTGTATCTTATCATGAAACATAGAAATGAGATGCTATATCGCGTTTTAAGAAGAATTAGTACCCTATTGTTTCGATACGTAGACATCTGGAAACGCATTCCCTAGCAAAGAAGTGTGGCATTTACATCCTTTTGAAGTGTAGACGTGGTATTCATTGCACTTCCCAATGAATATTATATCTCATCATGAAACATATAACTGATATGCGATATCGCGTCTTAAGAAGCATTAGAACCTTATATCTTCGATACGTAGTCATCTGAAATCGCATTTCCTAGCTGGAATGTGTGGCATTTGCATTCTTTGAAGTGTATGCGAGGTATACAAGACACTTCTCAATGAATATTATATCGTATCATGAAACATAGAAATGACATCCGATATCGCGTTTTAAGAAGTATTAGAATTCTATTGCTTCGATACGTAGACATCTCGAGACGTCATTTCCTAGAAAGGAAGTGTGACATTTACATACATTTGAAGTGTAGACGATGAATACATAACATTTCGGAATGAATATTATATCTTTATAATGAAACATAGAAAATGAGATGCTATATCGCGTTTCAAGAAGAATTAGAACTCTATTTCTACGATACCTGGGACATTGCAGACGCTATTTCCTAGGAAGGAAGTGTCGCATTTACATTCTTTTGAAGTGTAGACGAGACATACATATCACTGCACAATAAATATTATATCTTATCATGAAACATAGAAATGAGATGCGATATAGCGATTTAAGAAGCATTAGAGCTCCATTGCTATAATACGTAGACATCTGCAAACGCCATTTTTTTAGCAAGGATGTGTCGCATTTACATTCATTTGAAGTGTAGACGAGATATACATAAAACTATACAATGAATATTACATCTTATCATGAAACGTAGAATTGAGGTGCGATATCGCGATTTAAAAAGGCATTGGAATACCATTGCTTCGATACGTAGACATCTGCAAACGCTACTTCCTAGCAAGGATGTGTCGCATTTACATTCATTTTGAAGTGTATGCGAGTTATTCAAGACATTTCGCAATGAATATTATATCTTATCATGAAACATAGAAATGAGTTTGCGATATCGCGATTTAAGAAGCATTATAAATCCCTTGCTTCGATACGTAGACATCTGGAAAAGCTATTTCCTACCAAGGAAGTGTCGCATTTACATTCTTTTGTAGTGATTACGAGGTATACATCGCACTCCACAATGAATATTATATCTTATCCTGAAACATACAAATGAGAAGCGATATCCCGTTTTAAGAAACATTAGGGCTCTATTGCTACGACACGTAGATATCTGGAAACATTATTTCCTAGCAAGGAAAGGTCGCATTTACATTCTCTTGAAGTGAATGCGAGGTATACATAACACTCCGCAACGAATATTATATCTTATCATGAGGCATAGGAATGTGATGCAATATCGCGTCATACGAAACGTTAGAATTCTATTGCTACGATAGGTAGATATCTGGGAACACTATTTCCTAGCAAGGAAGTGTCCTATTTTCATTCTTTTGAAGTGTATGCGAGGTATAGATGACACTTCGCAATGAATAATATATCTTATCATGAAAGATGGAAATGAGATGCGACATCTCGTTCTGGAAAGCATTAGAGCTCTATTGTTTCGATACGTAGACATCTGGAAACGCTATTTCATAGTAAGGAAGTGTCACATTTATATTCTTTTGAAGTGAATGCGAGGTATACATAACACTTCGCAATTAATGTTATATCTTATCATGAAACATAGAAATGTGATGCGATTATCGCGTTTTAAGTAGCATTTAGAACTCTATTGCTACGATACGCAGACATCTGCAAACGCTATTTCCTAGCATGGAAGTGTCGCATTTACATTCTTTTGAAGTCAATACTAGGTATACATGACACTTCGCAATGAATATTATATCTTATCATGAAACATCGAAATGAGATGCGACATCCCGTTTTAAGAAGCATTAGAACTCTATTGTTTCGATACGTAGACATCTGCAAACGCTATTTCCTAGCAAGGAAGTGTCGCATTTACATTCCTTTGAAGGGAATACAAGGTACACATAACACTCCACAATGAATATTATATCTTATCATGAAACATAGAAATGAGATGCTATATCGCGGTATAAGCAGCATTAGAAATCTATTGCTTCGATACGTAGACATCTGCCAACGCTATTTCCTAGCAAGGAAGTGTCGCATTTACATTCAGTTGAAGTGTATGCGAGGTATACTAGACACTTCGCAATGAATATTATATCTTATCATGAAACATTGAAATGAGATGTGATATGACGATTTAAGGCGCATTAGAAGTATATTACTTCGATACGTGGACATCTGCAAACGCTATTTCCTAGAATGGAAGTGTCGGGTTTACATTCCTTTGTACTGAATACGAGGTATACATGACACTTCGCAATGAATATTATATCTTATCAAGAACCATAGAAATTAGATGCGATACCGCGATTTGAGAAGCATTAGAACTCTATTGCTTCGATACGTAGAAATCTGCAAACGCTATTTCCTAGCAATGAAATGTCGCATTTACATTCTTTTGAAGTGAAAACGAGATATACATGACATTCCGCAATGAAGATTATATCTTATCATAAAACATAGGAGTGAGATGCAATATCTCGTTTTAAGAAGCATTAGAACTCTATTGCTTCGATACGGAGACATCTGCAAACGCTATTTCCTATCAATGAAGTGTCGCATTTACATTCATTTGAAGCGCATGCGAGGTATAAGTGGCACTTCGCGATGAATATTATATCTTATCATGAAACATAGAAATGAGATGCGATATCGCATTTTAAGAAGCATTAGTACTCTATTGCTTCGATACGTAGACATCTGCAAACGCTATTTCCTAGCAAGGGAGAGTCGCATTTACATTCATTTGAAGTGTATGCGAGGTATACATGACACTTCGCAATGAATATTATATCTTATCATGAAACATAGAAATGTGATTCGACATCGCGTTCTAAGAAGCATGAGAACTCAGTCGCCTCGATACGTAGACATCTGCAAACGTAATTTCCTAGCAACGAAGTCTCGCAATTTACATTCATTTGTAGCGTGTGCGAGGTATACGTGACACTTCGCAATTAACGTTATATCTTATCAGGAAACATAGAAATGAGATGCGGTATCGCGATTTAAGAAGCATTAGAACTCTATTGCTTCGATACGGAGCCATCTGCAAACGCTATTTCCTAGCAATGAAGTGTCGCATTTACATTCATTTGAAGCGCATGCGAGGTATAAGTGGCACTTTGCGATGAATATTATATCTTATCATGAAACATGGAAATGAGATGCGATATCGCGTTTTAAGAAGCATTAGTACTCTATTGCTTCGATACGTAGACATCTGCAAACGCTATTTCCTGGCACGGAAGTGTCGCATTTACATTCATTTTAAGTTTGTGCGAGGTATACATGGCACTTCCTAATTAATATTATGTCTTATCATGAAACATAGAAATGAGTTGCTATATCTCGTTTTAAGAAGCATTAGAATTCTATTGCTTCGATACGTAGACATCTGCAAACGCTACCTCCTAGCAACGAAATGTCGCATTTACATTCATTTTAAGTTTATGCGAGGTATACATAACAGTGCACTATGTATATTATATCTTATCATGAAACATAGAAATGAGTTGCAATATCGCGATTTAAGAAGCATTAGAACTCTATTGCTTCGATACGTAGACATCTGCAAACGCTATTTCCTAGCAAGGGAGAGTCGCATTTACATTCATTTGAAGTGTATGCGAGGTATACATGACACTTCGCAATGAATATTATATCTTATCATGAAACATAGAAATGTGATTCGACATCGCGTTCTAAGAAGCATAAGAACTCAGTCGCCTCGATACGTAGACATCTGCAAACGTAATTTCCTAGCAACGAAGTCTCGCAATTTACATTCATTTGTAGCGTGTGCGAGGTATACGTGACACTTCGCAATTAACGTTATATCTTATCAGGAAACATAGAAATGAGATGCGGTATCGCGATTTAAGAAGCATTAGAACTCTATTGCTTCGATACGAAGCCATCTGCAAACGCTATTTCCTAGCAATGAAGTGTCGCATTTACATTCATTTGAAGCGCATGCGAGGTATAAGTGGCACTTTGCGATGAATATTATATCTTATCATGAAACATGGAAATGAGATGCGATATCGCGTTTTAAGAAGCATTAGTACTCTATTGCTTCGATACGTAGACATCTGCAAACGCTATTTCCTGGCACGGAAGTGTCGCATTTACATTCATTTTAAGTTTATGCGAGGTATACATGACACTTCCAGAAATATTATGTCTTATCATGAAGCATAGAAATGAGTTGCTATATCTCGTTTTAAGAAGCATTAGCAATCTATTGCTACGATACGTAGGCGTCTGCAAACGCTATTTAATAGCAAGGATGTGTCGCACTGACATTCACTTGAAGTGTATACGAGGTATACACAACAGTTTGCAATGGATATTATATCTTATCATGAAACATAGAAGTGAGATGCGATATAGCGTTTTAAGAAGCATTAAAACTCAATTCCTTCGATACATAGAGATCTGGAAACGCTGTTTCCTAGAAAGGAAGTGTCGGATTTACATTCATCTGAAGCGTATGCGAGGTATACATGACACTTCGCAATGAATATAACATCCTACCATGAATTATAGAAATGAGGAGCGATATCGCGTTTTAAGAAGCATGAAGACACTGTTGCTCCGATTCGTAGACATCTGCAAACGCTATTTCATAGCAAGGAAGTGTTGCATTTACATTCATATTAAGTGTATGCGAGGTGTACATGACACTTCGAAACGAATATTATATCTTATCATGAAACATAGAAATAAGATGCGATATCGCGCTTTGAGAAGCATTAGATCTCTATTGCATCGATACGTAGACATTTACAAACGCTACTTCCTAGCAAGGAAGTGTCGTATTTACATTCTTTTGAAGTGAATGCGAGGTATGCATGTCACTTCGCAATGAATATTATATCTTATCGTGAAACACAGAAATGAGATGCGATATCGCGATTTAAGAAGCATTAGAACTCTATTGCTTCGATACGTAGACATCTGGTAACGTAATTTTCTAGAGAGAAGTGTCGCATTTACATTCATTTGAAGTGTGTGCCAGGTATACATGACACTTCGCAATGAATAATATATCTTATCATGAAAGATAGGAATGTGATGCGATATCGCGTTTTGAGAAGCATTAGTACCCCATTGCTACGACACGCAGACATCTGCAAACGTTATTTCCCAGCAAGGAAGTGCCGCATTTACATTCATCTGAAGCTTATGCGAGGTATACATGACACTCCACAATGAATATTATATGTTATCATGAAACATAGAAATGAGGATCGATTTCGCGTTTTAAGAAGCATTAGAATTCCTTTGCTACGATTAGTAGACATCTGCAGACGCTATTTCCTAGCAAGGAAGTTTCGCATTTACATTCCTTTGAAGTGAATACGAGGTATTCATAACACTCCACAATGAATATTATATGTTATCATGAAACATATATATGAGGAGCGATTTCGCGTTTTAAGCAGCATTAGAATTCCTATGCTACGATTCGTAGACAGCTGCAAACGCTATTTCCTAGCAAGGAAGTGCCGCATTTACATTCTTTTGAAGTGTAGAAGAGGAATACATAACACTTCGTAGTGGATATTATATCTTATCATGACAGATAGAAATGAGATGCAATATCGCGTTTTGGGAAGCATTAGAACTCTAATGCTACGATACGTAGATATCTGCCAACGCTAATTCCTAGCAAGGAAGTGTTGCATTTACATTCATTTGCAGTGTATGCGAGGTATACAAGACATTTCGCAATGAATATAACATCCTACCATGAATTATAGAAATGAGGAGCGATATCGCGTTTTAAGAAGCATTAAGACACTGTTGCTCCGATTCGTAGACATCTGCAAACGCTACTTCCTAGCAAGGGGAGAGTCGGATTTATATTCATTTGAAGTTTATGCGAGGTACACATGACACTTCGCAATGAATATTATATCTTATCATGAGACATAGAAATGGGATGGGATATCGATATTTAAGAAGCATTAGAACCCTACTGCTACGATACGTAGACTTCTGCAAACGCTATTTCCTAGCAAGGAAGTGTCGCATTTACATTCATTTGAAGTGTATGCGAGGTATACATAACACTTCACAATGAATATTATATGTTGTCATGAAACATAGAAATGAGATGCGATATCTCGTTTTAAGAAGCATTATAACATGCTTGCTACGATACGTAGACATCTGCAAACGCTATTTCCTAGGAAGGAGGTGCCGCATTTACATTCATTTGAAGTGAATACGAGGAATACGTGAAACGTCGCAATGAATATTATATCTTATCATGAAACATAGAAATGTGATGTGATATCGCGTTTTAAGAAGCTTTAGAACTCCATTGCTACGATAATAGACATCTACAAACGCTATTTCCTGGCAAGGAAGTGTCGCATTTACATTCTTTTGAAGTGAATACGGGGTATACATAACAATCCACAATGAATGTTATATCTTTTCATGAAACATAGAAATAAGATGCGACATCCCGTTTTAAGAAGCATTAGAACTCAATTGCTTCGATACGTAGACACCTGGAAACGCTATGTCCTAGCAATGAAGTGTCGCATTTACATTCATTTGAAGTTTATGCGAGGTATAAGTGACACTTCGCAATAAATATTATATCTTACCATGAAACATAGACGTGAGACGCGATATCGCGTATTAAGAAGCATTAGAACTCTATTCCTGCGATACGTAAACATCTGCAAACGCTATTTCCTAGCAAGGAAGTGTCGCAATTACATTCTTTTGAAGTGTATGCGAGGTATACATATCACTTCGCAATGAATATTATATGTTGTCACGAAACATAGGAATGAGATGCGATATCTCGTTTTAAGAAGCATTATAACACGCTTGCTACGATACGTAGACATCTGCAAACTCTATTTCCTAGCAAGGAAGTGTCGCATTTACATTCATTTGAAGTGAATACGAGGAATACATGAAACTTCGCAATGAATATTATATCTTATCATGAAACATAGAAATGTGATGTGATATCGCGTTTTAAGAAGCATTAGAACTCTATTGCTACGATACGTAGACATCTGCAAACGTTATTTGCTAGCAAGGGAGTGTCGCATTTACATTCTTCTGAAGTGAATACAAGGTATACATGACACTTCGCAATTAATACTATATCTTATCATGAAACATAGAAATGTGATATGATATCGCGTTTTAAGAAGCATTAGAACTCTATTGCTACGGTACGTAGACATCTGCAAACGTTATTTACTAGCAAGGAAGTGTCGCATTTACATTCATTTGAAGTGTATGCGAGGTATACGTAACACTTCGCAATGAATATTATATGTTGTCATGAAACATAGAAATGAGATGCGATATCTCGTTTTAAGAAGCATTATAACACGCTTGCTACGATACGTACACATCTGCCAACTCTATTTCCTAGCAAGGAAATATCGCATTTACATTCATCTGAAGTGAATACGAGGAATGCGTGAAACTTCGCAATGAATATTATATCTTATCATGAAACATAGAAATGTGATATGATATCGCGTTTTAAGAAGCATTAGAACTCTATTGCTACGATACGTAGACATCTGCAAACGTTATTTGCTAGCAAGGAAGTGTCGCATTTACATTCATTTGAAGTGTATGCGATGTATACGTGACACTTCGCAATAAATATTATATCTTTTCATGAAACATAGAAATGAGATGCGATATCGCGTTTTGAGATGCAATAGAAATCTAATGCTACGATACGCAGAAATCTGCAAACGCTATTTCCTAGAAAGGAAGTGTCGCATTTATATTCTTTTGAGGTGAATACGAGGTATACATAACACTCCACAATGAATATTATATCCTATCGTGAAGCATAGATCTGAGATTCGATCTTGCGATATAAGAAGCATAAGAACTCTATTGCTACGATACGTAGACATCTGCAAACGCTATTTCCTAGCAAGGAAGTGTCGCATTTACATTCTTTTGAAGTGAATGCGAGGTATACATGACACTTCGCAATTAATATTATATCTTATCATGAAACATGGAAATGAGATGCGATATCCCGTTTCAAGAAGCATTAGAACTCTATTGCTTCGATACGTAGACGTCTGCAAACGTTATTTGCTAGCAGGGAAGAGTCGCATTTACATTCCACTGAAGTGAATACAAGGTATACATGAAATTTCGCAATGAATATTATATCTTATCATGAAACATAGAAATGTAATGCGATATCGCGTTTTGAGATGCAACAGAAGTCTAATGCTGCGATACGCAGAAATCTGCAAACGCTATTTCCTAGCAGGGAAGTGTCGCATTAACATTCTTTTGAAGTGTATGCGAGGTATACATAACACTTTGCAATGAATATTATATCTTATCATGAAACAAAGAAATGAGATGCGATATCGCGTTTTGAGATGCAACAGAAATCTAATGCTACGATACGCAGAAATCTGCAAACGCTATTTCCTAGCAAGGAAGTGTCGCATTTACATTCTTTTGAGGTGAATACGAGGTATACATAACACTCCACAATGAATATTATTTCTTATCGTGAAGCATAGAAATGAGATGCGATATTCCGTTTCAAAAAGCATTAGAACTCTATTGCTTCGATACACAATGAATATTATGTCTTATCGTGAAACATAGATCTGAGATTTGATCTTGCGATATAAGAAGCATAAGAACTCTATTGCTACGATACGTAGACATCTGCAAACGCTATTTCCTAGCAGGGAAGAGTCGCATTTACATTCCACTGAAGTGAATACAAGGTATACATGAAACTTCGCAATGAATATTATATCTTATCATGAAACATGGAAATGTGATGGGATATCGCGTTTCAAGAAGCATTAGAACTCTATTGCTTCGATACGTAGACATTTGCAATCGCTATTTCCCAGCAAGGAAGTGTCGCATTTACATTCGTTTGTAGTGAATACGAGGTATACATGACACTTCGCAATGGATATTATATCTTATCATGGCACATAGTAATGAGATGCGATATCTCGTTTTAGGATGTATTAGAACTCTATTGCTTCGATACGTAGGAATCTGCCATCGGTACTTCCTAGCAAGGAAGTGTCGCATTTACATTCGTTTGAAGTGAATACGAGGAATACATGAAACTTCGCAATGAATATTGTTTCTTATCGTGAAGCATAGAAATGAGATGCGATATTCCGTTTCAAGAAGCATTAGAACTCTATTGCTCCGATACGTAGACGTCTGCAAACGCTATTTCCTAGCAAGGAACTGTCGCATTTACATTCATTTGAAGTGTATGCGATGTATACGTGACACTTCGCAATAAATATTATATCTTTTCATGAAACATAGAAATGAGATGCGATATCGCGTTTTGAGATGCAATAGAAATCTAATGCTACGATACGCAGAAATCTGCAAACGCTATTTCCTAGCAGGGAAGTGTCGCATTAACATTCTTTTGAAGTGTATGCGAGGTATACATAACACTTCGCAATGAATATTATATGTTGTCACGAAACATAGAAATGAGATGCGATATCTCGTTTTAAGAAGCATTATAATACGCTTGCTACGATACGTAGACATCTGCGAACTCTATGTCCTAGCAAGGAAGTGTCGCATTTACATTCATTTGAAGTGAATACGAGGAATACATGAAACTTCGCAATGAATATTATTTCTTATCGTGAAGCATAGAAATGAGATGCGATATTCCGTTTCAAGAAGCATTAGAACTCTATTGCTTCGATACGTAGAAATCTGCCATCGGTACTTCCTAGCAAGGAAGTGTCGCATTTACATTCGTTTGAAGTGTATGCGTGGTATACATGACACTTATATTATATCTTATCATGAAATATAGAAATGAGAAGCGATATCGCGATTTAAAAGGCTTTAAAAATCTATTGGGACGATACGTAGACATCTGCAAACGCTATTTAATAGCAAGGAAGTGTTGCATTTACATTCATTTGAAGTTTATGCGAGGTATACATAACACTCCGCAATGAATATTATATCTTATCATAAAACATATTAATGAGATGCGATATCACGTTTCAAGAAGCATTAGAACTATATTGCTTCGATACGTAGACATCTGCAAACGCTATTTCCAAAGAAGGAAGTGTCGCATTTACAATCTTTTGAAGTGAATACGAGGTATACATGACACTTCGCAATTAATATTATATCTTATCATGAAACATGGAAATGAGTTGCGATATCCCGTTTCAAGAAGCATTAGAACTCTATTGCTTCGATACGTAGACGTCTGCAAACGTTATTTGCTAGCAGGGAAGAGTCGCATTTACATTCCACTGAAGTGAATACGAGGTATACATGACACTTCGCAATGAATATTATACCTTATTAGGAAACATAGGAATGAAAAGCGATATCGCGATTTAAGAAGCAATAGAACTCTATTGCTTCGATACGGAGACATCTGCAAACGCTATTTCCTAGAATAGAAGTGTAGCATTTACATTCTTATGTAGTGAATACGAGGTGTACGTGACACTTCGCAATGAATATTATATCTTATCGTGAAACATAGAAATGCGATGCGACATCTAGTTTTAAGAAGCATTAGAACACTTCAGTTTCGATACGTTGACATCTGCAAACGCTATTTCCTAGCAAGGAAGTGGCGCATTATCATTCTTTTGAAGTGAATACGAGGCATGCATAACACTGCACAATGAATATTATATCTATTCATGAAACATAGGAATGAGATGCGATATCGGGATTTAAGAAGCATTAGATCTCTATTGCTTCGATAGGTAGACATCTGCAAACGCTATTTCCTGGCAAGGAAGTGTAGCATTTACATTCTCTTGAAGTGAATACGAGGTATACATGACACTTGGCAATTAATATTGTATCTTATCATGAAACATAGAAATGGGATGCGATATCTCGTTTCAAGAAGCATTAGAACTGTATTGTTTCGATACGTAGACATCTTGGAACGCTATTGCCCAGCAAGGAAGTGTCGCATTTACTTTCTTTTGAAGTGAATACGAGGTATACATGACACTTCGCAATGAATATTATATCTTATCATGAAACAGAAATGAGATGCGATATCGCGATCTAAGAAGCATTAGAACCCTAATGCTACGATACGTAGACATCTGCAAACGCTATTTCCTAGCAAGGAAGTGTAGCATTTACATTGTTTTGAAGTGAATACGAGGTACACATGACACTTGGCAATTAATATTGTATCTTATCATGGAACATAGAATTGAGATGCGATATCGCGTTTTAAGAAGAATTAGAACTCTATTGCTATGATACGTAGACATCTGCAAACGCTATTTCCTGGCAAGGAAGTGTCGCATTTACATTCTTTTGAAGCGAATACGAGGTATACATAACACTGAACAATGAATATTATATCTTATCATGAAACATAGAAATGAGATGCGATATCGCGATTTAAGGTGCATTAGAACTCTATAGCTTCGATACTTAGATAACTACAAACACTGTTTAATAGCAAGGAAGTGTCGTACTACATTCTTTTGAAGTGAATACGAGGTATAATTAACACCCCACAAAGAATATTATATCTTATCATGGAACATAGAAATGAGATTCTATATCGCGTTTTAAGAAGCATTAGAAATCTATTGCTTCGAAACGTGGACATTTGGAAACGCTATACCCTAGCAGGGATATGTGGCATTTACATTCTTTTGAAGTGTAGACGAGGTATACATAACACTTCGCAATGAATATTATATCTTATAATGGAACATAGAAATGTGATGGCATATCGCGTTTTGAGAAGCAATAGAACTCTAATGCTTCGATACGTAGACATCTGGAAAGGCATTTCCTAGCATGGAAGTGTGGCATTTACATTCTTTTGAAGTGTAGACGATGTATACATTACACTTCGCAATGAATATTATATCTCATCCTGAAATATAGAACTGCGATGCGATATCGCGCCTTGAGAAGCATTAGAACTCTATTGCATCGATACGTAGACGTCTGGAATCGCTATTACCTAGAAAGAAAGTGTGGCGTTTACCTTCGTTTGAAGTGTAAACAGTGTATACGTAGCACTTCGCAATGAATATTACATCTTATCATGGAACACAGAAATGGGAAGCGATATCGCGTTTTAAGAATCATTGGAACTCTATCACATCGATACATAGATATCTGGAAACGCATTTCCTAGCAAGGAAGTGTAGCATTTACATTCTTTTGAAGTGTAGAGAAGGTATACATGACACTTCGCAATCAATATTGTATCTTATCATGAAACATACAAATAAGATGCGATATCGCGATTTAGGAAGAATTAGAACTCTATTTCTACGACACGTAGAAATCTGCAGACGCTATTTCCTAGCAAGGGAGTGTCGCATTTACATTCTTTTGAAGTGTAGACGAGATATACATATCACTCCACAATGAATTTTATATCTTATCATGAAACAGAAATGAGATGCGATATCGCGATCTAAGAAGCATTAGAACCCTAATGCTACGATACGTAGACATCTGCAAACGCTATTTCCTAGCAAGGAAGTGTAGCATTTACATTGTTTTGAAGTGAATACGAGGTATACATGACACTTGGCAATTAATATTGTATCTTATCATGGAACATAGAATTGAGATGCGATATCGCGTTTTAAGAAGAATTGGAACTCTATTGCTACGATACGTAGACATCTGCAAACGCTGTTTCCTAGCCAGGAAGTGTCGCATTTACATACTTTTGAAGCGAATACGAGGTATACATAACACTGAACAATGAATATTATATCTTATCACGAAACATAGAAATGGAATGCGATATCGCGATTTAAGCAGCATTAGAATTCTATTGCTTCGATACGTAGACACCTGCAAACGCTATTTCCTAGCAAGGAAGTGTAGCATTTACATTCTTTTGAAGTGAATACGAGGTATACATGACACTTGGCAATTAATATTGTATCTTATCATGAAACATAGAAATGGGATGCGATATCTCGTTTCAAGAAGCATTAGAACTGTATTGTTTCGATACGTAGACATCTTGGAACGCTATTGCCCAGCAAGGAAGTGTCGCATTTACTTTCTTTTGAAGTGAATACGAGGTATACATGACACTTCGCAATGAATATTATATCTTATCATGAAACATAGAAATGAAATGCGATATGGCGATTTAAGAAGCATTAGATCCCTATTGCTTCGATACGTAGATATCTGCCAACGCTATTTCCTAGCAAGGAAGTGTCGCATTTACATTCATTTGAAGTGTATGCGAGGTATACAAAACACTTCGCAATGAATATTATATCTTATCATGAAACATAGAAATGAGATGCGATATCGCGATTTAAGGTGCATTAGAACTCTATAGCTTCGATACTTAGATAACTACAAACACTGTTTAATAGCAAGGAAGTGTCGTACTACATTCTTTTGAAGTGAATACGAGGTATACATAACACAACACAATGAATATTATACCTTATCATGAAACATAGAAATGAATTGCGATATCGCGATTTAAGAAGCATTAGAACACTATTGCTACGATACGTAGACATCTGCAAACGCTATTTCCTAGCAAGGATGTGTCGCATTTACATTCTCTTGAAGCGAATACGAGGTATACAAAACACTGCACAATGAATATTATATCTTATCATGATACATAGAAATGAGATGCGATATCGCGATTTAAGGTGCATTAGAACTCTATAGCTTCGATACTTAGATAACTACAAACACTGTTTAATAGCAAGGAAGTGTCGCACTACATTCTTTTGAAGTGAATACGAGGTATACATAACACAACACAATGAATATTATACCTTATCATGAAACATAGAAATGAAATGCGATATCGCGATTTAAGAAGCATTAGATCCCTATTGCTTCGATACGTAGACATCTGCAAACGCTATTTCCTAGCAAGGAAGTGTCGCATTTACATTCTTTTGAAGCGAACACGAGGTATACAAAACACTGCACAATATTATATCTTATCATGATACATAGAAATGAGATGCGATATCGCGATTTAAGGTGCATTAGAACTCTATTGTTCTGACACGTAGACATCTGCAGACGCTATTTCCTAGAAAGGAAGTCGCATTTACATTCTTTTGAAGTGAATACGAGGTATAATTAACACCCCACAAAGAATATTATATCTTATCATGGAACATAGAAATGAGATTCTATGTCGCGTTTTAAGAAGCATTAGAAATCTATTGCTTCGAAACGTGGACATTTGGAAACGCTATACCCTAGCAGGGATATGTGGCATTTACATTCTTTTGAAGTGTAGACGAGGTATACATAACACTTCGCAATGAATATTATATCTTATAATGGAACATAGAAATGTGATGCGATATCGCGTTTTGAGAAGCAATAGAACTCTAATGCTTCGATACGTAGACATCTGGAAAGGCATTTCCTAGCATGGAAGTGTGGCATTTACATTCTTTTGAAGTGTAGACGATGTATACATTACACTTCGCAATGAATATTATATCTCATCCTGAAATATAGAACTGCGATGCGATATCGCGCCTTGAGAAGCATTAGAACTCTATTGCTTCGATACGTAGACGTCTGGAATCGCTATTACCTAGCAAGAAAGTGTGGCGTTTACCTTCTTTTGAAGTGTAGACAGGGTATACGTAGCACTTCGCAATGAATATTACATCTTATCATGGAACACAGAAATGGGAAGCGATATCGCGTTTTAAGAATCATTAGAACTCTATCACATCGATACATAGATATCTGGAAACGCATTTCCTAGCAAGGAAGTGTAGCATTTACATTCTTTTGAAGTGTAGAGAAGGTATACATAACACTTCGCAATGAATATTATATCTTGTCACGAAACATAGAAGTGGGATGCGATATCTCGACTTAAGAAGCTTTAGAACCCTATTGGTTCGATACTGAGACATTTGCATTCGCTATTTCCTAGCAAGGAAGTTTCGCATTTACATTCTTTTGAAGTGAATACGAGGTATACATAACACTCCACAATGAATATTATATCTTATAGTGAGACATCGAAATGAGTTGCTATATCGCGTTTTGGGAAGCATTAGAATCCCATTACTACGATACGTAGACATCTGCAAGCGCTATTTCCTAGCAAGGTATTGTCGCATTTACGTTCTTTTGAAGTGAATACGAGGTTTACATGACACTTCGCAATGAATATTATATCTCATCATGAAACGCGGAAATGAGATGCGATATCGCGTTTTAAGAAGCCTTAGAACTCTATTGCTACGATACGTAGACATCTACAAACGCTATTACCTAGGAAGGACGTGTCGCATTTACATTCATTTGAAGTGAATACGAGGAATACATGAAACTTCGCAATGAATATTATATCTTATCATGAAACATAGAAATGCGATGCGATATCTCGTTTCAAGAAGCATTAGAACTGTATTGTTTCGATACGTAGACATCTTGCAACGCTATTTCCGAGCAAGGAAGTATCGCATTTACACTCTTTTGAAGTGAATACGTGGTATACATGACACTTCGCAATGAATATTATATCTTATCATGAAACATAGAAATGAGATGCGATATCGCGTTTTAAGAAGCATTAGGACTTTATTGCTACGATACATGGACATATGCGAACGCTATTTCCTAGCTAGGAAGTATTGCATTTACATTCCTATCAAGTGGCGACGAGGTGTACAGAATACTTCGTAATGAATATTATATCTTATCATGAAACGTAGAAATGACATGCGATATCTCGTTTTAAGAAGCATTAGAAATCTATTGCTATGATACGTAGACATCTGCAAACGCTATTTCCTGGCAAGGAAGTGTCGCATTTACATTCTTTTGAAGCGAATACGAGGTATACATAACACTGAACAATGAATATTATATCTTATCATGAAACATAGAAATGAGATGCGATATCGCGATTTAAGGTGCATTAGAACTCTATAGCTTCGATACTTAGATAACTACAAACACTGTTTAATAGCAAGGAGTGTAGCATTTACATTCTTTTGAAGTGAATACGAGGTATACATGACACTTGGCAATTAATATTGTATCTTATCATGAAACATAGAAATGGGATGCGATATCTCGTTTCAAGAAGCATTAGAACTGTATTGTTTCGATACGTAGACATCTTGGAACGCTATTGCCCAGCAAGGAAGTGTCGCATTTACTTTCTTTTGAAGTGAATACGAGGTATACATGACACTTCGCAATGAATATTATATCTTATCATGAAACATAGAAATGAAATGCGATATGGCGATTTAAGAAGCATTAGATCCCTATTGCTTCGATACGTAGATATCTGCCAACGCTATTTCCTAGCAAGGAAGTGTCGCATTTACATTCATTTGAAGTGTATGCGAGGTATACAAAACACTTCGCAATGAATATTATATCTTATCATGAAACATAGAAATGAGATGCGATATCGCGATTTAAGGTGCATTAGAACTCTATAGCTTCGATACTTAGATAACTACAAACACTGTTTAATAGCAAGGAAGTGTCGTACTACATTCTTTTGAAGTGAATACGAGGTATACATAACACAACACAATGAATATTATACCTTATCATGAAACATAGAAATGAATTGCGATATCGCGATTTAAGAAGCATTAGAACACTATTGCTACGATACGTAGACATCTGCAAACGCTATTTCCTAGCAAGGAAGTGTCGCATTTACATTCTCTTGAAGCGAATACGAGGTATACAAAACACTGCACAATGAATATTATATCTTATCATGATACATAGAAATGAGATGCGATATCGCGATTTAAGGTGCATTAGAACTCTATAGCTTCGATACTTAGATAACTACAAACACTGTTTAATAGCAAGGAAGTGTCGCACTACATTCTTTTGAAGTGAATACGAGGTATACATAACACAACACAATGAATATTATACCTTATCATGAAACATAGAAATGAAATGCGATATCGCGATTTAAGAAGCATTAGATCCCTATTGCTTCGATACGTAGACATCTGCAAACGCTATTTCCTAGCAAGGAAGTGTCGCATTTACATTCTTTTGAAGCGAACACGAGGTATACAAAACACTGCACAATATTATATCTTATCATGATACATAGAAATGAGATGCGATATCGCGATTTAAGGTGCATTAGAACTCTATTGTTATGACACGTAGACATCTGCAGACGCTATTTCCTAGAAAGGAAGTCGCATTTACATTCTTTTGAAGTGAATACGAGGTATAATTAACACCCCACAAAGAATATTATATCTTATCATGGAACATAGAAATGAGATTCTATGTCGCGTTTTAAGAAGCATTAGAAATCTATTGCTTCGAAACGTGGACATTTGGAAACGCTATACCCTAGCAGGGATATGTGGCATTTACATTCTTTTGAAGTGTAGACGAGGTATACATAACACTTCGCAATGAATATTATATCTTATAATGGAACATAGAAATGTGATGCGATATCGCGTTTTGAGAAGCAATAGAACTCTAATGCTTCGATACGTAGACATCTGGAAAGGCATTTCCTAGCATGGAAGTGTGGCATTTACATTCTTTTGAAGTGTAGACGATGTATACATTACACTTCGCAATGAATATTATATCTCATCCTGAAATATAGAACTGCGATGCGATATCGCGCCTTGAGAAGCATTAGAACTCTATTGCTTCGATACGTAGACGTCTGGAATCGCTATTACCTAGCAAGAAAGTGTGGCGTTTACCTTCTTTTGAAGTGTAGACAGGGTATACGTAGCACTTCGCAATGAATATTACATCTTATCATGGAACACAGAAATGGGAAGCGATATCGCGTTTTAAGAATCATTAGAACTCTATCACATCGATACATAGATATCTGGAAACGCATTTCCTAGCAAGGAAGTGTAGCATTTACATTCTTTTGAAGTGTAGAGAAGGTATACATAACACTTCGCAATGAATATTATATCTTGTCACGAAACATAGAAGTGGGATGCGATATCTCGACTTAAGAAGCTTTAGAACCCTATTGGTTCGATACTGAGACATTTGCATTCGCTATTTCCTAGCAAGGAAGTTTCGCATTTACATTCTTTTGAAGTGAATACGAGGTATACATAACACTCCACAATGAATATTATATCTTATAGTGAGACATCGAAATGAGTTGCTATATCGCGTTTTGGGAAGCATTAGAATCCCATTACTACGATACGTAGACATCTGCAAGCGCTATTTCCTAGCAAGGTATTGTCGCATTTACGTTCTTTTGAAGTGAATACGAGGTTTACATGACACTTCGCAATGAATATTATATCTCATCATGAAACGCGGAAATGAGATGCGATATCGCGTTTTAAGAAGCCTTAGAACTCTATTGCTACGATACGTAGACATCTACAAACGCTATTACCTAGGAAGGACGTGTCGCATTTACATTCATTTGAAGTGAATACGAGGAATACATGAAACTTCGCAATGAATATTATATCTTATCATGAAACATAGAAATGCGATGCGATATCTCGTTTCAAGAAGCATTAGAACTGTATTGTTTCGATACGTAGACATCTTGCAACGCTATTTCCGAGCAAGGAAGTATCGCATTTACACTCTTTTGAAGTGAATACGTGGTATACATGACACTTCGCAATGAATATTATATCTTATCATGAAACATAGAAATGAGATGCGATATCGCGTTTTAAGAAGCATTAGGACTTTATTGCTACGATACATGGACATATGCGAACGCTATTTCCTAGCTAGGAAGTATTGCATTTACATTCCTATCAAGTGGCGACGAGGTGTACAGAATACTTCGTAATGAATATTATATCTTATCATGAAACGTAGAAATGACATGCGATATCTCGTTTTAAGAAGCATTAGAAATCTATTGCTATGATACGTAGACATCTGCAAACGCTATTTCCTGGCAAGGAAGTGTCGCATTTACATTCTTTTGAAGCGAATACGAGGTATACATAACACTGAACAATGAATATTATATCTTATCATGAAACATAGAAATGAGATGCGATATCGCGATTTAAGGTGCATTAGAACTCTATAGCTTCGATACTTAGATAACTACAAACACTGTTTAATAGCAAGGAAGTGTAGCATTTACATTCTTTTGAAGTGAATACGAGGTATACATGACACTTGGCAATTAATATTGTATCTTATCATGAAACATAGAAATGGGATGCGATATCTCGTTTCAAGAAGCATTAGAACTGTATTGTTTCGATACGTAGACATCTTGGAACGCTATTGCCCAGCAAGGAAGTGTCGCATTTACTTTCTTTTGAAGTGAATACGAGGTATACATGACACTTCGCAATGAATATTATATCTTATCATGAAACATAGAAATGAAATGCGATATGGCGATTTAAGAAGCATTAGATCCCTATTGCTTCGATACGTAGATATCTGCAAACGCTATTTCCTAGCAAGGAAGTGTCGCATTTACATTCTCTTGAAGCGAATACGAGGTATACAAAACACTGCACAATGAATATTATATCTTATCATGATACATAGAAATGAGATGCGATATCGCGATTTAAGGTGCATTAGAACTCTATAGCTTCGATACTTAGATAACTACAAACACTGTTTAATAGCAAGGAAGTGTCGCACTACATTCTTTTGAAGTGAATACGAGGTATACATAACACAACACAATGAATATTATACCTTATCATGAAACATAGAAATGAAATGCGATATCGCGATTTAAGAAGCATTAGATCCCTATTGCTTCGATACGTAGACATCTGCAAACGCTATTTCCTAGCAAGGAAGTGTCGCATTTACATTCTTTTGAAGCGAACACGAGGTATACAAAACACTGCACAATATTATATCTTATCATGATACATAGAAATGAGATGCGATATCGCGATTTAAGGTGCATTAGAACTCTATTGTTATGACACGTAGACATCTGCAGACGCTATTTCCTAGAAAGGAAGTCGCATTTACATTCTTTTGAAGTGAATACGAGGTATAATTAACACCCCACAAAGAATATTATATCTTATCATGGAACATAGAAATGAGATTCTATGTCGCGTTTTAAGAAGCATTAGAAATCTATTGCTTCGAAACGTGGACATTTGGAAACGCTATACCCTAGCAGGGATATGTGGCATTTACATTCTTTTGAAGTGTAGACGAGGTATACATAACACTTCGCAATGAATATTATATCTTATAATGGAACATAGAAATGTGATGCGATATCGCGTTTTGAGAAGCAATAGAACTCTAATGCTTCGATACGTAGACATCTTGAAAGGCATTTCCTAGCATGGAAGTGTGGCATTTACATTCTTTTGAAGTGTAGACGATGTATACATTACACTTCGCAATGAATATTATATCTCATCCTGAAATATAGAACTGCGATGCGATATCGCGCCTTGAGAAGCATTAGAACTCTATTGCTTCGATACGTAGACGTCTGGAATCGCTATTACCTAGCAAGAAAGTGTGGCGTTTACCTTCTTTTGAAGTGTAGACAGGGTATACGTAGCACTTCGCAATGAACATTACATCTTATCATGGAACACAGAAATGGGAAGCGATATCGCGTTTTAAGAATCATTAGAACTCTATCACATCGATACATAGATATCTGGAAACGCATTTCCTAGCAAGGAAGTGTAGCATTTACATTCTTTTGAAGTGTAGAGAAGGTATACATAACACTTCGCAATGAATATTATATCTTGTCACGAAACATAGAAGTGGGATGCGATATCTCGACTTAAGAAGCTTTAGAACCCTATTGGTTCGATACTGAGACATTTGCATTCGCTATTTCCTAGCAAGGAAGTTTCGCATTTACATTCTTTTGAAGTGAATACGAGGTATACATAACACTCCACAATGAATATTATATCTTATAGTGAGACATCGAAATGAGTTGCTATATCGCGTTTTGGGAAGCATTAGAATCCCATTACTACGATACGTAGACATCTGCAAGCGCTATTTCCTAGCAAGGTATTGTCGCATTTACGTTCTTTTGAAGTGAATACGAGGTTTACATGACACTTCGCAATGAATATTATATCTCATCATGAAACGCGGAAATGAGATGCGATATCGCGTTTTAAGAAGCCTTAGAACTCTATTGCTACGATACGTAGACATCTACAAACGCTATTACCTAGGAAGGACGTGTCGCATTTACATTCATTTGAAGTGAATACGAGGAATACATGAAACTTCGCAATGAATATTATATCTTATCATGAAACATAGAAATGCGATGCGATATCTCGTTTCAAGAAGCATTAGAACTGTATTGTTTCGATACGTAGACATCTTGCAACGCTATTTCCGAGCAAGGAAGTATCGCATTTACACTCTTTTGAAGTGAATACGTGGTATACATGACACTTCGCAATGAATATTATATCTTATCATGAAACATAGAAATGAGATGCGATATCGCGTTTTAAGAAGCATTAAGACTTTATTGCTACGATACATGGACATATGCGAACGCTATTTCCTAGCTAGGAAGTATTGCATTTACATTCCTATCAAGTGGCGACGAGGTGTACAGAATACTTCGTAATGAATATTATATCTTATCATGAAACGTAGAAATGACATGCGATATCTCGTTTTAAGAAGCATTAGAAATCTATTGCTTCGATACGTAGACATCTGCAAACGCTATTTCCTAGCAAGGAAGTGTCGCATTTACATTCTTAGGAAGTGTAGACGAGATATACATAACACTCCACAATGAATATTGTATGTTATCATGAAACATATAATTGAGGATCGGTTCGCGTTTTAAGAAGCATTAGAACTCTATTGCTACGATACGTAGACATCTGCAAACGCTAATTCCTAGCAAGAAAATGTCGCATTTTCAATCTTTAGAAGTGAACACGAGGTAAACATAACACTCCAGAATGAGTATTATATCTTATCATGAAACATAGAAATGAGGTGCGATATGGCGTTTTAAGAAGCATTAGATCACTATTACTACGATACGTAGACATCTGCAGACGCTATTTCCTAGCAAGGAAGTGTCGCATTTACAGTTTTTTGAAGTGAATACGAGGTATACATAACACTCCACAATGAATATTATACCTTATCATGAAGCCTATAACTGAGAAGCGGTATCGCGTTTTAAGAAGCTTTAGAACTCTATTGCTGCGATACGTAGACATCTGCAGACGCTATTTCCTAGCAAGGAAGTGTCGCATTTACATTCTTTTGAAGTGAATACGAGGTATACACAACACTCCACAATGAATATTATATCTTATCATGAAGCATAGAAATGAGGAGCGATTTCGCGTTTTAAGAAGCATTAGAACTCTATTGCTTCGATACGTAAACATCTGCAGACGCAATTACCTAGGAAGGAAGTGTCGCATTTACATTCTTTTGAAGCGAATACGAGGGTATATATAACACTCCACAATGAATATTATATTCTAACGTGAAACATAGAAATGAGGATCGATTCGCGCTTTAAGAAGCATTAGAACACTATTGCTACCATACATTGACATCTGCGGACGCTATTTCCTAGCAAGGAAGTGTCGCATTAACATTCTTTTGAAGCGAATACGAGGTATACATAACACTCCACAATGAACATTATATCTTATCATGAAACATAGCAATGACGAGCGATTTTGCATTTTAAGAAGCGTTACTACTCTATTGCATCGATAAGTAGACATCTACAGACGCTATTTCCTAGCAAGGAAGTGTCGCATTTACAGTCTTTTGAAGTGAATACGAGGTATACATAACAATCCACAATGAATATTATATCTTATCATGAAACATAGAAATGAGATGCGAAATGACGATTTAAGAAGCATTAGAACACTATTGCTTCGTTACGTACACATCTGAATACGCTATTTCCTAGCAAGCAAATATCGCATTTACTTTCTTTTGAAGTGAATACGAGGTATACATGACACTCCGCAATGAATATTATAACTTATCCTAAAAGATAGAAATGAGATGCGATATCTCGTTTTAAGAAGCATTAGAACTCTATTGTTTCGATACGTAGACATCTGCAAACGCTACTTCCAAGCAAGGAAGTGTCGCATTTACATTCACTTGAGGTGTAGACGAGATATACATAACACTGCACAATGAAAATTATATCTTATCATGAAACGTAGAAGTGAGATGCGATATCGCGATTTATGATGCATTGGAACTCTATTGCTTCGATACGTAGACATCAGCAAACGCTATTGCCAAGCAAGGATGTGTCGCATATACGTTCGTTTGAAGTGAATACGAGGTACACACAACACTCCATAATGATTATTATATCTTATCACGAAACATAGGAATGTGATGCGATATCGCGTTTTAAGAAGCACTAGAATTCTATTGCTTCGATACGAAGACATCTGGAGACGTAATTTCCTGGAAAGGAAGTGTCGCATATACATTACTTTGAAGTGAATACGAGTTATACACAACACTCCACAATGAACATTATATCTTATCACGAAACATAGAAATGTGATGCGATATCGCGTTTCAAGAAGCATTAGAAATTTATTGCTTCGATACGTAGAAATCTGCAAGCGCTATTTCCTGGCAAGGAAGTGTCGCATTTACATTCATTTGAAGTGTACACGAGGAATACATAACACTTCGCAATGAATATTATATCTTATCATGAAACATAGAAATGAAATGCGATATCGCGATTTATGAAGCCTTGGAACTCTATTGCTCCAATACGTAGACATCGGCAAGCACTTTTTCCTAGCAAGGAAGTGTCGCATTTACATTCTTTTGAAGTGAATACCAGGTACACATAACACTCCCCAATGTATATTATATCTTATCATGAGACATAGAAATGAGATGCGATTTCGCGTTTTAAGAAGCATTAGAACTCTATTGCTTCGATATATTCCTAGCAATGAAGTGTCGCATTTACATTCATTCTAAGTTTGTGGGAGGCATAAGTGGCACTTCGCAATGAATATTATATCTTATCATGAAACATAGAAATGAAATGCAATATCGCGTTTTAAGAAGCATTAGAACTCTGTTGCTTCGATACGTAGACATCTGCAAACGCTATTTCCAAGCAAGGAAGAGTCGCATTTACATTCATTTGGAGTGTATGCGAGGTATACCTGACACTTCACAATGAACATTATATCCTATAATGAAACATAGAAATGTGATGCGATATGACGATATAAGAAGCATTAGAACTCTATTGCTTCGATACGTAGACATCTACAGACGCTATTTCCTAGGAAGGAAGTGTCGCATTTACTTTCTTTTGCAGAGAATACGAGGTATACATGACACTCCGCAATGAATATTATATCTTCTCATGAAACATAGAAATGAGATGCGATATCCCGAACTAAGAAGCATTAGAACTCTATTGCTTCGATACGTAGGCATCTGCAAACGCTATTTCCTAGCAAGGAAGCTTCGCATTTACATTCTCTTGAAATGAATACGAGGTAAACATAACACTTTACAATGATTATTATATATTATCATGAATCATAGAAATGAGATGCGATATCGCGATATAAGAATCATTAGAACTCTATTGCTTCGATACCTAGACATCTGCAAACGCTACTTCCTAGCAAGGAAGTGTCGCATTTACATTCATTTGAAGCGTATGCGAAGTATACATGACACTTCGCAATGAATATTATATGTTATCATGAAACATAGAAATGTGATGCGATATGACGATTTAAGAAGCACTAGAATTCTATTGCTTCGATACGTAGACATCTGCAAACGCCATTTCCTAGCAAGGAAGTGTTGCATTTGCATTCATTTGAAGTGTAAACGAGGTATACATGACACTTGGCAATCAATATTATATCTTATCATGAAACATAGAAATGAGATGCGATATCGCGAATTAAGAAGCATTAGAACTCTATTGCTTCGATACGTAGACATCTGCAAACGCTACTTCCTAGCAAGGAAGTGTCGCATTTACATTCATTTGATGTGATTGCGAGGTACACATGACACTTCGCAATGAATATTATATCTTCTCATGAAACATAGAAATGAGATGCTATATGGCAATTTAAGAAGCATTAGAACTCTATTGCTTCGATACGTAGACATCTGCAAACGCTAGGAAGGAAGGGTCGCATTCCTAGCAAGGAAGCGTCGCATTTAAATTATTTTGAGAGGAGTACGAGGTATACGTGGCACTTCGTAATGAATATTATATCTTATCATGATACATATAAATGAGATGCGATATGACGATTTAAGAAGCATTAGAATAGCGTTGCTTCGAAATGTAGACATCTGCAAACTCTATTTCCCAGCAAGGAAGTGTCGCATTTACATTCATTTGAAGTGAATACGAGGAATACATGAAACTTCGCAATGAATATTATATCTTAGTATGAAACATAGAAATGAGATGCGATATCCCGTTTCAAGAAGCATTAGAACTTTATTGCTTCGATACGTAGACATTTGCAATCGCTATTTCCTAGCAAGGAAGTGTCGCATTTACATTCATTTGAAGTGAAGACGAGGAACACATGACTCTTCGCAATGCATATTATATCTTATCATGAAACATAGAAATGAGATGCGAAATCGCGTTCTGAAAAGTATTAGAAATCTAATGCTACGATACGTAGTCATCTGCGATCGCTATTTCCTAGCAAGCAAGTGTCGCAAATTCATTCTGCTGAATTGAGTACGAGGTAAACATAACACTTCGCAATGAATATTATAACTTATCATGAAACACAGAAATGAGATGCGATATGGCGATTTAGGAAGCATTAGATCCCTATTGCTTCGATACGTACACATCTGCCAACGCTATTTCCTAGCAAGGAAGTGCCGCAATTACGTTCGTTTGAAGTGTATACCAGGTATATATGACACTCCGCAGTGAATATTATATCTTATCATAAAACGTAGAAATGAGATGCTATATCTCGTTTTAAGAAGCATTAGAGCTATGTTGCTTCGATACGTAGCCATCTGCAAACGCTATTTCCTAGCAAGGAAGTGTCGCATATACATTCATCTGAAGTGAATACGAGGTATACATAACACTCCACAATGAATATTATATCTTATCATGAAACATAGAAATGAGATTCTATAAGGCGATTTAAGAAGCATTAGTATTCTATTGCTTCGATACGGAGACATCTGCAAACGCTATTTCCTAGAATGGAAGTGTAGCATTTACATTCTTATGAAGTGAATTCGAGGTGTACGTGACACTTCGCAATTAATATTATATCTAACCATGAATCATGGAAATGAGATGCGTTATCGCGTTTTAAGAACCAACAGAACTCTATTGCTTCGATGCGTAGACATCAGCCAACGCTACTTCCTAGTAAGGAAGTGTCGCATTTACATTCTTTTGACGTGGATACGATGTATAGATAACATTCCACAATGAATATTATATCTTATCATGAAACGTAGAAATGAGAAGCGATATCGCGTTTTAGGAAGCATTAGAACTCCAATACCACGATACGTAGACATGTGCAAACGCTATTTTCTAGCAAGAATGTGTCCGACTTACATTCTCTTGAAGTGATTACGAGGAATACATGACACTTCGTAATGAATATTATATCTTATCATGAAACATAGAAATGAGATGCGATATGACGATTTAAGAAGCATTGGAATTCTATTGCTTCGATACGTAGACATATGCCAACGCTATTTCCTAGCAAGGAAGTGTCGCATTTACATACGCTTGAAGTGTATGCGAGGTATACAAGACACTTCGCAATGAATATTATATCTTATCACGAAACATAGAAATGGAAAGCGATATCGCTATTTAGGAAGCATTAGCACTCTATTGCTTCGATACGTAGACATCTGGAATCGTTATTTCCTAGAAAGGAAGTGTCGCATTTACATTCATTTGAAGTGTAGACGAGGAATACATAACACTTCGCGTTGAGTATTATATCTTATCATGAGACACAGAAATGAGTTGCGATATCGCGTTTTAAGAAGCATTAGAACTCTATTGCTTCGATACGTAGACATCTGGAAACGCTTCTTCCTAGCAAGGAAGTGTCGCATTTACATTCATTTGAAGTGTATGCGAGCTATAAGTGATACTTCGCAATGAATATTATATCTTATCATGAAACATAAAAATGATATGCGATATCGTGTTTTAAGAAGCATTAGAACACTATTGCTACGATACGTAGATATCTGCATTCGCTATTTCCTAGCATGGAATTGTCGCATTTACATTCTTTTGAAGTGAATACGAGGTATAAACAACACTCCACAATGAATATTATATCTTATCATGAAACATAGAAATGAGATGCGATATCGCGTTTTAAGAAGCATTAGAACTCACATTGCTACGATACGTAGACATCTGCAAACGCTATTTCCTAGCGTGGAATTGTCATATTTACATTCTTTTGAAGTGAATACGATGTATACATGTGTCAGGTCTCGTGGTGCGATTGTGCTCGATCCGATGGCACGATTCGTATCCTTTCCCGTAAACCTACGCGAATTGCGACGGGGCCGGGTTCGTTGGCGGTCGGAACTCGATTTAACCAAAATTACGCCTTAAAACTTACCTTTCGATGTCTTCTTTATGCTGTTTCGCATCTCGCTCCAGGTGTCTATGGCGCCGTGGATCCGTGACCGGAATAGCAGCGGCGTACTGCTGGACCAGCGGAGCGTCGACGGGAATGAGTCTCCAGGCAGGCGAGCTGCGGCTGGAGGAAACTGGCGCTGGAACCGGGCGATCGTGGATTCGATTTGGACGTACGGCTGCGAATACCTTCTTCTCAGGAACGGAAACAGCGTTGCAGGCGTATGGATGTCCGGATGTACAACTCGCGTATTCACGAATGAGGCGGCGTAGATATTCTTTCCTCCCCGCGCGTCGTGTACGCCTTTTCGGTGGCTCGAGATTTATCAAGGGCGCTTGCACTAGGACAGAGTACGGCTCGGCCAAGCGATGGTGCTCTCTGGCTTACCGAGGTCGATCCTTATTCAAGATACCTTGGATACGATGGAAATGCAGCAAGAGCAGTCGAGCATTGGAGCACTCAAAGACCGTCCAGCGTACAGAACTGTCGCAGATGAATCGTGTGAATTGTATAAGAATCGCAAGCGTACACGTGGAATAGAATTTATGGAACTTGTAATCGAATAAAGAGACTTAGATTTGGTAAAAGAAGAGTATATTCTATAATATCACTATCCTACTACACTATACTATGTTTAAGTTATCAACTAAAGATATAATTTGAAATAGAAATAGAACTAAGTTACAATAAGGACTCCGCTAAAGGAGATGCGATACAGTCGGCTGCATGAGAGCTGACAGCTCGTAGCAGAGGAGCGTATTGCTCGATTCGGAGTTGAGATTAGAACTGTGTCCGAGATGGGACTCGATGGAATTGATCCCTCGGTGCCACGTCCGCGACCTCCTCGGGTCGCGCGGCCCGCGAGTCGCTGGGCCCTTCGAGTGGGGCGTACGGTCGTAGTGGGGCGGCCGGTCGGAGTGGGGTGCGGCTCGCGTTCAGCGTGAGCCGCGAGCGTCGAGTGCGCGCGGGCGCGCCTCGCAGCTTATATTCTATATGTCTTAGAAATTATGACTGTACAAATATTCGCTCAAATCTAGGTGTGTATTGAATTGTGTATGTACATGATTTGTGTACAGTGCTTAATCTAGAATCGCGTGTATGAGAAATAAGCGTATGGCTGTGTGATCGCAGGTAATTGGGATTCGTACGTGGAGAGGTATTCCTCGTCCTCGTGGCGCTGTCTCCTCGTCTTGGGGCGTCGAATCGTCGTGCGACCCGTGTATGGAGGATCCGGATACCGGTGCTGGCTGAAGAGCGGTGTCCCGGTTGTGGATGCTGGGGATGGTGGTTGGCGCCAGAGGGTGGAAGGCGGTGCGCCTGACGTCATAATATTCATTGCGAATTGTTATGTACTCCTCGTACTCACTTCAAATGAATGTAAATAAGTAATAGTGTTCTAACGCTTGTTAAAACGAGATATCGCATCACATTTCAATGTTTCATGATAAGATATAATATTCATTGCGAAGTGTTATGTACTCCTCGTACTCACTACAAATTAATGTAAATGCCACAATTCCCTGCTAGGAAGTAGCGTTTCCAGATGTCTACGTATCGTAGCAATAGTGTTCTAACGCTTCTTAAATCGCGATATCGCATCTCATTTCTATGTTTCGTGATAAGACATAATATTCATTGTGGAGTGTTATGTATACCTCGCATTCACTTCAAAAGAATGTAAATGCAACACTTCCTTGTTAGGAACAAGCGTTTGCAGATGTCTCCGTATCGAAGCAATAGAGTTCTATTGCCTCTTAAATAGCGTTAACGCATTTCATTTCTATTTTTCATGATAAGAAATAATACTCATTGTGCAGTGATATGTATACCTCTAATTCACTTCGGAAGAATGTAACTGCGACGTTTCCTTGCTAGGAAATAGCGTTTGCAGTTGTCTACGTATCGTAGCAATAGAGTTCTGATGCTTCTTAAAACGAGATATCGCATCACAATTCTATGTTCCATGATAAGATTTAATATTCATTGCGAAGTGTATACCTCGTATTCACTTCAAATGAATGTAAATGCGACACTTCCTTTTTATTAAATAGCGTTTGCAGATGACTACGTATCGCAGCAATAGGGTTCTAATGCTTTTTAAATCGCCATATCGCATCTCATTTCAATGTCTCATGATAAGATATAATATTCATTGCGAAGTGTCATGTATTTCTCGTCTACACTTCAAATGAATGTAAATGCGACACTTCCTTGCTAGGAATTAACGTTTGCAGATGTCTACGTATCGAAGCAATAGAGTTCTAATGCTTCTTAAAACGAGATATCGCATCGCATTTTTATGTTTCATGATATGGTATAATATTCATTCCGAAGTGTCATGTATACCTCGCATTCACTTCAAATGAATGTAAATGCGACACTTCCTTGCTAGGAAATAGCGTTTGCAGATGTCTACGTATCGTAGCAACAGAGTTCTAATGCTTCTTAAAGCGCGATATCGCATCTCATTTCCATGTTTCATGATAATACTACTACATCCTAGCAAGGATGTGCAGCATTTACAATCTTTTGAAGTGAACACGATGTATACATGACACTTCGCAATAAATATTGTATCTTATCATGAAACATAGAAATGAGATGCGATATCGTGTTTTAAGAAGCATTAGAACTCTATTGCTGCGATACGTAGACATATGGAAGCGCTATTTCCTAGAAGGGAAGTTTCGCATTTACATTCTTTTGAAAAGAATACGAGGTATACAATACACTTCGCAATGAACATTATATCTCATCATGAGCCATAGAAATGACATGCGATATCGCGCTTTAAGAAGCACTAGAACACTACTGCTACGATACGTAGATATCTGCAAACGCTATTTCCTAGCATGGAAGTGTCGCATTTACATTCATTTGAAGTGTATGCGATGTATGAAGGACACTTCGCAACGAATATTGAATCTTATCATGAAACATAGAAATGATATGCGATATCATGTTTTAAAAAGCATTAGATCTCTATTGCTACGATACGTAGGCATCTGCAAACGATATTTCCTAGGAAGGAAGTGCCGCATTTACATTCATCTGAAGTGTATGCGAGTTGTAAGTGGCACTTCGCAATGAATATTATATCCTATCATGAAACATAGAAGTGTGATGCGATATCTCGTTTTGAGAAGCATTGGAACCCTATTGCTACGATACGTAGATATCTGCATACGCTACTTCCTAGCAAGGAAGAATCACATTTAGTTTCATTTGAAGTTTATGCGAGGTGAACATGACACTTCGCAATGTATATTATATCTCATCATAAAACATCGAGATGAGATGCGATATGACGATGTAAGAAGCATTGAAACTCTATTGCTTCGATACGTCTACATCTGCAAACGCTATTTCCTAGCAAGGAAGTGTCGCATTTACATTCTCTTGATGTGAATACGAGGTATACATATAACTGCGCAATGAATATTGTTTCTTATCATAAAACATAGAAATGAGATGCGAAATGACGATGTAAGAAGCATTGGAACTCTATTGCTTCGATACGTATACATCTGCAAACGCTAATTCCTAGCAAGGAACTGTCGCATATACAATTATTTTGGAGTGAACACGAGGTATACATAACACTCAACAATGAATATTATACCTTATCACGAAACAGAAATGCGGAGCGATTTCGCGTTTTAAGAAGCATTAGAACTCCATTGCTACGTTGCGTATACATCTGCAGACGCTATTTCCTAGCAAGGAAATGTCGCAATTACAACCTTCTGAAGTAAATACGATGTATACATAGCACTTCGCAATGAATATTATATCTTATCATGAAACATAGAAATGAGATGCGATATGGCGATTTAAGAAGCATTAGAACTTTATTGCTTCGATACGTAGACATCTGCAAACGCTACTTCCGACAAAGGAAGTGTCGCATTTATATTCTATTGAAGTGAATACGAGGTATACATGACACTTCGGAATGAATATTATATCTTACCATGAAACATAGAAATGAAATGCGATATGGCGATTTAAGAAGCATTACAACTCTATTCCTTCGATACGTAGACATCTGCAGACGCTATTTCCTAGCAAGGAAGTGCCGCATTTACATTCATTTGAAGTGTATGCGAGGTATACATGACACTTCGCAATGAATACTATATCTTATCATGGTACATAGGAATGTGATGCGATATCTCTTCTTAAGAAGCATTAGAACCCTATTGCATCGATACGTAGACATCTGCAAACGCTACCTCCTAGCATGGAAGTGTCGCATTTACATTCATATGAAGTGTATCCGAGGTATACATGACACTTTGAAATGAATATAATATCTTATCATGAAACATAGAAATGAGATGCGATATCGCGATTTAAGAAGCATTTGATCTCTATTTCTGCGATACGTAACATCTGCCATCGCTATTTCGTATCAAGGAAGTGTCGCATTTACATTCATTTGCAGTGAATACGAGGTATACATGACACTTCGCAATGAATATTATAACTTGCCAGGAAACATAGAAATGAGATGCGATATCGTGATTTAAGAAGCACTGGAACACTATCGCTTCGATACGTAGACATCTGCAAAAGCTATTTAATACAAAGGGAGGGTCGCACTCACATTCTTTTGAAGTCAATACGAGGTATACATAAATCTCCACAATGAATATTATATCATGTCATGAAATATAGGAAAGAGATACGATATCACGATATAAGAAGCATTAGAAAACGATTGCTTCGACACGGAGACATCTGCAAACGCTATTTCCAATCAAGGAAGTGTCCCATTTACATTCTTTTGAAGTGAATCCGAGGTATACATAACACTACTATTGTTTCGATACGTAGACATCTGCAAACACTATTTAATAGCAAGGTATTGCCTCATTCTCATTCTTTTGAAGCCAATACGAGGTATACATAGCACTGCCCAATGAGTATTATACCTTATCGCGAAAATAGTAATGAGGTGCGATATCGCGATTTAAAAAGCATTAAAACTCTATTGCTACGATACGTAGACATCTGCAAACGCTAATTCCTGGCAAAGGAAGTGTCGCATTTACATTCATTTGATGTGTATCCGAGGTATACATGACACTTCGCAATGAATATTACATCTCATCATGAAACATAGAAATGAGATGCGATATCGCGTTTTAAGAAGGATTAGAAATCTATTGTTTCGATACATATATATCTGCAAACACTACTCTCTAGCAAGGAAGTGTCGCATTTACATTCTTATGAAGTGATTACGAGGTAAGCATGAGACTTCGCAATGAATATTATATCTTATCATGAAAAATAGAAATGTGTTGCGATATCTCGTTTTAAGAAGAATTAGAAACCTATTGCTTCGATACGTAGACATCTGCAGACGTTATTTCCTAGCAAGGTAGTGTCGCATTTACATTCTTTTGAAGTGAATACGAGTTATACATGACACTTCGCAATGAATATTATATCGTATCATGAAACAAAGAAATGAGATGCGATATCGCAATTTAAGGAGCATTAAAACTCTATTGCTTCCATACGTAGACATCTGCAAACGCTACTTCCTAGCAAGGAAGTATCGCATTTACATTCATTTGAAGTGTATGCGAGGTATACATGACACTTCGCAATGAATATTATATCTTATCATGAAACATTGAAATGAGATGCTATATCGCGTTTTAAGGAGCATTAGAACCGTATCACTACGATACGTAGCCATCAGCAAACGCTATTTCCTAGCAAGGAAGCGTCGCATTTACATTCTTTTGGGGTGAATACGATGTAGAGATAACACTGCACAATGAATATTATATCTTATAATGAAACATAGTAATGGGATGCGATATCATGATTTAAGATGCTTTAGAACTCTATTGCTTCGATCCGTAGACATCTGGAATCGCTATTTCCTAGCAAGGAAGTGGCGCGTTTACATTCCTTTGAAGTGTGGACCAGAAATGCATAGCCCTTCGCAATGAATATTATATCTTATCATGAAACATAGGAATAAGAAGGGATATCCCGATTTAAGAAGCATTAGAACTCTATTGCTACGATACGTAGACATCTGCAAACGCCATTCCCTAGCAAGGAAGCGTCGCACTTACATTCTTTTGGTGTGAATACGATGTAGAGATAACACTGCACAATGAATATTATATCTTATAATGAAACATAGTAATGAGATGCGATATCGCGATATAAGATGCTTTAGAACTCTATTGCTTCGATGCGTAGATATCGGGAATCGCTATTTCCTAGCAAGGAAGTGGCGCATTTATATTCCTTTGAATTATGGACCAGGTATGCATAGCCCTTCGCAATGAATATTATATCTTATCATGAAACATAGAAATAAGATGCGATATCGCGTTCTAAGAAGCATTAGATCTCTATTTCTACGATACGTATACATCTGACATCGCTATATCCTAGCAAGGAAGTGTCGCATTTACATTCTTTTGAAGTAAATACGAGGTATACATGACACTTCGCAATGAATATTATATCTTGTCATGAAACATAGAAATGAGATCCGCTATGGCGTTTTAAGAAGCATTAGTTCTCTATTTCTACGATACGTAGGCATCTGCAAACGCTATTTCCTAGCAAGGAAGTCTAGCATTTACATTCATTTGATGTGAACACGAAGTATACATGACACTTCGCAATGAATATTATATCTTATCATGAAACATAGAAATGAGTTGCGATATCGCGTTATAAGAAGCTTTAGCACACTATTGCTACAATACATAGACGTCTGCAAACGCCATTTCCAAGCAAGGAAGTGTCGCATTTACATTCTTAGGAAGTGTGGACGAGACATACATAACACTCCACAATGAATATTGTATCTTATCATGAAACATATAATTGAGGATCGATTCGCGTTTTAAGAAGCAATAGAACTCTATTGCTACGATACGTAGACATCTGCAGGCGCTATTTCCTAGCAAGGAAGTGTCGCATTTACATTCTTTTGAAGTGAATACGAGGCATACATAGCACTCCACAATGAATATTATATCTTATCATGTAACGTAGAATTGAGGTGCGATATCGCGATTTAAGAAGCATTGGAAAACTATTGCTTCGATACGTAAACACCTGCAGACGCTATTTCCCAGCAAGGAAGTGTCGCATTTACATTCCTTCGAAGTAAATACGTTGTATACCTAACACTCCACAATGATTATTATATCTAATCATGTAACATAGAAATGAGATGCGATATCGCGATTTAAGTAGAATTAGAACTGCATTGCTTCGGTGCGGAGACTTGTGCAGGCGCTATATCGTAGCAAGGAAGCCTCGCACTTACATTCTTTTGAAGTGTATGCGAGGTATAAGTAACACTTCGCAATGAATATTATATCTTTTCATGACACATATAAAAGAGATGCGCTATGGCGTTTTAAGAAGCATTCGAAATCTATTGCTACGATACGTAGACAACTGCAAACGCTATTTCCTGGCAAGGAAGTGTTGCATTTACATTCTTTTGAAGTGAATACGAGGTATAGATAACACTCCATAATGAATGTTATATCTTATCATGAAACATAGAAATGAGATGCGATATCGGGATTTAAGATGCATAGAACAATATTTCTTCGATACGTAGACATCTGCAAACGCTATTTCCTAGCAAGGAAGTGTAGCATTTACATTTTTTTGAAGTGCAGACGAGGAATACGTAACACTTCTTAATGAATATTATATATTATCATGAAACATAGAAATGAGATGCGATATCGCGATTTAAGATGCACTAGAACTCTATTGCTTCGATACGTAGACATCTGCAAACGCTATTTCCTATCAAGGAAGTGTCGCAATTACATTCATTTGAAGGGTATGCGAGGTATACTTGACACTACGCAATGAATATTATATCTTATCATGATACATAGAAATGAGATGCGATATCGCATTTTAAGATGCATTAGAAATCAATTGCTACGATATGCAGACATCTGCAGACGCTATTTCCTAGCAAGGAAGTGTCGCATTTACATTCTTTTGAAGTGTAGACGAGATATACATATCACTGCACAATGAATATTATATCTTATCATGAAACATAGAAATGAGATGCGATATCGCGATTTAAGAAGCATTAGAACTCTAATGCTACGATACATAGACAACTGCAAACGTTATTTCCTAGCAAGGAAGTGTCGCATTTACATTCTTTTGAAGCGAATACGAGGTATACATAACACTGCACAATGAATATTATTTCTTACCATGAAACATATAAATGAGATGCGATATCGCGATTTAAGCAGCATTAGAACACTATTGCTCCGATACGTAGACATCTGCAAACGCTATTTCCTAGCAAGGGAGTGTCGCAATTACATTCATTTGAAGTGTATGTGAGGTATACTTCGACACTTATATACTATGACACTTCGCAATGATTATTATATATTATCGTGAAACATAGATATGAGATGCGATATCGCGTTTTGGGAAGCATTACAACAATAATGCTACGATACGTAGACATCTGCAAACGCTATTTCCTAGCAAGGAAGTGTCGCATTTACATTCTTTTGATGTGTAGAAGAGTTAAACATATCACTGCACAATGAATATTATATCTTATCATGAAACATAGAAATGAGATACGATATGGCGATTTAAGAAGCAGTAGATCTCTATTTCTTCGATACGTAGACATCTGCCAACGCTATTTCATAGCAAGGAAGTGTCGCATTTACATTCATTTGAAGTGTATGTGAGGTATACATGACACTTCGCAATGAATATTATATCTTATCATGAAACATAGAAATGAGATGCGATATCGCGTTTTGAGAAGCATTAGAACTCTACTGTTTCGATACGTAGACATCTGCAAACGCTATTTCCTAGCAACGAAGTGTCGCATTTACATTCTTTTGAAGTGAATATGAGGTGCACTTGACACTTCGCAATGAATATTATATCTTATCATGAAACATAGAAGTAAGATGCGACATTTCGTTTCAAGAAGCGTTAGAACTCCATTGTTTCTATACGTAGACATCTGGAAACGCGATTTCCCAGCAAGGAAGTGTCGCATTAACATTCTTTTCATGTGAATACGAGGCATACATAACACTCCACAATGAATGTTATAGCTTATCATGAAACATAGAAATGAGATGCGGTATCCCGTTTTAAGAAGCATTAGAAATCTATTGCTTCGATACGGAGGAAACTGCAAACGCTAATTCCTGGCAAGGAAGTGACGCATTTACATTCTTTTGAAGAGAATACGAGGTATACATGTAACTTCGCAATGAATATTATAACTTATCATGAAACAGAAATGAGATGCGATATCGCGTTTTGAGAAGCATTAGAACTCTATTGCTACTATACGGAGACTTCTGCAAACGCTATTTCCTAGCAAGGAAGTGTCGCATTTACATTCTTTTGAAGTGAATACGAGGTACACATGACAATTCGCAATGTTTATTATATCTTATCATGAAACATAGAAATGAGATGCGATATCGCGTTTTGAGAAGCATTAGTACTCTAATGCTACGATACGTAGACATCTGCAAACGCTATTTCCTAGCAAGGAAGTGTAGCATTTACATTCTCTTGAAGTGAGTACGAGGTATACATAACAATCTACAATGAATATTATATCTTTTCATGAAACATAAAAATGAGATGCGATATCCCGTTTCAAGAAGCGTCAGAACACTATTGCTTCGATACGTAAATATCTGCAAACGCTACTTCCTAGCAAGGAAGTGTCGCATCTACATTCTTCTGAAGTGAATACGAGGTATGCATGACAATTCGCACTGAATTTTTTATCTTAACATGAAACATAGAAATGAGATGCGATATCGCGTTTTGATAAGCAATAGAACGCTATTGCTTCGATACGTAGACATCTGCAAACGCTATTTCCTAGCAAGGAAGTGTGGCATTTACATTGTTTTGAAGTGAATACGAGGTATACATGACACTTGCCAATTAATATTGTATCTTATCATGAAACATAGAAATGAGATGCGATGTCGCGTTTTAAGAAGCGTTAGAACTCTATTGCTACGATACGTAGACATCTGCAGACGCTATTTCCAAGCAAGGGAGTGTCGCATTTACATTCATTTGAAGTGTATGCAAAGTATACATGACACTTCGCAATGAATATTATATCTTATCATGGAAAATAGAAATGAGATGCGATATCGCGTTTTGAGAAGCATTAGAACACAAATGCTACGATACGTCGGACATCTGCAAACGCTATTTCCTAGCAAGGGAGTGTCGCAATTACATTGTTTTGAAGCGAATACGAGGTATACATAACACTGCACAATGAATATTATATCTTGTCATGAAACATAGAAATGAGATGCGATATCGCGATTTAAGGAGCATTAAAACTCTATTGCTACGATACGTAGACATCTGCAAACACTATTTCCTAGCAAGGAAGTGTGGCATTTACATTCTCCTGATGTGAATACGAGGTATACATAACACTCAACAATGAAAATTGCATCTTATCATGAAACATAGAAATGTGGAGCCATATCGCGTTTTAAAAAGCATTATAACTCTATTGCTATGATACATAGGCGTCTGCAAACGCTTTTTCCTAGCAAGGAAGTGTCGCATTTACATTCTTTTGAATTGAATACGAGGTATACGTAGCACTTCACAATGAATATTACGTCTTATCATGAAACATAGAAGTGAGATGCGATATCGCGTTTTAAGAAGCATTAGAACAATAGTGCTACGATATATAGAAATCTGCAAACGATATTCCCTAGCAAGGAAGTGTCGCATTTACATTCTTTTACAGTGAATACGAGGTATACATAACACTCCACAATGAATATTATATCTTATCATGAAACATGGAAATGAGATGCGATATCGCGTTTTGATAAGCAATAGAACACTAATGCTACGATACGTAGACATCTGCAAACGCTATTTCCTAGCAAGGGAGTGTCGCATTTACATTCTTTTGAAGTGAATACCAGGTTATGACAGCACTCCGCAATGAATAATATATCTTATAATGAAACATAGAAATGAGATGCGATATCGCGATTTTAGAAGCATTAGAAATCTATTGCTTCGATACTTAGACATCTGCAAACGCTATTTCCTAGCAAGCAAGTTACGCATTTACATTGTTTGAAGTGAATACGAGGTATACATGACACTTCGCAATGAATATTGTATCTCATCATGAAACATACAAATGAGATGCGATATCGCGTTTTAAGAAGAATTGGAGCTCTATTTCTACGACACGTAGACATCTGCAGACGCTATTTCCTAGCAAGGAAGTGTCGCATTTACATTCTTTTGAAGTGTAGACGAGATATACATATCACTGCACAATGAATATTATATCTTATCATGAAACATAGAAATGAGATGCGATTTCGCGATTTAAGAAGCATTAGAACTCTAATGCTACGATACGTAGACATCTGCCATCGCTATTTCCTAGCAAGGAAGTGTAGCATTTACATTGTTTTGAAGTGAATACGAGGTATACATGACACTTGCCAATTAATATTGTATCTTATCATGAAACATAGAAATGAGATGCGATGTCGCGTTTTAAGAAGCGTTAGAACTCTATTGCTACGATACGTAGACATCTGCAGACGCTATTTCCAAGCAAGGGAGTGTCGCATTTACATTCATTTGAAGTGTATGCAAAGTATACATGACACTTCGCAATGAATATTATATCTTATCATGGAAAATAGAAATGAGATGCGATATCGCGTTTTGAGATGCATTAGAACACAAATGCTACGATACGTCGGACATCTGCAAACGCTATTTCCTAGCAAGGGAGTGTCGCAATTACATTGTTTTGAAGCGAATACGAGGTATACATGACATTGCACAATGAATATTATATGTTATCAAGAAACATAGAAATGAGATGCGATATCACGATTTAGGATGCATTAGAACTTTATTGCTTCGATACGTAGATATCTGCAAACGCTATTTCCTAGCAAGGAAGTGTCGCATTTACATTCATTTGAAGTGAATACGAGGAATGCATGAAACTTCGCAATGAATATTATATCTTATCGTGAATCATAGAAACGAGATGCGACATCTCGTTTTAAGAAGCATTAGAGCTCTATTGCATCGATACGTAGGCATCTGCAAACGCTACTTCCTAGCAAAGAAGTGTCGCATTTACATTCATTTGAAGTGTATGCGAGATGTACATAACATTCCACGATGAATATTATACCTTATCACGAAACATAGAAATTAGATGCGATATCACGATTTAAGAAGCATTAGAACTCTATTGCTACGATACGTAGACATCTAGAAACGCTATTCAGTAGCAAGGAAGTGACGCATTTACATTCATTTGAAGTGTATGCGAGGTGTACATGACACTCCACAATGAATATTATATGTTATCATGAAACATTGAAATGGGATGCGATATCGCGCTTTAAGAAGCGTTAGAAATCTATTGCTACGATACGCAGACATGTGCAAACGCTATTTCCTAGCAAGGAAGTATCGCATTTACATTCTTAGGAAGTGTAGACGAGGTATACATGACACTTCGCAATGAATATTATATGTTATCATGAAACATAGAAATGTGATGCGATATCGCGGTCTGAGAAGCATTAGAACACTATTGCTACTATACGTAGACATCTGCAAACGCTATTTAATAGCAAGGAAGTGTCGCGTTTACATTCTTTTGAAGTGAATACCAGGAATACATAACACTCCAGAATGAATATTATACCTTATCATGAAACATAGAAATGAGGTGCTATATCGCGATCTAAAAAGCATTAGAAAACTATTGCTTCGATACGGAGACATCTGCAAACGCTATTTCCAAGGAAGGAAGTATCGCATTTACATTCTTTTGAAGTGAATACGAGGTATACATAAAACTCCACAATGAATATTATATCTTATCATGAAACATAGAAATGAGATGCGATATGACGATTTAAGAAGCATTAGAACTCTGTTGCTTCGATACGTAGACATCTGCCATCGCTATATCCTAGCAAGGAAGTGTCGCATTTAGATTCATTTGAAGTGTATGCGAGGTATACATGACACTTCGCAATGAATGTTATATCTTATCCTAAAACATAGAAATGAGATGCGATATCGCATTTTAAGAAGCATTAGATCTCCATTGCTACGATACGTGGACATCTGCAGACGCTATTTCCTAGCAAGGAGGTGTCGCATTTACATTCTTAGGAAGTGTAGACGAGGTATACATGACACTTCGTAATGAATATTATATCTTATCATGAAACATAAAAATGAGATGCGATATCGCGATTTAAGATGCATTGGAACTCTACTGCTCCGATACGTAGGCATCTGCAAACACTATTTCCTAGCAATGAAATGTCGCATTTACATTCTTTTCAAGTGAATACGAGGTATACATGACACTCCGCAATAAATACTATATCTTCTCATGAAACGTCGAAATGAAATGCGACATATAGTTTTAAGAAGCATTAGAACTCTGTTGTTTCGATACCTAGACATCTGGAAACTTTATTTCCCAGCAATGAGGTGTCGCATTTACATTCATTTGAAGTGTATGCGAGGTATACATGCCACTTGGCAATGAATATCATATCTTATCATGAAACATAGAAATGAGATGCCATATCACGACTTAACAAGCATTGGAACCCTATTGCTTCGATACCTAGACATCTGCAAACGCTATTTCCTAGCAAGGAAGTATCGCATTTACATACATTTGAGGTGAATACGAAGTATACATAACACTTCGGAATGAACATTATATCTTATCATGCAACATAAAAATGAAATGCGATATCACGTTATGAGAAGTATTACAAACCTATTGTTACGATACGTAAACATCTGCTAACGCTACTTCCTAGCATGGAAGCGTCGCATTTACATTCCTTTGATGTGAGTACGAGGTGTACATGACACTTCGCAATGAACATAATATCACTTCATGAAACATAGAAATGGGATGCGATACCTTGAATTTATGAAGATTTAGAACTCTGCTGCTACGATACGTAGACATCCGGAAACGCTATTTCCAAGCAAGGAAGTGTCTCATTTACATACTTTTCAGGTGAATACGAGGTATACATAACACTTCGCAATGACTATTATGTCTTACCATGAAACATAGAAATGAGATGCTATATCGCGTTTTGAGAAGCATTGGAACTCTATTGCTTCGATACGTAGACATCTGCAAACGCTATTTCCTAGCAAGGAAGTGCCGCATTGACACCATTTTGAAGTGAATACGAGGTATACATAACACTGCACAATGAATATTATATCTTATCATGAAACATAGAAATGAGATGCGATATCGCGTTTTGAGAAGCATTGGAACTCTATTGCTTCGATACGTAGACATCTGCAAACGCTATTTCCTAGCCAGGAAGTGCCGCATTGACACCATTTTGAAGTGAATACGAGGTATACATAACACTGCACAATGAATATTATATCTTATCATGAAACATAGAAATGAGGAGCGAAAGTTTTAAGATGCATTAGAACTCTGTTGCTTCGATACGTATTCATCTGCCAACGCTATTTCCTAGCAATGAAGTGTCGCCTTTTATTTCGTTTGAAGTGCATGCGTGGTATACAATACACTTCGCAATGAATATTATATACTATCATGAACCACAGAAATGAGATGCGATATCGCATTTTAAGAAACATTAGAAAACTATTGCTTCGATACGTAGACACCTGCAAACGCTATTTCCTAGCAAGGTAGTGTCGCATTTACATTCGCTTGAAGTGTATGCGAGGTATACATAACACTCCACAATGAACATTATATCTTATCATGAAACATAGCAATGAGGAGCGATTTCGTGTTTTAAGAAGCATTAGAACTCTATTGCTTCGATAAGTTTACATCTACAGACGCTATTTCCTAGGAAGGAAGTGTCGCATTTACAATCTTTTGAAGTGAATACGAGGTATACATAACACTCCACAATGAATATTATATCTTATCATGAAACATAGAAATGAGATGCGGCATCTCGTTTTAAGATGCATTAGAACTCTATTGTTTCGATACCTAGACATCTGGAAACTCTACTTCCTAGCAAGGAAGTGTCGCATTCACATTCTTTTGAAGTGAATACGAGGTATACATGACACTTCGCAATGAATATTATATCTTATTATGATACATAGAAATGAGTTACCATATCTCGTTTTAAGAAGCATTAGAACTCTAATGCTACGATACGTAGACATCTGCAACCGCCATTTCCTAGGAAGGAAGTGTCGCATTTACATTCTTTTGACGTGGATACGAGGTATAGATATCATTCCACAATGAATATTATATCTTATCATGAAACGTAGAAATGAGAAGCTATATCGCGTTTTAGGAAGCATTAGAACTCTAATACCACGATACGTAGACATATGCAAACGCTATTTCCTAGCAAGAATGTATCCGACTTACATTCTTTTGATGTGACCACGAGGAATACATGACACTTCGCAATGAATATTATATCTCATCATGGAACATAGAAGTGAGATGCGACATCGCTATATAAGAAGCATTACAAATCTATTGCTTCGATACGGAGACATCTGCAAACACTTTTTCCTAGCAAGGAAGTGTCGCATTAACATTCTTTTGAGGTGAATACGAGGTATACACAATACCCCACAATGAATATTATATCTTATCATGAAACATAGAAATGAAATGCGATTTGGCGATCTAAGAAGCATTAGAACTTTATTGCTTCGATACGCAGACATGTGCCAACGCTATTTCCTAGCAGGGAAGTGCCGCATTTACATTCATTTGAAGTGTAGACGAGATAAACATAACACTGCACAATGAATATTATATCTTATCATAAAACATAGAAATGAGATGCGACATCTCGTTTTAGGAAGCATTAGAACTCTATTGTTTCGATACGTAGACATCTGCCAACGCTATATCCTAGCAAGGAAGTGTCGCATTTACATTCTTTTGAGGTGAATACGAGGTATACATGACACTTCGCAATGAATATTATATCTTATCATGAAGCATAGATATGAGATGCGATATCGCTATATAAGAAGCATTGGAACTCTATTGCGACGATACGTAGACATCTTCAAACGCTATTTCCTATCAAGGAAGTGTCGCATTTACATTCTTTTGAAGTGAATACGAGGTATACATAACACTGCACAATGAACAGCATATCTTATCATGAAACATAGAAATGGATGCGATATGGCTTTTTGAGAAGCATTAGAAGTCTAATGCTGCGATACGTAGACATTTGCAAGCGCTTGTTCCTAGCAAGGAAGTGTCGCAATTACACTCTCTTGAGGTGAATACAAGGAATACATAACACTGCACAATGAATATTACATCTTAGCATGAAACATAGAAATGAGATGCGATATCGCGTTTTAAGAAGCATTGGAACTCTATTGCTACGATACGTAGATATCTGGAAACGCTATTTCCTAGCAAGGATGTGCCGCATTTACATTATTTTCAAGTTAAAACGAGGTATATACTATAACCCACAATGAATATTATATCTTATCATGAAACATAGAAATATGATGCGACATCTCCTTTTAAGAAGCATTAGAGCTCTATTGCTTAGATACGGAAACATCTGCAAACGCTATTTCCTAGAATGGAAGTGTCGCATTTACATTCTTATGAAGTGAATACGAGGTGTACGTGACACTTCGCAATGAATATTATATATTGTCGTGAATCATAGAAATGAGATGCGACAGCTCGTTTTAAGAAGCATTAGAACTCTATTGCTTCGATACGAAGACATCTGCAAACGCTAATTCCTGGCAAGGAAGTGTCGCATTTACATTCAGTTGAAGTGAATACGAGGTATACATGACACTTCGCAACTAATTTTATATCTTATCACGAATCATAGAAATGAGATGCGACATCTCGTTTTAAGAAGCATTAGAACACTATTGTTTCATACGTAGACATCCGGAAACGCTGTATCTTAGCAAGGAAGTGTCGCATTTACATTCTTTTGAAGTGAAAACGAGGTATACATGACACTTCGCAATGAATATTATATCTTATCATTAAACATAGAAATTAGATACGATATCGCGTTTTAAGAAGCATTAGATCTCTATTGCTTCGATACGTAGACATCTGGAAAAGTAGTTTCCAGGAAAGGAAGTGTCGCATATACATTCCTTTGATGTGAATACGAGGTATACATAACACACCACAATGAATATTATATCTTATCATGAAACATAGAAATGAGATGCGGTATCGCGATTTAAAAAGCATTAGAACTCTACGGCTTCGATACCTAGACATCTGCAGACGTTATTTCCTAGCAAGGAAGTGTTGCATTTACATTCTTTTGAGGTGAATACGAGGTATACATGACTCTCCGCAATGAATATTATAGCTTATCATGAGACATAGAAATGAGATGCGATATCGCGTTTTTAGTAGCATTAGAACTCTAATGCTACGATACGTAGACATCTGCAGACGTTATTTCCTAGCAAGGAAGTGTCGCATTTACATTCCTTTGAAGTGAATACGAGGTATACATAACACTCCACAATGAATATTATATCTTATCAGTAAGCATATAAATTGGGAGCGATTTGGGGTTTAGGAAGCATTAGAACCATATTGCTTCGTTACGTAGACACCTGCCAGCGCTATTTCCTCGAAAGGAAGTGTCGCATTGACATTCTTTTGAAGTGAAAACCAGGAATACATAATACTCCACAATGAATATTATATCTTATCATAAAACATAGAAATGAGATGCTATATGGCGTTTTAAGAGCCATTAGAAATCTATTGCTACGATACGTAGATATCTGCAGACGCTATTTCCTAGGAAGGATGTGTCACACTTACTTTCTTTTGAAGTGAGTACGAGGTATACATAGCACTCCACAATGACTATTATATCTTATCATGAAACATAGAAATGAGATGCGGTATCGCGATTTAAAAAGCACTAGAACTCTATTGCTTCGATACGTAGACATCTGCAAACGCTATTTCCTAGCAAGGAATTGTCCCATTTACATTCATTTGAAATGTAGACGAGGAATACATAGCACTTCGCAATGAATATTGTATCTTATCATGAAACACAGAATTGAGATGCTATATTGCGTATGATGAAGCATTAGAACACTATTGCTACGATACGTAGACATCTGCCAACGATATTTTCTAGGAAGGAAGTGTCGCATTTACATTCTTTTGAAGTGAATACGAGGTATACATAACACTGCACAATGAACAGCATACCTTATCATGAAACATAGAAATGGATGCGATATGGCTTTTTGAGAAGCATCAGAAGTCTAATGCTGCGATACGTAGACATTTGCAAGCGCTTCTTCCTAGCAAGGAAGTGTCGCATTTACACTCTCTTGAGGTGAATACAAGGAATACATAACACTGCACAATGAATATTACATCTTAGCATGAAACATAGAAATGAGATGCGATATCGCGTTTTAAGAAGCATTGGAACTCTATTGCTACGATACGTAGATATCTGGAAACGCTATTTCCTAGCAAGGATGTGCCGCATTTACATTATTTTCAAGTTAATACGAGGTATACACAATACCCCACAATGAATATTATATCTTATCATGAAACATAGAAATATGATGCGACATCTCCTTTTAAGAAGCGTTAGAGCTCTATTGCTTAGATACGGAAACATCTGCAAAAGCTATTTCCTAGAATGGAAGTGTCGCATTTACATTCTTATGAAGTGAATACGAGGTGTACGTGACACTTCGCAATGAATATTATATATTATCGTGAATCATAGAAATGAGATGCGACATCTCGTTTTAAGAAGCATTAGAACTCTATTGCTTCGATACGGAGACATCTGCAAACGCTAATTCCTGGCAAGGAAGTGTCGCATTTACATTCTTTTGAAGGGAATACGAGGTATGCATGACACTTCGCAATGAATATTATGTCTTATTATAAAACATAGTTTTGAGATGCCATATCTCGTTATAAGAAGCATTAGAACTCTGTTGCTTCGATACGTAGATATCTACAGACGCTATTTCCTAGCAAGGAAGTGTCGCATTTACATTCTTTTGATGTGAATACGAGGTTCACATGACGCTTCGCAATGAATATCATCTCTTATCATGAAATATAGAAATATGATGCGACATCTCGTTTTAAGAAGCATTAGAGCTCTATTGCTTCGATACGGAGACATCTGCAAACGCTAATTCCTGGCAAGGAAGTGTCGCATTTACATTCTTTTAAAGGGAATACGAGGTATGCATGACACTTCGCAATGAATATTATATCTTATTATAAAACATAGTATTGAGATGCCATATCTCGTTATAAGAAGCATTAGAACTCTGTTGCTTCGATACGTAGATATCTACAGACGCTATTTCCTAGCAAGGAAGTGTCGCATTTACATTCTTTTGATGTGAATACGAGGTTCACATGACGCTTCGCAATGAATATTATCTCTTATCATGAAATATAGAAATATGATGCGACATCTCGTTTTAAGAAGCATTAGAGCTCTATTGCTTAGATACGGAGACATCTGCAAACGCTATTTCCTAGAATGGAAGTGTCGCATTTACATTCTTATGAAGTGAATACGAGGTGTACGTGACACTTCGCAATGAATATTATATCTTATCATGAAACACAGAAATGCGATGCGACATTTGGTTTTAAGAAGCATTAAAACTCTACTGCTTCGATACGTAGACATCTGCAAACGCTATTTCCTAGCAAGGATGTGTCCCATTTACATTCTTTTGAGGTGAATACCAAGTATACATGACACATCGCAATGAATATTATATCTTATCATGTAACATAGAAATGAGATGCGATATCGCGTTTTGAGAACATTAGAACTCTATTGCACCGATACGTAGACATCTGCCAACGCTATTTCCTAGCAAGATAGTGGTCATTTACATTCATTAAAAGCGTATGCGAGGAATACGTAACACTTCGCAATGAATATTATATCTTATCATGAAACGTTGAAATGAGATGCGATATCTAGTTTTAAGAAGCATTAGAACTCTATTGCTTCGATACGTAGACATCTGCAAACGCTATTTCCTAGCAAGGAAGTGTAGCATTTACATTCATTTGTAATGTATGCGAGGTATATGTGACACTTCGCAATGAATATTATATCTTGTCATGAAACATAGAAATGAGATGCGATATCGCGATTTAAAAAGCATTAGGAATCTATTGCTACGTTACGTAGACATCTGCAAACGCCATTTAATCGCAAGGAAGATTCGCATTTACATTCTTCTAAAGTGAGTAGGAGGTGTACATAACACTCCACAATGAATATTATACCTTATCACGAAACATAGAAATGAAATACAATATCGCGATTTAAGAAGCATTAGATCTCCATTGCTTCGATAAAGAGACATCTGCAAACGCTATTTCCTAGCAAGGAAGTATAGCATTTACATACTTTTGAAGTGAGTACGAGGTATACATAACACTCTACAATGAATATTATATCTTATCATGAATCGTTGAAATGAGATGCGATATCTAGATTTAAGAAGCACTAGAACTCTATTGCTACGATACGTAAACATCTGCATACGCTATTTCCTAGCAAGGAAGTGTAGCATTTACATTCATTTGAAATGTATGCGAGGTATATGTGACACTTCGCAATGAATATTATATCTTATCATGAAACATAGAAATGAGATACGATATCGCGATTTAAAAAGCATTAGAAATCTATTGCTACGTTACGTAGACATTAGCAAACGCTATTTAATCGCAAGGAAGTGTCGCATTTGCATTCTTTTAAAGTGATTACGAGGTATACATAACACACCACAATGAATATTATATCTTATCATGAAACATAGAAATGAGATGCGGTATCGCGATTTAAAAAGCATTAGAACTCTACTGCTTCGATACCTAGACATCTGCAGACGTTATTTCCTAGCAAGGAAGTGCTGCATTTACATTCTTTTGAGGTGAATACGAGGTATACATGACTCTCCGCAATGAATATTATAGCTTATCATGAGACATAGAAATGAGATGCGATATCGCGTTTTAAGAAGCGTTAGAACTCTATTGCTTCGATACGTGGACATCTGCCAAGCTATTTCCTAGCAAGGAAGTGTCGCATTTACATTCATTTGAAATGTTTGCGAAGTATACATAACAATTCGCAATGAATATAGTATCTTGTCATGAAACATAGAAATGAGATGCGATATCGCGATTTAAGAAGCATTAGAACTCTATTGCTCCGATACGTAGACATCTGGAAACGTAATTTCCTAGAAAGGAGGTGTTGAATTTACATTCAATTGAAGTGTAGACGAGGAACACATAACACTTCGCAAACAATATTATATCTTATCATAAGACATAGAAATGTGATGCGATATCAAGTTTTAAGATGCACCAGATCTCTATTGCTTCGATACGTGGACATCTGCAACACGCTATTTCCTAGCAGGGAGGTGTTGCATTTACATTCAGTTGAAGTGTATGCGAGGTATACATGACACTTCGCAATGAATATTATATCTTATCATGAGACATGGAAATGAGATGATATATCGCGTTTTAAGAAGCATTTGAACGCTATTGCTTCGATACCTAGCCATCTGCCAACGCTATTTCCTAGCAAGGAAGTGTCGCATTTACATTCATTTGAAGTGTATGCGAGGTTTACAAAACACTTCGCAATGAATATTATATCTTATCATGAAACATAGGAATGAGATGCTATATGGCGATTTAAGAAGCAGTAGATCTCGCTTGCATCGATACGTAGACATCTGCCAACGCTATTTCCTAACGAGGATGTGTCGCATTTACATTCTTTTGAAGTGAATACGAGGTATACATGACACTTCGCAATTAATGGTAAATCTTATCATGAAACATGGAAATGAGATGCGATATCGCGTCTTAAGAAGCATTAGAACACTATTGCTTCGAAACGTAGACATCTGGAAACGTAGTTTCCTAGAAAGGAAGTGTCGCATTTACATTCATTTGAAGTGTATACGAGGTATACATAACACTGCACGATGTATATTATATCTTATCATGAAACATAGAAATGAGATGCGATATCGCGATTTAAGAAGCATTGGAACTCTATTGCTTCGATAGTTAGACATGTGCAAACGCTACTTCCTAGGAAGGAAGTGTCGTATTTACATTCTTTTGATGTCAATTCGAGGAATACACGGCACTTCGCAATGAATATTATTTCCTATCATAAAACATAGGAATGAGATGCGATATCGCGTTTTAAGAAGCATTAGAACTCTACTGCTTCGATACGTAGACATCTGCAAACGCTATTTCCTAGCAAGGAAGTGTCGCATTTACATTCAGTTGAAGTGAGTACGAGGTATACATAACACTGCACATTGAATATTATATCTTATCATGATACATAGAAATGAGATGCGATACCTCGTTTTAAGAAGCATTAGAACTCTATTCCTTCGATACGGAGACATCTGCAAACGTTATTTCCTAGCAAGGAAGTGTCGCATTTACATTAATTTGAAGTGTAGACGAGATATACATAGCACTGCACAATGAATATTATATCTTATCATGAAACGTAGAAATGCGATGCGATATGGCGATATAAGAAGCATTAGAACTCTATTGCTTCGATACGTAGACATTTGCCAAGGCTATTTCCTAGCAATGAAGTGTCGCCTTTAAATTCGTTTGAAGTGTATGCGAGGTATACAAGACACTTCGCAATGAATATTATATCCTATCATGAAACATAGAAGTGAGATGCGAAATCGCGTTCTAAGAAGGATTAGAAATCTATTGCTACGGTACGTAGACACCTGCAGACGCTATTTCCTAGCATGGAAGTGTCGTATTTACATTCTTTTGAAGTGGATAGGAGGTATACATAACACTCCACAATGAATATTATATGTTGTCACGAAACATAGAAATGAGATGCGATATCTCGTTTTAAGAAGCATTATGACACGCTTGCTACGATACGTAGACATCTGCAGACTCTATTTCCTAGCAAGGAAGTGTCGCATTTACATTCATTTGAAGTGTATGCGAGGTATACATAACAATTCGCAATGAATATTATATGTTGTCATGAAACATAGAAATGAGATGCGATATCTCGTTTTAGGAAGCATTATAACACGCTTGCTACGATTCGTAGACATCTGCAAACCCTATTTCCTAGCAAGGAGGTATCGTATTTACATTCATTTGAAGTGAATACGAGGAATGCATGAAACTTCGCAATAAATATTATATCTTATCTTGAAACATAGAAATGTGATATGATATCGCGTTTTAAGAAGCATTAGAACTCTATTGCTACGATACGTAGACATCTGCAAACGTTATTTGCTAGCAAGGAAGTGTCGCATTCACATTCATTTGAAGTGTATGCGATGTATACGTGACACTTCGCAATAAATATTATATCTTATCATGAAACATAGAAATGTAATGCGATATCGCGTTTTGAGATGCAACAGAAATCTAATGCTACCATACGCAGAAATCTGCAAACGCTATTTCCTAGCAAGGAAGTGTCGCATTTACATACTTTTGAGGTGAATACGAGGTATACATAACACTCCACAATGAATATTATATCTTATCGTGAAACATTGATATGAGATTCGATCTTGCGATATGAGAAGCATAAGAACTCTATTGCTACGATACGTAGACATCTGCAAAAGCTATTTCCTAGCAAGGAAGTGTCGCATTTACATTCTTTTGAAGTGAATGCGAGGTATACATGACACCTTGCAATTTATATTATATCTTATCATGAAACATGGAAATGAGATGCGATATCCCGTTTCAAGGAGCATTAGAACTCTATTGCTTCGATACGTAGACATCTGCAATCGCTACTTCCTAGCAAGGAACTGTCGCATTTACATTCATTTGAAGTGTATGCAAGGTATACATAACACTTCGCAATGAATATTATATCTTATCGTGAAACATAGATATGAGATGCGATCTCGCGATATAAGAAGCATTAGAACTCTATTGCTACGATACGTAGACATCTGCAAACGTTATTTCCTAGGAAGGAAGTGTCGCACTTACATTCATTTGAAGTGTATGCGAGGTATACATAACACATCGCAATGAATATTATATGTTATCATGAAACATAGAAATGAGATGCGATATCTATTTTTATGAATCATTATGACACGCTTGCTACGATACGTAGACATCTGCAAACGCTATTTCCTAGCAGGGAAGAGTAGCATTTACATTCCTCTGAAGTGAATACAAGGTATACGTGAATCTTCGCAATGAATAATATTTCTTATCATGAAACATAGATATGAGATGCGATATCCCATTTCAAGGAGCATTACAACTCTATTGCTACGATACGTAGACATCTGCAAACTCTATTTCCTAGCAAGGAAGTGTCGCATTTACATTCTCCTGAAGTGAATACAAGGTATACATGACACTTCGCAATTAATATTATATCTTTTCATGAAACATAGAAATGAGATGCGATATCTCGTTTTAAGAAGCATTATAACACGCTTGCTACGATACGTAGACATCTGCAAACGCTATTTCCTAGCAAGGAAGTGTCGCATATACATTCATCTGAAGTGAATACGAGGTATACATAACACTCCACAGTGAATATTATAACTTATCATGAAACATAGAGACGAGATGCTATATGGCGATTTAAGAAAAATTAGAACTCTATTGCTTCGATACGTAGACATCTGCAAACGCTACTTCTTAGCAAGGAAGTGTCGCATTTACATTCTTTTGAAGTGAAAACGAGGTATACATGACACTCCGCAATGAATATTATATCTTATCATGAAACATAGAAATGAGATGCGATATCGCGTTTTAAGAAGCATTAGAACTCTATTGCTACGATACGTAGACATCTGCAAACGCTATTTCCTAGCAAGGAAGTGTCGCATATACACTCTCTTTAAGTGAATACGAGGTACACATGACACTTCGCAATTAGTATAATATCTAACCATGAAACATGGAAATGAGATGCGATATCGCGTTTTGAGAAGCATTAGAATTCCAATGCTACGATACGTAGACATTTGCAAACGCTATTTCCTAGCATGGAAGTGTCGCATTTACATTCTTTTGAAGTGAATACGAGGTATACTTAACACTCCACAATGAATATTATATCTTATCATGAAACCAAGAAGTGAGAATCGATATCGCGTTTTAAGAAGTATTAGAACCCTATTGCTACGATACGTAGACATCTGCAAACGCTATTTCCTAGCAAGGAAGTGTCGCATATACATTCATCTGAAGTGAATACGAGGTATACATAACACTCCACAATGAATATTACATCATATCATGAAACGTAGAATTGAGATGCGATATATCGTTAGAAGAAGCATTAGATCTCCATTGCTTCGATTCGTAGACATCTGGCAACGCTATTTCCTAGCAAGGAAGTGTCGCATTCACATCCATTTGAAGTGTAGACGAGGAATACATAGCACTTCGCAATGAATATTATAAATTATCACGGAACATAGAAATCATATGCGATATCGCGACTTATGAAGCATTAGAACTGTATTGCTTCGATACGTAGACATCTGGAAACGCGATTTCCAAGAAAGGAAGTGTCGCATTTACATTCAATTGAAGTGTCGACGTGGAGTACATAACCCTTCGCAATGAATACTATATCTTATAACAAGACATAGAAATGAGATGCGATATCGCGTTTTAAGAAGCATTAGAATTCTGTTGCTGCGATACGTAGACATCTGCAAACTCTATTTCCCAGCAAAGAAGTGCCGCATTTACATTCATTTGATGTGTATGCGAGGTATACATGACACTCCACAATGAATATTATATCTTATCATGAAACATAGAAATGATATGCGAAATAGCGAGTTAAGAAGCGTTAGAACTCTATTGCATCGATACGTAGACATCTGCAAACGCTACTTCTTAGCAAGGAAGTGTCGCATTTACATTCTTTTGAAGTGAAAAGGAGATATACATGACACTCCGCAATGAATATTATATCTTATCATGAAACATATGAATGAGGTGCGACATCGCGTTTTAAGAAGCATTAGAACTCCATTGCTACGATACGTAGACATATGCAGAACCTATTTCCTAGCAAGGAAGTGTCGCATTTACATTCATTTGAAGTGTATGCGAGGTATACATAACACTTCGCAATGAATATTATATGTTATCATGAAACATAGAAATGAGATGCGATATTCCGTTTCAAGAAGCATTAGAACACTATTGCTTCGATACGTAGACATCAGCAAACGCTATTTCCTAGCAAGGAAGTGTCGCATTTACATTCATTTGAAGTGTATGCGAGGTATACGTGATACATCGCAATGAATAATATATCGTACCATGAAACATAGGAATGAGATGCGGTATCTCGTTCTAAGAAGCATTAGAACACTTTTGCTTCGATACGTAGACATCTGCAAACGCTATTTCCTAGCAAGGAAGTGTCGCATTTACATTCATTTGAAGTGTATGCGATGTATACGTGACACTTCGCAATAAATATTATATCTTATCATGAAACATAGAAATGTAATGCGATATCGCGTTTTGAGATGCAACAGAAATCTAATGCTACGATACGCAGAAATCTGCAAACGCTATTTCCTAGCAAGGAAGTGTCGCATTTACATTCTTTTGAGGTGAATACGAGGTATACATAACACTCCACAATGAATATTATATGTTGTCACGAAACATAGAAATGAGATGCGATATCTCGTTTTAAGAAGCATTATGACACGCTTGCTACGATACGTAGACATCTGCAAACTCTATTTCCTAGCAAGGAAGTGTCGCATTTACATTCATTTGAAGTGTATGCGAGGTATACATAACACTTCGCAATGAATATTATATGTTGTCATGAAACATAGAAATCAGATGCGATATCTCGTTTTAGGAAGCATTATAACACGCTTGCTACGATACGTAGACATCTGCAAACCCTATTTCCTAGCAAGGAGGTATCGTATTTACATTCATTTGAAGTGAATACGAGGAATGCATGAAACTTCGCAATAAATATTATATCTTATCTTGAAACATAGAAATGTGATATGATATCGCGTTTTAAGAAGCATTAGAACTCTATTGCTACGATTCGTAGACATCTGCAAACGTTATTTGCTAGCAAGGAAGTGTCGCATTCACATTCATTTGAAGTGTATGCGATGTATACGTGACACTTCGCAATAAATATTATATCTTATCATGAAACATAGAAATGTAATGCGATATCGCGTTTTGAGATGCAACAGAAATCTAATGCTACCATACGCAGAAATCTGCAAACGCTATTTCCTAGCAAGGAAGTGTCGCATTTACATACTTTTGAGGTGAATACGAGGTATACATAACACTCCACAATGAATATTATATCTTATCGTGAAACATTGATATGAGATTCTATCTTGCGATATGAGAAGCATAAGAACTCTATTGCTACGATACGTAGACATCTGCAAACGCTATTTCCTAGCAAGGAAGTGTCGCATTTACATTCTTTTGAAGTGAATGCGAGGTATACATGACACCTCGCAATTTATATTATATCTTATCATGAAGCATGGAAATGAGATGCGATATCCCGTTTCAAGGAGCATTAGAACTCTATTGCTTCGATACGTAGACATCTGCAATCGCTACTTCCTAGCAAGGAACTGTCGCATTTACATTCATTTGAAGTGTATGCAAGGTATACATAACACTTCGCAATAAATATTATATCTTATCGTGAAACATAGATATGAGATGCGATCTCGCGATATAAGAAGCATCAGAACTCTATTGCTACGATACGTAGACATATGCAAACGTTATTTCCTAGGAAGGAAGTGTCGCACTTACATTCATTTGAAGTGTATGCGAGGTATACATAACACTTCGCAATGAATATTATATGTTATCATGAAACATAGAAATGAGATGCGATATCTCGTTTTATGAATCATTATGACACGCTTGCTACGATACGTAGACATCTGCAAACGCTATTTCCTAGCAGGGAAGAGTAGCATTTACATTCCTCTGAAGTGAATACAAGGTATACGTGAATCTTCGCAATGAATAATATTTCTTATCATGAAACATAGATATGAGATGCGATATCCCATTTCAAGGAGCATTACAACTCTATTGCTACGATACGTAGACATCTGCAAACTCTATTTCCTAGCAAGGAAGTGTCGCATTTACATTCTCCTGAAGTGAATACAAGGTATACATGACACTTCGCAATTAATATTATATCTTTTCATGAAACATAGAAATGAGATGCGATGTCTCGTTTTAAGAAGCATTATAACACGCTTGCTACGATACGTAGACATCTGCAAACGCTATTTCCTAGCAAGGAAGTGTCGCATATACATTCATCTGAAGTGAGTACGAGGTATACATAACACTCCACAGTGAATATTATATCTTATCATGAAACATAGAAACGAGATGCTATATGGCGATTTAAGAAAAATTAGAACTCTATTGCTTCGATACGTAGACATCTGCAAACGCTACTTCTTAGCAAGGAAGTGTCGCATTTACATTCTTTTGAAGTGAAAACGAGGTATACATGACACTCCGCAATGAATATTATATCTTATCATGAAACATAGAAATGAGGTGCGATATCGCGTTTTAAGAAGCATTAGAACTCTATTGCTACGATACGTAGACATATGCAAACGCTATTTAATAGCAAGGAAGTGTCGCAGTTACTTTCTCTTGAAAGGAATACGAGGTACACATGGCACTTCGTTCTGAATATTATATCTTATCATGAAACATAGACATGCGATGCGATATCGCGTTTTAAGAAGCATTAGAACTCTATTGCTCCGATAAGTATACATCTGCAAACGCTATTTCCTAGCAAGGATGTGTCGCATTTACACTCTCTTTAAGTGAATACGAGGTACACATGACACTTCGCAATTAGTATAATATCTAACCATGAAACATGGAAATGAGATGCGACATCGCGTTTTGAGAAGCATTAGAATTCCAATGCTACGATACGTAGACATTTGCAAACGCTATTTCCTAGCATGGAAGTGTCGCATTTACATTCTTTTGAAGTGAATACGAGGTATACTTAACACTCCACAATGAATATTATATCTTATCATTGAAACCAAGAAGTGAGAATCGATATCGCGTTTTAAGAAGCATTAGAACCCTATTGCTACGATACGTAGACATCTGCAAACGCTATTTCCTAGCAAGGAAGTGTCGCATATACATTCATCTGAAGTGAATACGAGGTATACATAACACTCCACAATGAATATTACATCATATCATGAAACGTAGAATTGAGATGCGATATATCGTTAGAAGAAGCATTAGATCTCCATTGCTTCGATTCGTAGACATCTGGCAACGCTATTTCCTAGCAAGGAAGTGTCGCATTCACATCCATTTGAAGTGTAGACGAGGAATACATAGCACTTCGCAATGAATATTATATCTCATCACGGAACATAGAAATCATATGCGATATCGCGATTTATGAAGCATTAGAACTGTATTGCTTCGATACGTAGACATCTGGAAACGCGATTTCCAAGAAAGGAAGTGTCGCATTTACATTCATTTGAAGTGTATGCGAGGTATACATGACACTCCACAATGAATATTATATCTTATCATGAAACATAGAAATGAGATGCGATATGGCATTTTAAGAAGCATTAGAACTCTATTGCTCCGATACGTAGACATCTGCCAATGCTATTTCCTAGCAATGAATTGTCGCATTTAAATTCATTTGATGTGTATGCGAGGTATACAAGACACTTCGAAATGAATATTATATCCTATCATGAAGCATAGAAATGAAATGCGATATCGGGTTTTGAGAAGCATTAGAACACCGTTGCTACGATACGTAGACATCTGCCAACTCTATTTCCTAGCAAGATAGTGTCGCATATACATTCTTCTGAAGTGAATACGAGGTATACATGACACTTCGCAATGAACGTTATATCTTATCATGAAACATGGAAGTGAGATGCGATATCGCGTTTTAAGAAGGATTAGAACTTTATTGCTACGGTACGTAGATATCTGCCGACGCTATTTCCTAGCAAGGAAGTGTCGCATTTATATTCTTTTAAAGTGAATACGAGGTATACATAACACTCCGCAATGAACATTATACCTTATCACGAAACATAGAAATGCAATGCGATATCGCGATTTAAGAAGCATCAGAACACTATTGCTACGAAACGTAGACATCTGCAAACGCTATTTAATAGCAAGGAAGAGTCGCATTTACATTCTTTTGAAGTGAATACGAGGTATACATAACACTCCACAATGAACATTATATCTTATCATGAAACATAGAAATGAGATGCGATATCGCGTTTTGAGATGATTTAGAACTCTAATGCTACGATACGTATACATCTGCAAACGCTATTTCCCAGCAAGGAAGTGTCGCATTTACATTCTTTTGAAGTGAATACGAGGTATACACAACACTCCACAATGAATATTATATCTTATCATGAAACATAGTAATGCGCTGCGATATCGCGATTTAAGGAGGATTAGAACTCTATTGCTTCGATACGTAGGCGTCTGCAAACGCTATTTCCTAGCAAGGAAGTGTCGCATTTAGATTCTATTGAAAGGAATACGAGATATACATGACACTTCGCAATGAATATTATATATTATCATGAAACATAGAAATGAGATGTGATATGACGATTTAAGGCGCATTAGAAGTCTATTGGTTCGATACGTAAACATCAGCAAACGCTACTTCCTAGCAAGGAAGTGTCGCATTTACATTCTTTTTGGAGCGCATAGGAAGTATACATAACACTCCACAATGAATATTATATCTTATCATGAAACACATATGCGATGCGATATCGCGATTTAAGAAGGATTAGAACCCTATTGCTTCGAAACGTAGACATCTGCCAACGCTATTTCCTAGGAAGGAAGTGTCTCATTTACATTCATTTGAAGTGTATGCAAGGTATACATGACACTTCGCAATGAATATTATATCTTATAATGAAACATAGAAATGGGATGCTATATCTCGTTTTAAGAAGCATTCGAACCCTATTGCTACGATACGTAGACATCTGCAGACGCTATTTCCTAGCAAGGAAGTGTCGCATTTACATTCTTTTGAAGTGAATACGAGATATACATAATACTCCACAATGAATATTATATCTTATCATGAAACATAGAAATGAGGAGCGATTTCGCGATTTAAGAAGCATTAGAACTCTATTGCTACGATACGTAGACATCTGCAGTCGCTATTGCCTAGCAAGGAAGTGTCCCAAATACGTTCGTTTGAAGTGAATTCGAGGTATACATAACACTCCACACTGAATATTATATCTTATCACGAAACATAGAAATGTGATGCTATTTCGCGTTTTACGACGCATTAGAAATCTATTGCTTCGATACGTAGGCATCTGCAAACGCTATTTCCTAGCATGGAAGTGTTGCATTTACATTCAATTGAAGTGTATGCGAGGTATACATGACACTTCGCAATGAATATTATATCTTCTCATGAAACATAGAAATGAGATGCGATATCGCGTTTTAAGAAGCATTGGAACACTATTGCTTCGATTCGTAGATATTTGCAAACGCGACTTCCTAGAAAGGAAATGTCGCATTTACATTCTTTTGAAGGAAATACGAGGTATACATGACACTCCGCAATGAATATTATATCTTATCATAAAACATAGAAATGAGATGAGAAATCTCGTATTAAGTAGCATTAATACTCTGTTGCTACGATATGTAGACATTTGAAACCGCTATTTCCAAGGAAGGAAGTATCGCATTTACATTCTTTTAAGTGAATACGAGGTAAACATGACACTCCGCAATTAATATTAAATCTTGTCATGAAACATAGAAATGGGATGCCATATCCCGGTTTATGAAGCATTAGAACAACTGCTTCGATACGTAGACATCTGGAAACGCTACTTCCTGGCAAGGAAGTGTCGCATTTATATTCGTTTAAAGTGTATGCGAGGTATACATGACACTCCGCAATGAATATTATATCTTATCGTGAAACATAGAAATGAGATGCGATATCCCTATTTAAGAAGCAATAGATCTCTATTGCTTCAATACGTAGACATCTGCCATCGCTATTTCCTAGCAAGGAAGTGTCACACCTACATTCATTTGAAGTGCATGCGAGGTATACATGTCACTTCGCAATGAGGATTATATATTATCATGAAACGTAGACATGAGATGCGATATCGCGTTTTAAGTAGCATTAGAACTCGATTGCTACGATACGTAGACATCTGGAAACCCTACTTCCTAGCTCGGAATTGCCGCATTTTCATTCGTTTGAAGTGTGTGCGAGGTATACACTTCGGATCACACTTCGCACTTAATATTATATCTTATTATGAAACATAGAAATGAGATGCGATATCGCGTTTTAAGAAGCATTAGAACTCTATTGCTTCGATACGTAGACAATTGCAAACGCTACTTCCTAGCAAGGAAGTATCGCACTTACATTCATTTGAAGTTTATACGAGGTATGCATATCTCTTCGCAATGAGTATTATATCTTATCATGAAACGTAGAAATGGGATGCGATATCGAGTTTCATGAAGCATTAGAACTCAATAGCTTCGATGCGTAGATATCTGCAAACGCTATTTCCTAGCAAAGAAGTGTCCCATTTTCCTACATTTGAAGTGAATACGAGGTATACATAACACTGCACAATAAGTATTATATCTTATCGTGAAACATAGAAATGGGATGCGATATCGTAATTTAAGAAGCATTAGAACTCTATTGCATCGATACGTAGACATCTGCAGACGCTACTTCCTAGCATGGAAGTGCCGCATTTACGTTCTTTTGAAGTGAATACGAGGTATACAATACACTTCGCAATGAATATTATATCTTATCACGAAACATAGAAATGAGATGCGATATCGCGAGTTAAGAAGCATTAGAACTCTATTGCTTCGATACGTACACATCTGCAAACGCTATTTAATAGCAAGGAAGTTTCGCATATATATTCGTTTGAAGTGAATACGAAGAATACATGACAATTCGCAATGAATATTTTATCTTGACATGAAACATAGAAATGAGATGCGATATCTCGTTTTAAGAAGCATTAGAACTCTACTCCTTCGGTACGTAGATATCTGGAAGCACTATTTCCTAGCAAAGAAGTGTCGTATTTACATTCATTTGAAGTGTAGACGGGGAATACATAACACTTCGCAATGAGTGTTATAGGTTATCATGAAACATAGAAATGTGATGCGATATCGCGTTTCAAGAAGCATTAGAACTCTATTGCTTCGTTGCGTAGACATCTGGAATCGCTTTTTCCTAGTAAGGAAGTGTCACATTTACATTCATTTGAAGTGTAGACGAGGAATACACAACACTTCGTAATGAATATTATATCTCATCATGAAACATAGAAATGAGATGCGACATCTCGTTTTAAGAAACATTATAACTCTATTGCTTCGATACGTAGACAACTGCTAACGCTACTTCCTAGCAAGGTAGTATCGCACTTACATTCAATTGAAGTGTATGCGAGGTATACATGACACTTCGCAATGAATATTATATCTTATCATGAAACATAGAAATGAGATGCGATATCGCGTTTTAAGAAGCATTGGAACACTATTGCTTCGATTCGTAGATATTTGCAAACGCGACTTCCTAGCAAGGAAATGTCGCATTTACATTCTTTTGAAGAAAATACGAGGTATACATGACACTCCGCAATGAATATTATATCTTATCATAAAACATAGAAATGAGATGAGATATCTCGTATTAAGTAGCATTAATACTCTGTTGCTACGATACGTAGACATCTGAAACCGCTATTTCCAGGCAAGGAAGTATCGCATTTACATTCTTTTAAGTGAATACGAGGTAAACATGACACTCCGCAATTAATATTAAATCTTGTCATGAAACATAGAAATGGGATGCCATATCTCGGTTTAAGAAGCATTAGAACAACTGCTTCGATACGTAGACATCTGGAAACGCTACTTCCTGGCAAGGAAGTGTCGCATTTATATTCGTTTAAAGTGTATGCGAGGTATACATGACACTCCGCAATGAATATTATATCTTATCGTGATACATAGAAATGAGATGCGATATCCCTATTTAAGAAGCAATAGATCTCTATTGCTTCAATACGTAGACATCTGCCATCGCTATTTCCTAGCAAGGAAGTGTCACACCTACATTCATTTGAAGTGCATGCGAGGTATACATGTCACCTCGCAATGAGGATTATATATTATCATGAAACGTAGACATGAGATGCGATATCCCGTTTTAAGAAGCATTTGAACTCTATTGCTTCGATACGTAGACACCTGCAAACGCTATTTCCTAGCAAGGAAGTGTTGCATTTCCATTCATTTGTAGTGTTTGCGAGGTATATATGACACTTGGCAATGTATACTATATCCTATCATGAAACATAGATATGAGATGCGATATCGCGTTTTAAGTAGCATTAGAACTCGATTGCTACGATACGTAGACATCTGGAAACTCTACTGCCTAGCTCGGACTTGCCGCATTTTCATTCGTTTGAAGTGTGTGCGAGGTATACACTTCCGATCACACTTCGCACTTAATATTATATCTTATAATGAAACATAGAAATGAGATGCGATATCGCGTTTTAAGAAGCATTAGAACTCTATTGCTTCGATACGTAGACAATTGCAAACGCTACTTCCTAGCAAGGAAGTATCGCACTTACATTCATTTGAAGTGTATACGAGGTATGCATATCTCTTCGCAATGAGTATCATATCTTATCATGAAACGTAGAAATGGGATGCGATATCGAGATTCATGAAGCATTAGAACTCTATAGCTTCGATGCGTAGATATCTGCAAACGCTATTTCCTAGCAAAGAAGTGTCCCATTTTCCTACATTTGAAGTGAATACGAGGTATACATAACACTGCACAATAAGTATTATATCTTATCGTGAAACATAGAAATGGGATGCGATATCGTAATTTAAGAAGCATTAGAACTCTATTGCATCGATACGTAGACATCTGCAGACGCTACTTCCTAGCATGGAAGTGCCGCATTTACATTCTTTTGAAGTGAATACGAGGTATACAATACACTTCGCAATGAATATTATATCTTATCACGAAACATAGAAATGAGATAAGATATCGCGAGTTAAGAAGCATTAGAACTCTATTGCTTCGATACGTACACATCTGCAAACGCTATTTAATAGCAGGGAAGTGTCGCATTTACATTCTTTTGAAGTGAATACGAAGTATACATGATACTTCGCAATTAATATTATAACATATCATGAAACATAGAAATCAGCTGCGACATCTCGTTCTAAGAAGCACTAGAACTCTACTGCATCGAAACGGAGACATCTGCAAACGCTATTTCCTGGCAATGAAGTGTCGCATTTACATCCTTTTGAAGTGAATACGAGGTGTACATGACACTTCGCAATGAATATTATCCCTTATCATGAAACATTGAAGTGAGGTACGATATCACGATTTAAGAAGCATTAGAACTTTATTGCTACGATACGTAGACATCTGCAAACGCTATTTCCTGGCATGGAAGTGTCGCATTTACATTGTTTTGAAGTGAATACGAGGTATTCATGACTCTTCGCAATGAATATTATATCTTATCATGAAACATAGAAAGCAGATGCGACATCTCGTTCTAAGAAGCATTAGAACTCTATTTCTACGGAGCGTAGACATTTTCAAACGCTATTTAATAGCAGGGAAGAGTCGCATTTACATTCTTCCGAAGTGAAAACGAAGAATACATGATACTTCGCAATTAATATTATATCTTATTATGAAACATAGAAATCAGATGCGACATCCCGTTTTAAGAAGCATTAGACGCTATTGCTTCGATACGGAGACATCTGCAAACGCTATTTCCTAGCAAGGAAGTGTCGCATACACATTCTTTTGAAGTGAATACGAGGTATACATGACACTTTGCAATGAATATTATATCTTATCAAGAAACATAGAAATGAGATGCGACATCACGTTTTAAGAAGCAATAGAACTCCATTGCTTCGATACGTAGACATCTGCAAACGCTATTTCCTAGCAAGGAAGTGTCGCATTTACATTCTTTTGAAGTGAATCCGGGGTGTACATAACACTCCATAGTGAATATTATACCTTACCGCGAAACATAGAAATGAGATGCGATATCGCGATTTAAGAAGCATTAGAGCTCTATTGCTTCGTTACAGATACATCTGTAAACGCTATTTCCTAGCAAGGAAGTGTCGCATTTACATTCTTTTGAAGTGAATACGAGGTATACATGACACTTCGCAATGAATTTTATATCTTATCATGAAACATAGAAATGAGAGGCGATATCGCGTTCTAAGAAGCGTTAGAACTCTACTGCTCCATTACGGAGAAATCTGCAAACGCTATTTCCTAGCAAGGAAGGGTCGTATTTACATTCACTTGAAGTGTATGGGAGGTATAAGTGACACTTCGCAATGAATATTATATCTTATCATGAAACATAGAAATGAAATGCGATGTCGGGTGTTGAGAAGCATTAGAAATCAGTTGCTACGATACGCAGACATCTGCCAGCCCTGTTTCCTAGCAAGATAGTGTCGCATTTACATTAACTTGAAGTGTATGTGAAGAATGCGTAACACTTCGCAATGAATATTATATCATATCATGAAACGTTGTAATGAGATGCGATTTCCAGATTTAAGAAGCATTGGAACTGGATTGCTTCGATACTTAGACATCTGCGAACGCTATTTCCTAGCAAGGAAGTGTCGCATTTACATTCATTTGAAATGTATGTGAGGTATAAGTGACACATCGCAATGATTATTTTATCTCACCATGAAACATAGAAATGAGATGCGATATCCCGTTTTGAGAAGCATTAGAACTCTATTGCTTCGATACGTAGACATCTGCAAACGTAATTTCCTAGAAAGGAGGTGTCGCATTTACAAACAATTGAAGTGTAGGCGAGGAATACATAACACTTCGCAATGAATATTATATCTTGTCATGAGACATAGAAATGAGACGCCATATCGCGTTCTAAGAAGCGTTACAAATCAATTGCTTCGATACGGAGACATCTTTAAACGATATTTAATAGCATGGAAGTGTCGCATTTATGTTCTATTCAAGTGAATACGTGGTATACGTGACACTTCGCAATGAATATTATATCTTATCGCGAAACATAGAAATGAGATGCGATATCGCGTTTTACGGAGCATTAGAACTCAATTGCTACGATACGTAGACATCTGCAAACGCTATTTCCAAGCATAGAAGTGTCGGATTTATATTCTTTTGAAGTGAATACGAGGTATACACGACACTTCGCAATGAATATTATATTTTATCATGAAACATAGAAATGGGATGCGATATCGCGTTTTAAGAAAAATTAGAACTATATTGCAACGATACAAAGACATCTGCATACGCTATTTCCTAGCAAGGAAGTGACACATTATCATTCTTCTGAAGTGAATACGAGGTATACATAACACTGCACAATGAATATTTTATCTTATCATGATACATATAAATGAGATGCGATATCGCGATTTAAGCGGCATTAGAACACTATTGCTTCAATACCTAAATATCTGCAAACGCTGCTTCCTAGCAAGGAAGTGTCGCATCTACATTCCTTTGAAGTGAATACGAGGTATACATGACACTCCGCAATGAATATTATATCTTATCATGAAATATAGAATTGAAATGCGATATCGCGTCTTAAGAAGCAACAGAACTCCACTGCTCTGATACGTAGAAAACTGCAAACTCTACTTCCTACCAAGGAAGTGTCGCATTTACTTTCATTTGAAGTGTGGACGAGGAACACATAACACTTCGTAATGAAAATTATATCTTAACATGAAACATTGAATTGAGATGCGATATCGCGTTTTAAAGAGCACTAGAACTCTATTCCTTCGATACGTAGACATCTACAAACGCTATTTCCTAGCAAGGAAGTGACGCATTTACATTCATTTGAAGTGTATGCGAGGTATAAGTGACAATTCGCAATGAATATTTTATCTTATCATGAACATAGAAATGAGATGCGATATCGCTTTTTACGAAGCATTAGAACTCTATTTCTTCGATACGTAGAGATCTGCAAACGCTATTTCCTAGCACGGAAGTGTCGCATTTACATTCCTTTGAAGTGTAGACGAGGACTACATAACACATCAAAATGAATATTATATCTCATCATAAAACATAGACATGAAATTCGATACCGCGATTTAAAAAGCATTAGATCTCTATTGCTACGATACGCAGACATCTGCAATCGCTATTTCCTGGGAAGGAAGTGTCGCATTTACATTCTTTTGATGTGAATACGAGGTATACATAAAACACTCCACAATGAATATTATATCTTATCATGAAACACTGAAATGAGATGCAATATCGCGAAGTAAAAGGCATTAGAACACTATTGCTACGATACGTAGACATCTGCAAAGGCTATTTCCTAGCAAGGAAGTGTGGCAATTACATTCTTTTGAAGTGAATACGAGGCGTACGTGACACTACGCAATGAATATTATATCTTATCATGAAACATAGAAATGAGATGCGATATCGCTTTTTAAGAAGCGTTAGAACGCTACTTCTACGATACGTAGACATCTGCAAACGCTATTTCCTAGCAAGGAAGCGTCGCATTCATATTCTTTTGTAATGAATACGAGGTATACATAACACTCCACATCGAATATTATATCTTATCATGAAACATAGAAATGAGATGTGATATGACGATTTAAGGCGCATTAGAAGTCTATTGGTTCGATACGTAAACATCAGCAAACGCTACTTCCTAGCAAGGAAGTGTCGCATTTACATTCTTTTGGAGCGCATAGGAAGTATACATAACACTCCACAATGAATATTATATCTTATCATGAAACACATATGCGATGCGATATCGCGATTTAAGAAGGATTAGAACCCTATTGCTTCGAAACGTAGACATCTGCCAACGCTATTTCCTAGGAAGGAAGTGTCTCATTTACATTCATTTGAAGTGTATGCAAGGTATATATGACACTTCGCAATGAATATTATATCTTATAATGAAACATAGAAATGGGATGCTATATCTCGTTTTAAGAAGCATTCGAACCCTATTGCTTCGATACGTAGGCATCTGCAAACGCTATTTCCTAGCAAGGAAGTGTTGCATTTACATTCAATTGAAGTGTATGCGAGGTATACATGACACTTCGCAATGAATATTATATCTTCTCATGAAACATAGAAATGAGATGCGATATCGCGTTTTAAGAAGCATTGGAACACTATTGCTTCGATTCGTAGATATTTGCAAACGCGACTTCCTAGCAAGGAAATGTCGCATTTACATTCTTTTGAAGGAAATACGAGGTATACATGACACTCCGCAATGAATATTATATCTTATCATAAAACATAGAAATGAGATGAGAAATCTCGTATTAAGTAGCATTAATACTCTGTTGCTACGATATGTAGACATCTGAAACCGCTATTTCCAAGCAAGGAAGTATCGCATTTACATTCTTTTAAGTGAATACGGGGTAAACATGACACTCCGCAATTAATATTAAATCTTGTCATGAAACATAGAAATGGGATGCCATATCCCGGTTTATGAAGCATTAGAACAACTGCTTCGATACGTAGACATCTGGAAACGCTACTTCCTGGCAAGGAAGTGTCGCATTTATATTCGTTTAAAGTGTATGCGAGGTATACATGACACTCCGCAATGAATATTATATCTTATCGTGAAACATAGAGATGAGATGCGATATCCCTATTTAAGAAGCAATAGATCTCTATTGCTTCAATACGTAGACATCTGCCATCGCTATTTCCTAGCAAGGAAGTGTCACACCTACATTCATTTGAAGTGCATGCGAGGTATACATGTCACTTCGCAATGAGGATTATATCTTATCATGAAACATAGAAGTGAGATGCGATATCGCGATTTAAGAGGCATTAAAACTCTAATGCTACGATACGTAGACATCAGCAAACGCTATTTCCTAGCAAGGATGTGTCGCGCTTACATTCTTTTGAAGCGATTACGAGATATACATAACACTGCACAATGAATATTATATCTTATCATGAAACATAGAAATGAGATGCGATATCGCGATTTAAGCAGCATCAGAAGTCTATTGCTTCGGTACGTGGGCACCTGCAAACGCTATTTCGTAGCAAGGAAGTGTCGCAATTACATTCCTTTCAAGTGAATACGAAGTATACATGACACTTCGCAATGAATATTATATCTCATCATTAAACATAGAAATGAGTTGCGATATCTTGTTTTAAGAAGCATTAGAACTCAGCTGCTTCGATATGTAGACATCTGGAAACGTTATTTCCTAGAAAGGAAGTGTCGCATTTTCATTCATTTGAAGTGCATGCGAGGTATACATGTCACTTCGCAATGAGGATTATATCTTATCATGAAACATAGAAATGAGATAAGATATCGCGAGTTAAGAAGCATTAGAACTCTATTGCTTCGATACGTACACATCTGCAAACGCTATTTAATAGCAGGGAAGTGTCGCATTTACATTCTTTTGAAGTGAATACGAAGTATACATGATACTTCGCAATTAATATTATAACATATCATGAAACATAGAAATCAGCTACGACATCTCGTTCTAAGAAGCACTAGAACTCTACTGCATCGAAACGGAGACATCTGCAAACGCTATTTCCTGGCAATGAAGTGTCGCATTTACATCCTTTTGAAGTGAATACGAGGTGTACATGACACTTCGCAATGAATATTATCCCTTATCATGAAACATTGAAGTGAGGTGCGATATCACGATTTAAGAAGCATTAGAACTTTATTGCTACGATACGTAGACATCTGCAAACGCTATTTCCTGGCATGGAAGTGTCGCATTTACATTGTTTTGAAGTGAATACGAGGTATTCATGACTCTTCGCAATGAATATTATATCTTATCATGAAACGTAGAAAGCAGATGCGACATCTCGTTCTAAGAAGCATTAGAACTCTATTTCTACGGAGCGTAGACATTTTCAAACGCTATTTAATAGCAGGGAAGAGTCGCATTTACATTCTTTCGAAGTGAAAACGAAGAATACATGATACTTCGCAATTAATATTATATCTTATCATGAAACATAGAAATGAGATGCGATATCGCGTTTTAAGAAGCATTAGGACTCTATTGCTTCGATACGTAGACATCTGGAAACGCTTCTTCCTAGAACTGAAGTGTCGCACTTACATTCATTTGAAGTGAATATTAGGAGTATATAACACTTCGCAATGAATATTATATCTTATCATGAAACATAGAAATGAGATGCGATATCGCGCTTTAAGAAGCTTTAGAAATCTATTGCTACGATACGCAGATATTTGCAAACGCTATTTCCTAGCAAGGAAGTGTCGCGTTTACATTTTTTTGATTTGAATACGAGGTGTACATCACACACCACAATGAATATTATATCTTATCATGAAACATAGGATTGAGATGCGTTATCGCTATTTAAAAAGCATTAGAACCCTATTGCTGCGAAACGTTGACATCTGGGAACGACAGCTAACAGAAAGGAAGTGTCGCATTTACATTCTTTTGAAGTGAATACGAGGTATACAAGACACTTCGCAATGAATATTATAACTTATCATGAAGCATAGATATGAGATGCGATATCGCTATTTAAGAAGCATTGGAACTCTATTGCAACGGTACGTAGACATCTGCAAACGCTATTTAATAGCAAGGATGTGTCGCACTGACATTCATTTGAAGTGAATACGAAATATACACAACACCTTGCAATGGATATTATATCTTATCAGGAAACATAGAAATGAGATGCGATATCGCGTTCTAAGAGGCATTAGAACTCCATTGCTTCGATACGTAGATATCTGCAAAAGCTGTTTCCTAGCAAGAAAGTGTCGCATTTACATTCACTTGAAGTGAATTCGAGGTATACATGATACTTCGCAATGAATATTATATCTTATCATGTAACATACAAATGAGATGCCATATCGCCTTTTAAGAAGCATTAGTACTCTATTGCTACGATACGTAGATATCTGGAAACGATATTTCCTAGCAAGGAAGAGTCGCATTTACATTCTTTTGATGTGAATACGAGGTATACATGACACTTCGCAATGAATATTATATCTTATCATGAAACATACAAATGAGATGCGATATCCCGTTTTGAGAAGCATTAGAACTCTATTGCTTCGATACGTAGACATCTGCCAACGCTATTTCCTTGAAGGGAAGTGTCGCATTTACATTCGTTGAAGCGTATGCGAGGTATACAAGACTCTTCGCAATGAATAATATATCCTATCATGAAACATAGAAATGAGATGCGACATCCCGTTTTAGTAAGCATTAGAACTCTATTGCTTCGATACGTAGACATCTGGAAACGTAATTTCCTAGCAAGGAAGTGTCGCAATTACATTCTATTGAAAGGAATACGAGGTATACATGACACTTCGCAATGAATATGATATCTTATCATGAATCATAGAAATGAGATGCGTTATGACGATTTAAGAAGCATTATAATTTTATTGGTTCGATACGTAGACATCTGCAAATGATATTTCCTAGCAAGGAAGTGACGCACTATAATTCTTTTGAAGTGAATACGAGGTATTGATAACACTGCACAATGAATATTATATCTTATCATGAAACATTGAAATGAGATGCGATATCGCGATATAAGCAGCATTACAAATCTATTGCTTCGATACGTAGACATCTGCAAACTCTACTTCCTAGCAAGGAAGTGTCGCATTTACATTCATTTGAAGTGAATACGAAGTATACATGACACTCCGCAATGAATATTATATCTTATCCTAAAACAGAAATGAGGTGCGATATCTCGTTTTAAGAAACATTAGAACCCTATTGCTTCGATTCGTAGACATCTGCCAACGCTATTTCCTAGCAAGGAAGTGTCGCATTTACATTCATTTGAAGTGTATGCAAGGTATACATGACACTTCGCAATGAATATTATATCTTATAATGAAACATAGAAATGTGATGCTATATCTCGTTTTAAGAAGCATTCGAACCCTATTGCTACGATAGGTAGACATCTGCAGACGCTATTTCCTAGCAAGGAAGTGTCGCATGTACATTCTTTTGAAGTGAAAACGAGGTATACATAACACTCCACAATGAATATTATATCTTATCATGAAACATAGAAATGAGATGCGATATCGCGATTTAAGAAGCATTGGAAATCTATTGCTTCGGTACGTAGATGTCTGCAAACGCTATTACCTAGCAAGGAAGTGTCGCATTTACATTCAATTGAAGTGAATACGAGGTATACAAGACACTTCGCAATGAATATTATAACTTATCATGAAGCATAGATATGAGATGCGATATCGCTATTTAAGAAGCATTGGAACTCTATTGCAACGGTACGTAGACATCTGCAAACGCTATTTAATAGCAAGGATGTGTCGCACTGACATTCATTTGAAGTGAATACGAAATATACACAACACTTTGCAATGGATATTATATCTTATCAGGAAACATAGAAATGAGATGCGATATCGCGTTTTAAGAAGCATTAGAACTCCATTGCTTCGATACGTAGATATCTGCAAAAGCTGTTTCCTAGCAAGAAAGTGTCGCATTTACATTCACTTGAAGTGAATTCGAGGTATACATGATACTTCGCAATGAATATTATATCTTATCATGTAACATACAAATGAGATGCCATATCGCCTTTTAAGAAGCATTAGTACTCTATTGCTACGATACGTAGATATCTGGAAACGATATTTCCTAGCAAGGAAGAGTCGCATTTACATTCTTTTGATGTGAATACGAGGTATACATGACACTTCGCAATGAATATTATATCTTATCATGAAACATACAAATGAGATGCGATATCCCGTTTTGAGAAGCATTAGAACTCTATTGCTTCGATACGTAGACATCTGCCAACGCTATTACCTAGCAATGATGTGTCGCCTTTTAATACGTTTGAAGTGTATGCGTGGTATACAAGACATTTCGCAATGAATATTATATCTTATCATGGATCATAGTAATGAGATGCGACATCTCGTTTTAAGAAGCATTAGAACTCTATTGTTGCGATACGAAGACATCTGGAAACGCTGTTTCTTTGCTAGGAAGTTTCGCTATTACATTCCTTTCAAGTGAATACGAGGTATACATAACACTCCACGACGAATATCGTACCTTATCACGAAACATAGAAATGAAATACGACATCGCGATATAGGAAGCAATAGAACTCTATTGCTTCGATACGTAGACGTCTGCCATCGCTATTTCCTAGCAAGGAAATATCGCATTTACATTCATTTGAAGTGTATGCAAGGTATAAGTGACACTTCGCAATGAATATTATATCTTATCATGAAACATAGAAATGAGATGCTCTCTCGCGTTTTAAGAAGAACTAAATCTCCATTTCTACGATACGTAGACATCTGCAGACGCTATTTCCTAGCAAGGGAGTGTCCCATTTACATTCTTTTGAAGTGTAGACGGGATATACATATCACTGCACAATGAATGTTATATCTTATCATGAAACATAGAAATGAGATGCGATATCGCGATTTAAGAGGCATTAGAACCCTAATTCTACGATTCGTAGACATCAGCAAACGCTATTTCCTAGCAAGGAAGTGTCGCATTTACATTCTTTTGAAGCGATTACGAGATATACATAACACTGCACAATGAATATTATATCTTATCATGAAACATAGAAATGAGATGCGATATCGCGATTTTAGAAGCATTAGAAATCTATTGCTTCGATACTTAGACATCTGGAAACGCTATTTCCTAGGAAGGGAGTGTCGCATTTACATTCTTCTGAAGTGTAGACGGGATATACATATCACTGCACAATGAATATTATATCTTATCATCAAACATAGAAATTAGGTGCGATATCGCGATTTAAGAGGCATTAGAACCCTAATGCTACGATACGTAGACATCAGCAAACGCTATTTCCTACAAAGGAAGTGTCGCATTTACATTCTTTTGAAGCGATTACGAGATATACATAACACTGCACAATGAATATTATATCTTATCATGAAACATAGAAATGAGATGCGATATCGCGATTTAAGCAGCATCAGAAATCTATTGCTTCGATACGTAGACATCTGGAAACGCTATTTCCTAGCAAGGAAGTGTCGCATTTACATCGTTTTGAAGTGAATACGAGGTATACATGATACTTCGCAATGAATATTGTATCTTATCATGAAACATAGAAATGAGATGCCATATCGCGTTTTAAGAAGAATTAGAACCCTATTGCTACGATACATAGACAACTGCAAACGCTATTTCCTAGCAAGGAAGCGGCGCATTATCATTCTTTTGAAGTGAATAGGAGGTACACATAAGACTGCACAATGAATATTATATCTTATCATGAAACGTAGGAAAGAGATGCGATATCCCGTTTTAAGAAGCATTAGAACTCTATTGCTACGATACGTAAACATCTGCAAACGCAATTTCCTAGCGAGGAAGTGTCGCATTTACATTCCTTTGAAGTGAATACGAGGTATAAATGACTCTTCGCAATGAATATTGTATCTTGCCATGAAACATAGAAATGAGATGCGGTATCCCGTTTTAGGAAGCACTACAACGCTATTTCTTCGATACGTAGACATCTGCAAACACTATTACCTAGCAGGGAAGTGTCGTGTTTACATTCTTTTGATGTGAATGCGAGCTATACATGACACTTCGCAAAGAATATTAAATCTTATCATGAAACATAGAATTGAGATGCAATATCGCGTTTTGAGAAGCATTAGAACTCTATTGCTACGATACGTAGACATCTGCAAACGCTATTTAATAGCATGGAAGTGTCGCATTTACATTCATTTGAAGTGTATGCGAGGTATACATGACACTCCGCAATGAATATTATATCTTATCATAAAACATATAAATGAGAATCGATATGGCGATTGAGGAAGCATTAGAAATCTATTGCTACGGTACGTAGACATCTACAGACTCTATTTACTAGCAAGGAAGTGTCGTATTTACATTCTTTTGAAGAGAATACGAGGTATACATAACACTGCACAATGAACATTATATCTTATCATGAAACATCGAAATGGGATGCGATATCGCGTTTTGAGAAGCATTAGAACCCTATTGCTACGATACGTAGACATCTGCAAAAGCTATTTCCTAGCAAGGAAGTGTCGCCTTTACATTCTTTTGAGGTGAATACGAGGTATACATAACACTCCATAGTGAATATTATATCTTATCATGAAACATAGAAATGGGATGCGATATCGCGTTTTGATAAGCACTAGAACTCTATTGCTTCTTACGTAGACACCTGCAAACGCTATTTCCTAGCAAGGAAGAGTCGCATTTACATTCGTTTGAAGTGAGTGCGCGATATACATAACATTGCACAATGATTATTATATCTTTTCATGTAACGTTGTAATGAGATGCGATATCTGGATTTAAGAAGCATTAGAACTTTATTTCTTCGATACGTAGACATCTGCAAACGCTATTTCCTAGCAAGGAAGTGTCTCATTTACATTCATTTGAAGTGTATGGGGGGTATACATAACCATTCGCAATTAATGTTATATCTTATCATGAAACATAGAAATGTGATATGATAGCGCGTTTTAAGAAGCATTAGAACTCTATTGCTACGATACGTAGACATTTGCAGACGCTGTTTCTTAGCAAAGAAGAGTCGCATTTACATTCTTCTGAAGTGTAAACGAGGTATAAGTGATACTTCGCAATGAATACTAAATCTAATCATGAAACATAGAAACGAGATGCGATATCCCGTTTCAAGAAGCATTAGAACTCTATTGCCTCGATAAGTACACATCTGTAAACGCTATATCCTAGCAAGGAAGTGTCGCATTTACATTCATTTGAAGTGTATACGAGGTATACATGACACTTCGCAATGAATATTGTACCTTATCATGAAACATAGAAATAAGATGCGATTTCGCGTTTTAAGAAGCATTAGAAATCTATTGCTTCGATAAGTAGACATCTGCAATCGCTATTTCCTAGCAAGGAAGTGTCGCACTTACATTCTTTTGAAGTGAGTACGAGGTATACATATCACTGCACAATGAATATTATATCTTATCATGAGACCTAGAAATGAGATGTGATATCGCGTTTTACGAAGCATTAGAACACTATTGTTTCGATACGTAGACATCTGGAATCGCAATTTCCTAGCAAGGAAGTGTCGCATTTACATTCCTTTGAAGGGAACACAAGGTATACATAACAGTCCACAATGAGTATTACATCTTATCATGAAACATAGAAATGAGATGCGATATCGCGATTTAAAAAGGATTGAAACTCTATTGCTAAGATACGTAGACATCTGCAAAAGCTATTTAATAGCAAGGATGTGTCGCATTTACATTCTTTTGAATTGAATACAGGGTATACATGACACTACGCAATGAATATTATATCTTATCGTGAAACATAGAAATGAGATTCGATATCGCGATTTAAGAAGCATTAGATCTCCATTGCTTCGATACGTAGACATCTGCAAACGCCACTTACCAGTGAAGTGTCGCATTTACATTCTGTTGAGGTGAATACGAGGTATACATAACAATCCACAATGCATATTATATCTTATCATGAAACTTAGAAATGAGATGCGATGTCGCGATTTAAAAAGCACTAGAACTCTATTGCTACGATACGTAGACATCTGCAGACGCTATTTCCTAGCAAGGAAGTGTCGCATTTACATTCCTCTGAAGCGAATACGAGGTATACATGTCACTTGCAATTAATAATATATCTTATCATGAAACATAGAACTGAGATGCGCTATCGCGTTTTGAGAAGCAGTGGAAATCAATTGCTACGATACGTAGACATTTGCAAACGCTATTTCCCAGAAGCGAGGTGTAGCAATTACATTCTTTTGAAGTGTAGACGAGGAATACATAACACTACACAATGAATATTATATCTTATCATGGAACATAAGAATGACATGCGATGTGTCGTTCTTAGAAGCATTAGAACTCAATTGCTACGATACGAAGGCATCTGCAAACGCTGGTCCCTAGCAAGGAAGTTTCGCATTTGCATTCCTTTGAAATGAATACGAGGTATACATAACAGTGCACAATGAATATTATATCTTATCATGAAACATAGAAATGAGATGCTATATCGCGTTTTAAGATGCATTAGAACTCTATTGCTACGATACGTAGATATCTGCAGACGCTATTTCCTAGCAAGGAAGTTTCGCATTTACATTCATTTGAAGTGTATGCGAGAAATACATGACATTTCGTTATGAATATTATATATTATCATGAGACTTAGTAATGAGATGCGACATCTTCTTTTATGAAGCAATAGAACTCTATTGTTTCGATACCTAGACATCTGGAAACGCTATTTCCTAGCAAGGAATTGTCGCATTTACATTCATTTTAAGTGTATGCGAGGCATAAGTGGCACTTCGCAATGAATATTATATCCTATCATGAAACATAGAAATGTGATGCGATGTCGCGTTTTAAGAAGCATTAGAACTCTATTGCTATGATACGTAGACATCTGCAAATGCTATTTCCTAGCAAGGAAGTGTCGCATTTACATTCATTTGAAGTGTATGCGATGTATACGTGACATTTCGCAATAAATATTATATCTTATCATGAAACATACAAATGTGATGCGATATCGCGTTTTGAGATGCAATAGAAATCTAATGCTACGATACGCAGAAATCTGCAAACGCTTTCTCCTAGCAAGGAAGTGTCGCATTTACATTCTTATGAAGTGAATGCGAGGTATAAATAACATTGCACAATGAATATTATATATTATCTTGAAACATAAAAATGAGATGCGATATCCCGCTTCAAGAAGCATTAGAACCCTATTGCTTCGATACGTAGACATCTGCAATCGCTATTTCCTAGCAAGGAAGTGTCGCATTTACATTCATTTCAAGTGAATACGAGGAATACATGAAACTTCGCAATGAATATTATATCTTATCATGAAACATAGAAATGAGATGCGATATCCCGTTTCAAGAAGCATTAGAACCCTATTGCTTCGATACGTAGACATCTGCAATCGCTATTTCCTAGCAAGGAAGTGTCGCATTTACATTCATTTGAAGTGTATGCGAGGTATACATAACACTTCGCAATGAATATTATATGTTGTCATGAAACATAGAAATGAGATGCGATATCTCGTTTTAAGAAGCATTATAACACGCTTGCTACGATACGTAGACATCTGCAAACTCTATTTCCTAGCAGGGAAGTGTCGCATTTACATTCATTTGAAGTGTATGCGAGGTATACATAACTGTTCGCAATGAATATTATATGTTGTCATGAAACATAGAAATGAGATGCGATATCTCGTTTTAAGAAGCATTATAACACGCTTGGTACGATACCTAGACATCTGCAAAGTATTTTCCTAGCAAGGAAGTGTCGCATTTTCGTTCATTTGTAGTGAATACGTGGAATACATGAAACTTCGCAATGAATAATACATCTTATCATGAAGCATAGAAATGAGATGCGATATCCCGTTTCAAGAAGCATTAGAACTCTATTGCTTCGATACGTAAACGTCTGCAAACGCTATTTCCTAGCAAGGAAGTGTCGCATTTACATTCTTTTGAAGTGAATGCGAGCTATACATAACATTGCACAATGAATATTATATCTTATCATGAAACATAGAAATGAGATGCGATATCCCGTTTCAAGATGCATTAGAACTTTATTGCTTCGGTACGTAGACATTTGCAATCGCTATTTCCTAGCCAGGAAGTGTCGCATTTACATTCATTTGAAGTGAATACGAGGTATTCATGACACTTCGCAGTGAATATTATATCTTATCGTGAAACATAGAAATGAGATGCGACATCTCGTTTTAAGAAGCATTAGAACCCTATTGCTTCGATACGTAGATATCTGCAAACGCTATTTCCTAGAAAGAAAGTGACGCATTTACATTCATTTGAAGTGTATGCGAGGTATAAGTGGCACTCCACAATGAATATTATACCTTATCACGAAACATAGAAATGAAAAGCGATATCGCTATTTAAGAAGCATTAGCACTCCATTGCTTCGATACGTAGACATCTGGAGACTATATTTCCTAGGAAGGAAGTGTCGTATTTAAATTCATTTGAAGTGTATGCGAGGTATAAGTGATACCTCGCAATGAATATTATATCTTATAATGAAACATAGAAATGAGATGCGATATCCCGTTTTAAGAAGCTTTGGAACACCATTGCTACGATACGTAGACATCTGCTAACGCTATTTCCTAGCATGGAAGTGTCGCATTTACGTTCTCTTGAAGTGAATACGAGGTATAAATAACACTCCACAATGAATATTATATCTTATAGTGAAACATAGAAATGTGATGTGATATCGCGTTTTAAGAAGCATTGGAACTCCATTGCTACGATACGTAGACATCTGCAAACTATAATTCCTAGCAAGGAAGTGTCGCATTCACATTCTTCTGAAGTGAATAAGAGGTATACATGACACTTTGCAATTAATATTATATCTTATCATGAAACGTAGAAATGAGATGCGATATCCCGTTCCAAGAAGCATTAGAACTTTATTGCTTCGATACGTAGACATCTGCAATCGCAATTTCCTAGCTAGGAAGTGTCGCATTTACATTCATTTGAAGTGTATGCGAGGTATACATAACACTTCGCAATGAATATTATATGTTATCATGAAACATAGAAATGGGATGCGATATCTCGTTTTAAGAAGCATTATAACACGCTTGCTACGATACGTAGACATCTGCAATAGCTATTTCCCAGCAAGCAATTGTCGCATTTATATTCTTTTGAAGTGTATGCGAGGTACACATAATAGTGCACAATGAATATTATATATTACCATGAAACATAGGAATGAGATGCGATATTTCGTTTTAAGAAGCATTAGAACTCTATTGCTGCGATACGTAGACATTTGCAAACGCTACATCCTAGCAAGGAAGTGTCGCGTCTGCATTCATTTGAAGTAAATACGAGGAATACACGAAACTTCTCAATGAATATTATATCTTATCATGAAGCATAGAAATGAGGTGCGATATCGCGTTTTGAGATGCAATAGAAATCTAATGCTACGATACGCAGAAATCTGCAAACGCTATTTCCTAGCAAGGAAGTGTCGCATTTACATTCATTTGAAGTGAATACCAGGAATACATGAAACTTCGCAATGAATATTATATCTTATCATGAAACATATAAATGTGATGTGATATCGCGTTTTAAGAAGCATTAGAACTCTATTGCTACGATAGGTAGACATCTGCAAACGTTATTTCCTAGCAAGGAAGTGTCGCATTTACATTCATTTGAAGTGTATGCGAGGTATAAGTGACACCTCGCAATGAATATTATATCTTATCATGAAACATAGAAATGAGATGCGATATCGTGTTTTAAGAAGCATCAGAACACTATTGCTACGATACGTAGACATCTGCAAACGCTATTTAGTCGCAAGGAAGTGTCGCATTTACACTCTTTTGAAGTGAATACGAGGTATACATGGCACTTCGCAATGAATATTATATCTTATCAAAAAACATAGAAATGTGATGCGATATCTCGTTTTAAGAAGCATTAGAACTCTGTGGCTTCGATACGTGGACATCTGCCATCGCTATTTCCTAGCAAGGAAGAGTCGCATTTACATTCTTTTGAAGTGAATACGAGGTATACATGACACTTCGCAATGAATATTATATCTTATCATGAAACATAGAAATGAGATGCGATATCGCGTTTTAAGAAACATCAGAACTCTATTGCTACGGTACATAGACATCTGCAAATGCTATTTCCTAGCAAGGAAGTGATGCATTAGCATTCTTTTGAAGTGAGTACGAGGCATACATAACACTCCACAATGAATATTATATCTTATCATGAAACATAGAAGTGAGGTGCGATATCGCTATTAAAGAAGCAGTAGATCTCTATTGCCTCGATACGTAGACACCTGCCAACGCTATTTTCTGGCTAGGAAGTGTCGCATTTACATTCTTTTGAAGCGAGTACGAGGTATACATGAAACTTCGCAATGAATATTATAGCTTATCATGAAACATAGAAATGAGATGCGATATCGCGTTTCAAGAAGCATTAGAACTCTATTGCTTCGATGCGTAGACATCTGGAAACGCTATTTCCTAACAAGGAAGTGTAGCATTTACATTCGTTTGAAGTGAATACGAGGTATACATGACACGTCGCAATGAATATAATATCTTATCGTGAAGCATAGAAATGAGATGCGAAATCGCGTTTTAAGAAACATCAGGACTCCATTGCTATGATACGTAGACATCTGCAAACGCTATTTAGTCGCAAGGAAGTGTCGCATTTACATTCTTTTGAAGTGAACACGAGGTATACATGACACTTCGCAATGACTATTATATCTTATCATGAAACATAGATATGAAATGCGACATCGCGATTTAAGAAGCATTAGGTCTCTATTTCTTCGATACGGAGACATCTGCAAACGCTACTTCCTAGTAAGGAAATGTCACATTTACATTCATTTGAAGTGTATGCGAGGTATAAGTGACACTTCGCAATGAATATTATATCTTATCATGAAACATAGAAATGTGATGTGATATCGCGTTTCAAGAAGCATTAGAACTCTATTGCTTCGATACGTAGACATCTGCAAACGCTATTTCCTTGCAAGGAAGTGTCGCATTTACATTCATTTGAAGTGTATGCGATGTATACGTGACAATTCGCAATAAATATTATATCTTATCATGAAACATAGAAATGTAATGCGATATCGCGTTTTGAGATGCAACAGAAATCTAATGCTACGATACGCAGAAATCTGCAAACGCTATTTCCTAGCAAGGAAGTGTCGCATTTACATTCTTTTGAGGTGAATACGAGGTATACATAACACTCCACAACGAATATTATATCTTATCGTGAAACATAGATATGAGATTCGATCTTGCGATATAAGAAGCATTAGAACTCTATTGCTACGATACGTAGACATCTGCAAAAGCTATTTCCTAGCAAGGAAGTGTCACATTTACATCCTTTTGAAGTGAATGCGAGGTATACATGACACTTCGCAATTAATATTATATCTTATCATGAAACATAGAAATGAGGTGCGATATCTCGTTTTATGAATCATTATGACACGCTTGCTACTATACGTAGACATCTGCAAAAGCTATTTCCTTGCAGGGAAGAGTAACATTTACATTCCTCTGAAGTGAATACAAGGTATATATGAAACTTCGCAATGAATATTATATCCTATCATGAAACATAGAAATGTGATATGATATCGCGTTTCAAGAAGCATTAGAACTCTATTGCTTCAATACGTAGACATCTGCAAACGCTATTTCCTAGCAAGGAAGTGTCGCATTTACATTCATTTGAAGCGTATGCGATGTATACGTGACACTTCGCAATAAATATTATATCTTATCACGAAACATACAAATGTGATGCGATATCGCGTTTTGAGATGCAATAGAAATCTAATGCTACGATACGCAGAAATCTGCAAACGCTTTCTCCTAGCAAGGAAGTGTCGCATTTACATTCTTATGAAGTGAATGCGAGGTATAAATAACATTGCACAATGAATATTATATATTATCTTCAAACATAAAAATGAGATGCGATATCGCGATGTAAGATGCATTAGAACATTATTGCTTCGATACGTAGACATCTGCAAACTCTATCTCCTAGCAAGGAAGTGTTGCATTTACATTCATTTGAAGCGTATGCGATGTATACGTGACACTTCGCAATAAATATTATATCTTATCATGAAACATACAAATGTGATGCGATATCGCGTTTTGAGATGCAATAGAAATCTAATGCTACGATACGCAGAAATCTGCAAACGCTTTCTCCTAGCAAGGAAGTGTCGCATTTACATTCTTATGAAGTGAATGCGAGGTATAAATAACATTGCACAATGAATATTATATATTATCTTCAAACATAAAAATGAGATGCGATATCGCGATGTAAGATGCATTAGAACATTATTGCTTCGATACGTAGACATCTGCAAACTCTATCTCCTAGCAAGGAAGTGTTGCATTTACATTCATTTCAAGTGAATACGAGGAATACATGATACTTCGCAATGAATATTATATCTTATCATGAAACATAGAAATGAGATGCGACATCCCGTTTGAAGAAGCATAAGAACTCCGTTGCTTCGATACGTAGACTTCTGGAAACGCTATTTCCTAGAAAGGAAGTGTCGCATTTACAATCGTTTGAAGTGAATACGAGGTATACATGTAACTTCGCAATGAATATTATATCTTATCGTGAAACATAGAAACGAGATGCGATATCACGTTTTGAGAAGCATTAGAACTCTATTGCTTCGATATATAGACATCTGGAATCGCTATTTCCTAGCAAGGATGTGTCTCATTTACATTCTTTTCGAGTGCATACGAGGTATAGATAACCCTTCGCAGTAAATATTATATCTTATCATGACACATAGAGATGTGATGCGATATCGCGTTTTAAAAAGCATTAGAAACCTATTGCTTCTATACGTAGACATCTGTAAACGCTATTTCCTAGCAAGGAAGTGTCGCATTTACATTCATTTGATGCGTATGCGAGGAATACATGACGCTCCATAATGAATACTATATCTTATCACGAATCATGGAAATGAGATGCGATATCGCGTTTTAAGAAGCATTAGAATCCTATTGCTTCTATACGTAGACATCTGCAAACGCTATTTCCTAGCAAGGAAGTGTCGCATTTACATTCATTTGATGCGTATGCGAGGAATACATGACACTCCATAATGAATAATATATCTTATCACGAATCATGGAAATGAGATGCGATATCGCGTTTTAAGAAGCATTAGAACTCCATTGCTTCGATACGTAGACGTCTGCAAACGCCATTTCCTAGCGAGGAGGAGTCGCACTTACTTTCTTTTGAAGTGAATACGAGGTATACATAACACTGCACATTGAATATTATATCTTATCTTGAAACATAGAAATGAGTTGCGATATCGCGCTTTAAGAGGCATTAGAACACAATTGCTTCGACACGTAGACATCTGCAAACGCTATTTCTTAGCAATGAAGTGTCGCATTTACATTCTTTTGAAGTGAAAACGAGGTATACATGACATTCCGCAATGAATATTATATATTATCATGAAACATAGAAATGCGATACGATATGGCGATTTAAGAAGCATTAGAACCCTATTGCTTCGATACGTAGACATCTGCCAAGGCTATTTCCTAGCAATGAAGTGTCGCATTTACATTCTTTTGAAGTGAAAACGAGGTATACATGTAACTTCGCAATGAATAGTATATCTTATCATGAAACATAGAGATGAGATGCGATATCGAGTTTTGAGATGCACTAGAACTCTACTGCTACTATACATAGCCATCTGCCAACGCTATTTCCTAGCAAGGAAGTGTCGCATTTACATTCTCTTGAAGTGAAAACGAGGTATACATGACACTTCGCAATGAATATTATATCTTATAATGAAACATAGAAATGAGATGCTATATCGCGATCTAAGAAGAATTAGAACTCCATTGCTACGATACGTAGACAACTGCAAACGCTATTTCCTAGCTAGGAAGTGTCGCACTTACATTCTTTTGAAGTGAATACGAGGTATGCATGACACTTCGCAATGACTATTGTATCCTATAGTGAAACATAGAAATGAGATGCGACATCCCGTTTGAAGAAGCATAAGAACTCCATAGCTTCGATACGTAGACTTCTGGAAACGCTATTTCCTAGAAAGGAAGTGTCGCATTTACATACATTTGAAGTGTATGCGATGTATACATGACACTCCGCAATGAATATTATGTCTTGTCATGAGACATAGAAATGTGATGCGATATGGGGTTTAAAATGCATTAGAACAGTATTGCTTCGATACGTACACATCTGCAATCGCGATTACCTAGGAAGGAAGAGACGCATTTACATTCATTTGAAGTAAATGCGAGGTATACATAACACACCACAATGAATATTATATCTTATCATGAAACATAGAAATGGGATGCGATATAGCGTTTTAAGCAGCATTAGAACTCTATTGCTTCGATACCTAGACATCTGCAAACGGTATTATTTCCTAGCAGGGAAGTGTCGCATTTACATTCTTTTAAAGTGAATACGAGGTATACATAACACTCTACAATGAAAATTATACCTTATCACGAAACGTAGAAGTGAGATGCGATATCGCGATTTAAGTAGAATTAGAACTGTATTGCTTCGATACGGAGACTTCTGCAAACGCTATTTCATAGTATGGAAGCCTCGCACTTACATTCTTTTAAAGCGTAAGCGAGGTATAAGTGACACTTCGCAATGAATTTTATATCTTATCATGAAACATAGAAATGAGATGAGATATCGCGTTCTAAGAAGCGTTAGAACTCTATTTCCAAGATACGTAGACATCTGCAAACGCTATTTCCTGGCAAGGAAGTGTCGCATTTACAATCGTTTGAAGTGAATACGAGGTATACATGTAACTTCGCAATGAATATTGTATCTTATCGTGAAACATAGAAATGAGATGCGATATCACGTTTTGAGAAGCATTAGAACTCTATTGCTTCGATATATAGACATCTGGAATCGCTATTTCCTAGCAAGGATGTGTCTCATTTACATTCTTTTCGAGTGAATACGAGGTATACATAACCCTTCGCAATAAATATTATATCTTATCATGACACATAGAGATGTGATGCGATATCGCGTTTTAAGAAGCAATAGAATCCTATTGCTTCTATACGTAGACATCTGTAAACGCTATTTCCTAGCAAGGAAATGTCGCATTTACATTCATTTGATGCGTATGCGAGGAATACATGACACTCCATAATGAATACTATATCTTATCACGAATCATGGAAATGAGATGCGATATCGCGCTTTAAGAAGCATTAGAACTCCATTGCTTCGATACGTAGACGTCTGCAAACGTCATTTCCTAGCGAGGAGGAGTCGCACTTACTTTCTTTTGAAGTGAATACGAGGTATACATAACACTGCACATTGAATATTATATCTTATCTTGAAACATAGAAATGATATGCTATATCGCGATATATGAAGCATTAGAACTCTATTGCTTCCATACGTAGACATCTGCAGAAGCAACTTCTAGCAAGGAAGTGTCGTATTTACATTCTTTTGAATGGTATACGAGGTACACATGTCACTTCGCAATGAATATTATATCTTATCCTGAAACAGAAATGAGGTGCGATATCTCGTTTTACGAAACATTAAATCTCTATTGCTACGATACGTAGATATCTGCAAAAGCTATTTCCTAGCAAGGAAGTGTCGCATTTACATTCTTTTGATGTGAATACTAGGTGTACATAACACTCCAGAAAGAATGTTATACCTTATCATGAAACATAGAAATGAGATGCGATATCGCGTTTTAAGAAGCATTAGAACTCTATTGCTCTGATACGTAGACATCTGCAGACGCTATTTCCTAGCAAGGAAGTGTCGCATTTACATTCTTTTGAAGTGAATACGAGGTATACATAACACCCCACAAAGAATATTATATCTTATCATGAGACATAGAAATGAAGTGCGATTTCGCATTTTAAGAAGCATTAGAACTCTATTGCTTCGATACGGAAACGCTATTTCCTAGAAAGGAAGTGTTGCATTTACATTCATTAGAAATGTGGACGAGGTATACATAACATATCGCAATGAATATTATATCTTATCATGAAGTATAGAAGTGAGATGCGTTATCGCGATTTAAAAAGCATTAGAACTCCATTGCTTCGATACGTAGACATCTGGGAACGCGATTTCCAAGAAAGGAAGTGTCGCATTTACATTCAGTTGAGTTGTAGGCGAGGAGTACATAACACTCCATAATGAATATTATATCTTATCATGAAACATAGAAATGAGATGCGGTATCGCGTTTTGAGAAACATTAGAACTCTACTCCTACCATACGTAGACATCTGCAAACGCTATTTCCTAGCAAGGAAGTGTCGCATTTACGTTCTTTTGAAGAGAATACGAGGTTTACATGACACTTCGCAATGAATATTATATCATCATGAAACATAGAATTGAGGTGCGGTATTGCGTTTTAAG